>NC_051186.1:75358677-75416730 GCF_013339695.2 Rhipicephalus sanguineus | reverse complement strand
CTGCGAGTGGTAGATATAAAGGCGCGTTTGTAAAGCCTCTAGAGTCTGTGACCGTGGCGCAGTGGATAGCGTGCCCGACGTGTGTGTTGCTGAAAGAGCGGTCGTGGGTTCGACGCCTGTTGAGGGAACTTTTTTTCTTTGCCATCTGATCGTGTATATTTTTTCAACGTCATTTCCGTGACGGAAATACGTCACTGAAGGCTTGGTGGACCCCGGCATAAAACACTTTCGTGTTAAAAAGCTAGAAAGAAGAAGAGACAAAATGAAGCCCATTGCCGCTTCACATTTCAAGGGTAACGTTGTGCTCAAAGGCTACCTAAGGAGCTGCGACGTGAGCGCGATAACACAGTTTATGGCTAAGTCGTAAGACAAGCCTCCCGATTTAAGCTTAGTTGAGCAGTCTAAAAAAACTGAAATGGTTCACTGTGTCAAAAGTAAATGAAGTGCTTAGGAACATGATGCACGCGAACATGTCATGATAAAAATGATCGCCCAGCTCATGCTATAATTTCTTGAAAAAAGCTGGAGTGCCTCATCCAGCAACAGAGTCAATCTTATTACGTGAAGCAGCTGAAAATGCTCTTGAAAGTAATGTCATGGATTCCGGAACAAATTCTTGTATCATTTGTGGCATGCTGGCTGGTGATATTTCCACTTTCTTGTTTCTGCAGTTACCATGTACTTCGCATTTTATTTACCTCTTACAATCATACGGTGGCCTTTTTTTTTCTCGTATTGGTTTTTCTTCGTATACAGCCTACCAGAAGTCTGTTGGCTGCTTGAACTCTGTTGGGAGAGAAATGAACGCCTGCATGACAGGACTCCGAACAAGAATGCAGAAGGCTATTACCAAGGCGCCGGCGAACGACGTCGTCCCCTACGCATGCTGGTTAGTGTAAGCCTTCCTAATTCACGGGTGCTTTACCATGGCGCTTAACTTAATGCATGTTAAACGGAGCGGACGACGCGAGCGATGGAAAAGCAAAGGACGAATCCCAGTTTTCTTCGTCAGTTTATTTGTATTTCACGCTGTTCGCGACGCAAAATATAGCAAAGGCAAGAGTACGAAGTTGGGCATGTTGGTAAATGCATAACTGATCACGTATCGCAAAATTTGACACTGGACAAGAGAGGGACGAAGACGAGCGCTTACTTCCAACAAGCTTTATTTCGAGGAGCGTACACATTTATGTACTCTCGAAATGCGAAAAACAAACAAATCATTCAAGAAGCCCGGCTCCGGGAACATGCTTGTAATGTCAAGAATGGTCGCGATGGTTTCTTGGCATTGCACTGCAGCACGTGTGGCTGCAAACCGCTTTTTCATGACACCGTTATCGTGGGAAAAAAAAAACAAAAATAACACGACAAGAGAAATTATCGAGGCAGAGAGGATTTGTGGATTAGTGCTGAAATGCGTCAGCACTCCCTCTCTCGGGCTTTGTCAAAAAGAATTGTCTTTCCTGAGAATGTAAGCCTTTCGCGCATGGCAGTTGTGGGCTTCTTGAATGATTTGTTTGTTTTTCGCATTTCGAGAGCATATATGTGTACGCTCCTCGAAACAAACCTTGTAGGAAGTAAGCGCTCGTCTTCGTCCTTCCCTTGTCCAGTGTCAAATTTTGCGCTACGTGATCAGTTATAGCAAAGGCGAGCGTGACATGGAAGTTTACAGACGGTGGTGCGAGATGCTTGTCTGTCTTGTGCTGTTGACCCTGTTGCACTATATTTTAAAGTACATAAAGACGAATTCGAGCAGTATGACACAGTATTACAATTGGAGAACATTGTCTGAAACGCCGTGAACGAATAGCATTTGATGCTGCAAATCATAACAGGCTAATGAGGACTATTGCAGAATTTCGTCGTTCCAAACGGAAGTGCCCCCGTACTTTGCAGTACTGGAGGCGTCTTTGCGAGCCGCGAAGACAGGTGGCTGTTCGCATAATCTTGCAGCAAGTTTAATGAAGAGATAAGCAAACATATCGAGATGGTATTGAATCTGTTAGCCGACTACATCGCGTCCTAAAAAACGAAAGTATACATTCGAACGCCCGTCAATGACGACGTTGTAGAGCGAAAAAACACAGTTTGTCGTGTAGAGTGTGCTGACTTAGAGGTAATCTTACCGTGTTCGATTTGAAACTTATATTATACGCTGCAAGTTGTTTATCTGCATAGCCAGCATTTGTATGAAAACTATTTTACGTCACTGACTCATTGTCAAATGAGACAAGCGAAAGTAAAACAAGATGCCACATAAATGAACATTATATGAGCACTAGGTGAACAGTCACGCTGAAATACGCTGACACTTTCGCTCCTGCAACGTTTACGTCACTGCGCGCTGCGTGTGATTCAACAGTTTTACTTGAACGTTATGTGTATCGTTCAACTTATCATCATGTCTTTCTCATATGTGCCTGATGCTGAACACCAGTCAGGTGCATATCTACATATATGTCCGCACGAATTACGGAAAACGTGTGGAATTATTGGAGTGAAACCCTGAACGTTTTAGTAAAGAGTTAGCGGGTTGTGTGTCTTTCTTTGAAATTAAGGAAGCAATCAATTTTGGCGCACTGGATGCACATAAAAGTGGATGGATTTGGCGTTATGAAGTGGTCATATAACAGTTTCGTAAGTGATAACACGACGTCTCTGCCTGCCATCTTTTTGCAGTTCATACGGTGACCTGCTCGACTGTCTCGACCCGGTACTGGCACCTTGCGAAGATGACGGTGGCAAGGAGTTCACTGTTGACCTGCTGGAACAGGTGTTCGGAGAGATGTTGAGCCTCGTGTGCGGAAATCACCGAAGGGGATCGGAGCCCTGCAAGGCACTGCCGAAGCTGCCGTCGCCCGGCCCGAAAGATCGCAAGATTGAGGGCTATCTTGAGTTGCTCCTCGAGATTGGGAACACGCTTGGTCGCAGGACCTAGCAGTGGCTTCGCTCGTGTCTGGAGATCCTCTTCTTTTTTTAGCAGTGCTAAAAGGGCCACCGGAAGCTTACATTAAACATAAATTAAACCAATTTTCGTTGATTACTCCGGCATGCTACGTTGAAAATCGCAATATTTTGTTTGGATTACGAATTCAATAGATGCGTCCTCCATAGAAATGAAGCCTTCGCACATTTGCGTGTTGAGCAACACCAACAAAAGCCTACAGGCGTTATAGAACTTAAACTTGAGGTTACACTTCATTTCTTTTGTTTTGAAAATGGGCCTGTGGAAGCAAAGACCACTGGACGTCATCAACATACGCGTATTTATGTAATTATGAATGTTCACAAAACCTTAGATGAAATACTGCAGATATATAGATATCAAATCTTGATATTCCCGGAGAGGTCGGCCTGATTCGTCACCTCGCTTGCTACTCCATGTATCGGGTGATGACTGCGTTATATACAATCTTCGCATATACACTCCGAAAATACGTACAATCACAAACACGGATGTATGCACAAGGGTGTCATTCATAAAGTTTGTGTTGTGATGCCCTACACAAAAAGCGCTGTCGGTGTTTTTGAGGACTACTTGCCTTAACGAAGCTGTATGAAACGCTATAGTTACTTTAAATTACCAATGCAGTAATAAATAAAAGGAGTAGCACTTCTTCAATCCACAAAGACTGCATCATCAAACGAGGCCGTCGTCAGTCAGGTTTAAATATTAGCCTAGGGAAACAAAGCAAGACTGTGATAATGGTTATCGGCATTAAAAAGCACTTCAATGATACACACACACACACACGCACGTATATATATATATATATATATATATTGTTATATATATATATATATAATATATATATATATATATATATATATATATATATAACAATAAAGTGATAACAAAGGACCCGGAAGTAAAAGTTCAAAAAAATCAAGCACGTAGGAAAAATTGTTCAGTAAAGGACTGACGTTTCGGCCGGGAGACCGGCCTTCGTCTGCCCTCCGACGAAGGCCGGTCCCGCGGCCGAAACGTCAGTGCTTTACTGAACAATTTTTCCTACGTGCTTGATTTTTTTAACTATATATATATATATATATATATATATATATATATATATATATATATATATATATATATATATATATATAATATATATATATATTATATATATATATTAGCAGCTCTGGAAGCCATTGACTACATTATAATTCTGCCCCTTTGGACGATGAAGCGGTTGAATATTACCTGCCCTTTGATGGTCCAAGGGGTAGTACCATTCCATAATTTTAACACTATTGCCATTTTTGACGTTATATACAGCAGTATTACAAATTACAAAAAGAGGTGGCAGGCAGTTGTATGACCTCCATTATTTGCTACAAAAGGCCCCTGCTGGAATGCTTCGCTGACATACTCTGCAGTGAAGGCGAGGCAAAGGAAAACTTCGTACGAGCTTTTGGCTGTTGAGATAGAAAAATTTTTTCTCGCTTAAAACAAAAACTACTCTTTTCAACCTTCTTGTACTTCATTCCCACAAAGCATACTACAGAACGATGCAAAAGTCATATTTTTACTTTGACTGCTACATCGTGAAAATGAAGCCCCAATACGGGTCAAAACAGTATTTTTCCCAACTTTGTCACAATACTGTGCCAACGCTACTGCTGCTTTTGATCCCGCAGTATTTTTATCACTTACTATATAGGAACCTACAAAGCCCTCAATGTGAATACATTACTCGCGAAAAAAATCGGCGCTCTTTCTAAGAAATGCTAAACATGCAGCATCATACGACTTATCGTCAAGGCCATAAATAATGAAAGTTGAAACACAAATGAATAAATCATGATTTTAGTGAAAGAACAGCACCTTGAAATTAAGAAAAAAATTGTTTCGTAGTAATGGCTCAAACCAGTCATTTTATATGAATTGTTATGTACGACACAGTTTCGCTTCGGTGGATGGATGGATGGATGCTATGAGCGTCCCCTTTATAACGGGGCGGTGACATGTCTGCCACCAGGCTAGAAGGCGAAAAAAAAAGGAAAGAAGAAAAAAACTTCCTTGTTCCATATTGTCCTAATGCCTTATCTATATTGATTAAATCTATGTTATTATACCAAAAAGTATAAATTCACGGTCCATCTCTCTGCCTCTTAAGGCAGAATGACCTTTTTTTTTCCCCAATTATTTATTTTTGTACTTTATCTCTACTTTTCTGCCACCAATACTCTAACCGTCTCTTACTTATTTCTATCGCGGACGTGTTCAGCTTTCCATTTTGTCCCTAAAACCCAAGGCTTCATGTAGACTCGTGCCCACACGTATACCTGGGTGAATATCGCCACATTCAATCAGTACATCTTCCATCGTTTCCTTAGTTCCCCCGCAGCATGTACATTGTTCTTCTTCGTTACTGAATCTCGCTTTATAACTACGCGTTCTAAGGCAGCCCGACCTTGCTTCAAACAGTAAAGCGCTTCCCCTTGAATTATCATAAAACCTTTCCCTCCTTATTTCGTTTTTTCCCTTTCGGTAGTTACTCAGAGCCTGCTTCTTTTCCATCGCTGTCATCCAATAAGTCCTCTCCGCCTCTCTGACCTTCCGCTTAATGCTCCTTGTTGCCATATCGCCCGCACTGCCAGCCGTATATTTACTGGTGAGCCTCCTAGTTCTTTTTCTCCACTGTGTGTCAACGCTTTTTCTATACAAATACCTGAAAACCTTCTCCGCCCATCTACTCTTCTTCATTTTCCTCAGCCTCTCTTCGAATTTCATTTTGCTCTGCGCTTCCCTCACTTCAAAGCCTGTCCATCCCATATCACCCTTTTACAGCCTCAATTGTCGTCTTCCCGTGAGCGCCCAACGCGAGGCGGCCCACCGTCCTTTGATTTACATCCATTCCTGATTGCACGTGTGACTTCATGCACACCACTGAGTTCCCAAATGTAAGCCCCGGAACCATCACACCCTTCCACAGCCCTCGAAGCACCTCGTACCTATTGTATCCCCATAAAGCTCTGTGCTTCATAATTGCAGCATTCCTCTTTCCCTTTGCTACCGATGCTTTCTCTTGTACCTCCATATATCTATCCCCCTCATTTACCCATACTCCGAGGTACTTGTACTCGCTTACCCTTGGTATTTTTTGGCCCTGTATTAAGACCGTATGGTCTCCGTGATCATTGAATACCATCAATCCACATTTTGTTGCACTAAATCCTAGTCCTAGAGCCTCACACTCCTTTCCACATATATCTGCCAGTCGCTGTATATCATCTTGACTGTCCGCAAATAAGACAATATCATCAGCATAAAATAGACCTGGAAGCTTCTGCTCAACCATCGCTCCGACCTGTTTGTGTGACAAATTAAATGCAATGTTGCTACCTTCTAGCACTTTTTCCATCCTCGCCATGTACAGCATGAATAACAGCGGGGACAAAGGGCATCCCTGTCTAAGCCCCTTGCTAATTTCAACGCTGTCCTTGCTACTTATTCCTTCCCATTCTATACAAACTGTATTTTCTCGGTATATTTCCATCAAAAGCTGTACACAGTCGTCACCTATGCCCACTTCCTTCAATATATCCCACAAAATTTTCTGATTAACGTTGTCATACGCCCCGGTGTTATCTAGATAAGCTACGTATAAGGGCCTGTTTCTATTTTAGATATTTCTATACACTGGGTAAGAACAAACAGATTATCGTCTAACCGCCTGTCGATTCGAAATCCATTCTGAAGTTCTCCAAAATATCATTTTGTTCTACCCACGCTTCTATTTTTAATTTTACTGCCTGCGTCGCCAACCTGTATAGCACCGATGTAATTGTTAGCGGTCTATACGAGCGAATGTTTTCCTTTTCTCCCTTGCCTTTATAGATTAAGTTCATTCTACTTTTCGCCAACTGTCTGGTATTTCCCTCTCCTGTAAGCACTTTTCTACGGCTTTCAGCAGTGCTTCTTTAGTGTTATGTCCGAGTTCGTTAATGAGGCTGACGGGAACCCCATCTATGCCCGGAGTAGTGCGCTTAGGAATTTTTCCTTCGGCCTTCTTCCAATTGAAATTGTCTAGTACTACATCTTCGTCGGTTGCACTCCTTTGCGTACTTTTACTCACCGGGGGAATCTCCTGGGGGACCTTTCTAAACGAATCGGCTGTTATCTTTCGGATGTAACCTAGCGCTTCATATCCTTCCAATTTATTTCCTCCTTCATCTACCATATGTTGTTGCAATGTGACAGACTTCCTACCCAGCGCTTTTAGGTGGCTCCAAAATATCCTAGGCGCGGCCTTCTTCTTTTCGCGAATCTCTGTCATCCAGCGTTCACTTTCACCTTTAATTTTTGCCTCGACTAATTTCTGCACAATGGATTTTTGCTCTAAATATATTTCCCATATTTGGTTGACTTCGTCCTGTGGCCGCTTCTCCTTTTTTGCCTGTCTGTGCTCCCGTGATGCCTGACGTCGCATCTCGATCGCTTCCCGGATTTCTTTGTTCCACCAACTTTCTGGCTTTTTCTTTCCTTTCCAACAAATAGTTTTCTTCTGTATTTCCATTTCTTTCGTGATTACATGTAGCAGCTCACTATACTTCCAGTCTTTGCCTGGTAGTTCGTCTACTTTTTCCTCGACTCTTGCGGCTATATTTGTTATTTGTTTGTCATTTAGATACGAACTGCCAAACTTTGATTCTATGTTCTTATTTTCAGTTTTATATCCCATTTGTAATATTATGCGTTTATGATCACTACCCAAGCTGTTAATGCCTTCTTCGTCTATTCTCATCTCTCTAAGTTTGTCATATATTCCTTCTGTCATGACACAGTAATCAATGCTCGATTGCCTGTTTCCGACTTCCCACGTGATCTGCCCCTCACACTTAGGCCCCACGTTAACTATCTCAAGACTATGTTGCTCGCAGAGATCTAGCAATAACTTGCCATTGGTGTCTGAATATCCGTCAAGGTCATGAATGTGAGCGTTCATGTCCCCTATAAGGATTATCTCGGCATCAGGACCAAATTCTTTAATATCGGTGCTTATGCATTTCACTATCTCCAGATTCTTTTCTCTGCAGTTATTCCCCGTCCACAAGTAAGCTACACCTAGCCACGTTTTCTTTCCACCTACTGTGCCCGAAACCCATATGTGCTCTGAACACGTTTGTTTCACTCTCTCCCATTTTGTTCTGCTATGAATTAGCATTCCAACCCCCCCAGCTCTCCTTTCTGATGTGATCCTGTTACATCCTTCCCAAACATAATTTTCAATATGTGGTGGCTCTTCCAAGTCTCTAAGGTGTGTTTCTGTAACCGCATAAACACCTATCTGTTCCTTGTTTAACTGTCCCTCAATCTCTAACCATTTTGCCTTTTTTCTGCCACCCTGCATGTTAATGTAACTAATTGCCCGAAGTTCGAATTGCCCGAACTAATTGCCCGAAGTGCCCGAAGTTCGAAGCGCCCTCTGGGCAACAGAAATTTTTTGCCCGAAATAAGATGCCTCAGTAACTACTTCTGACATTCACACATCACACATACCAGCCAAATTTTTTTCAGCATGATCAGACATGGCCGAAAATTTACCTGGCACACTTGATATGGAATGACACACACACACACACACACACACACACACACACACACACACATATATATATATATATATATATATATATATATATATATATATATCCGTCTCATTGTGTATCTGTGTGTGTGTGCAAAGTGAACCTGCTACGTCAATCCCAATGGTGCAGTGGATCTCTCGCATATAGATGAAGACGCTCAGAAAACCAGTTTTGCGGCGCGGAGTCAGCGCCAAGTTGCTCCACTGCACACCGATTTCTTCTGAATCAGTAAGCCCTCTGCGTGCGTACTCGAAAACGACATCTGAATGTAGCTGTCGCACGTCTTGAATGCTTGAACCTTTGTTGGTATAAGCGCCTTGCCATCGCTATCGCTTTCTCTGGAGCCGCGCAACCCTTACTGACGGCCTTTGTCAATCCCGCTTAGGTGTGTACCGAGGAACTCTCACCGCAAGCACTCGTAGTGTTCGCCATGCTCGTCTGCACCGAGCGCGAGTGCCAGACAACGCGGTACTGTCGCCTTCGCCGCGTCGTCGAAGACGTAGGCGCCAGAGTTATGCCACCGTCTGTGCCTCGTTCCATCACGACCATCACGCAGCCATCGCTGTTCCGTATCACTGTTTGCCTCGTCCATATTTCAGAGCAATGGCTCTACTCTCCTCTGTGCAAACCCAGAAAATGAATTTTACACGCATTTGACCTTTAAGTTCAGCCAACGTCAATATCCTGCCCTTCCTCATCGCATGTGCGTTGTCATAGCATCAGACATGCGCAGTGCACGTTTCTTCTCTCCCGCGCACCCCTCTACGTCGACCGGCGGGGAATCACTTCAAGACTTGTATAACACAACAAAATACCTACTCTAGCACCAGCGCTTAGCATTTAATTTAGGTGAAATAAGTTTACTCATGGCATGTTTGAAGGGGGGAATAATAATACGAGTGAAATAATAGCACAACAACGAAGATAGTAGGATAACTAACGGAACAAAAATAAATTACCTGTAACGCAAGCATAAAGTTAGCCATTCAATATGTGATGAGGCTACTTATGGCATGTTTGAAGTGGACGTAATCCGTTGTATGCACATCATTAGGAGGCACCACCTTCCATTCTCTGAGTTTTTGTGATGAAAATTTATCACGCGTAGCTTCTACATTGGGTGACCGAACACAATTTGTGGCTGGTTGCCAGAGAAGTGCTCAAGAGAGAGCAAAAAAAAATTTGAGACAGGAAAGTGGCGCCACATGGGACAAAGACGAAGACGAGGGAACAAGAGAAGCACTTGTTCCCTCGTCTTCGGCCCATGTTGCGCCACTTTACTGTTCTATAACTATGGACCGACTAGCCCAGCAACAAGTTCTATTAGAGCAAACAAAAATTCGGCAGATCCCACGCCTTGTGGGAATTGGTTTCAGGGGAAGCAATCGGCGAGTAATTGTCTAAGCTGCATTTTTTGGCTTTGAGCCAAGCGTCACGAGGTGAATCGACGTGCTTTTGTAAGTGTGGTAGTTGTGTGCACATTGTTGGCTTACCAGGAACTTCGACTACACTGGCGTTTAAAGGGAAACTTGTGGTCTGACGTAACCTCAGCACTCATGTTAGAGCATACACGTCAGTATCATTGAAACGAAGCGCACTATACGGTTCATTGGTGTGAACATCATACGTAACTTTGGCTAGCGTATTCCTCTGGGGTCATGCAAAGCTTGAATATACCTTGCTGAATCATAGCAATAAAAATGTTTTGTTTGTGAGAATGCTATAAAAGCGGAGCCGACACTGGAACCACCATTGATGTTAACTCGACATGACTACTGTATCATAGGAGTGCATATGTAACGTTTATTGTTTTGTTATAAAATTAGATAGCCAGCATTCCAACCACAAAAAACGTTGCACCGACATTACGCCTGCATAGAGCATCTTTCTAAAACTGTTTCAAGACTTCACGGCCTGTGTGTTTCATACCTTATTGCCAGGCAGTATGCTTGGGTTGGAAGCCTGCTGGGATCCTGATTTTTATTCTTTGCATTCGTTGAGTCAACGCTGAAGACGTCGGTTTTTCTTAACACTCTCTCACTTAAATTACCGATGCCTGTTCTCGCCGTTCCTGGGTAGATATAAATTGTCAATCACCTTTGGCGCATACCCGAATACCGCGGTCCGTGGTATACGGGTAGGTGACACAGTCATCCGCAGTCAGCTCCGGAACCCGATTTCAATCCGGCCACTACCTTTAGGGAGATCACCACTTTTTATTAATCTTCGCGTGGCCTCTATCCCCCCATTTCCAAAGGCCTCACCAAGGCGGAGGAGCGCTGGCTTCTCCGCCTTTTCACCAATACTGTGCTGTGCCCGGCTGTATTAAAACATTTCAATTCGGCCTTCTCGGGCGCGTGCCCGCACTGCGCGGAGGAGTCTTCTGACACCTATCACATGGTGTGGGCAGGCCCCTCCAATCCTGCCTACCCACACCACTCCCAGCCCACCCGAGAAGACTTGGAAGCTGTCCTGCTCGGTTGCTCTGACCTCCAAGCCCAACAGGCATTGGTGGCGAGAGCCCAGGCCGCCGCGGCAGCTACAGGGATACCGGACTAGGGATCCCTCCTATTGTTTGTGAAGGGCGGGCCCATCCGGCTCACCCTGTCCACACCTCTCACTGTATATAGCTTAATAAATGTTTTCTACCATCACCACCACCACACGTGTCTACAGGAAAGGTTTCAAGACGTACGCGCCAGGATTTTCACGTTATTAAAGACGATAGTCTTTCTTGGGGAACACAAACGCAGAAATTTTGATCTGTCTGTCTGCCTGTCTGTCTGTCTTTCTGTCTGTCACATGATTCAGCCACCCGACCAAATTTTGAAGGGACACTAAAGAGCAAAACGATATTTCTCATATTTGTAAAGTACTTCTTCACGATACCAAAAACACCAAGCTTGATGTGAAAAGACGCTTAGTAAGCGAGAAAACGCGCAAAAACAAAATGTGGGTGGCGACGCCCCGTTGAAGTTTCCGCACCATTCGCCGTGACGTCAGATGTTTTGTCGGCGTCTACTAGGGACTACGTAGTTCCTAATCGGAAAAACGAAGTACATTGTCCTCTGAGGGGACCATAGACTTAACATATCAAGTTTGGGGTAATGTTGATGAGCCAATGGCGCCAAAATACGATATATGCACTTTGAAATCCGTGACGTGATTTCAATCTCACGGTTTTCGCACCGAAATCCGTGAGATTTCGGTGCGAAATTTAAAAATGAAACGTTGAACTTGATTTTCTCCTCTATAAATAATACTATGATGGCGAAGTTAACGACATTAGAGTTCTCAGAGCACAATTTATCGATCTAAACCGATTCATTGTTTTTCTTGAGTGTCCCTTTAGGCACTTGCTGAACGCCCAGCCATCTTGAACTGGTAACTGCGTTCATACTTACGAACATTGTCGATCAAAAAGCTAATATTACGTTTATCTGAGGCGCCAAATCAATACGTAAATATTACATTGTGTGTTCCTTTACTAGAAAATACGTAGATACGTAATTGTAAAGACTATAGTGTTTTTAGGCTCCGCTGAACATGCCAGTGTTTCCTAGGCTGCGCCTACAAAGCGCAGAAACGGCCAGTAGAAGACTTTCGTCTTTCGACGACATTGGCAGCTTACCACGCAGGTACGCGGCCAATTTTTTCACTTCATGACCAGACAGTCATATTCGTCGAACCCTTTTACCCTCCCATACCAATTTTGGTCTACACCAAGTTAAAGGGACACTAAAGAGAAACAATGAATCGGTTTAGATCGATAAATTGTGCTCGGAGAACTCTAATATCATTAATTTCCCCATCATAGGTTTATTTTTAGAGGAGAAAATAAAGTTCAAAGTTTAATTTTATATTTCGCGGCAAAATCTCCCCATGTGACGTCACGCATTTCAAAATGTATTTATCGTATTTTAGCGCCATTGGCTCAACAAATTTACCCCAAACTTGGTATGTTAAGTATATGGCCCCCTCAGACGACAATGTACTTCGTTTTACCGATTAGGAACTATGTAGTCCCTAGTAGGCACCGTCAAAACTTGTGACGTCATGGCGAATGGTGCGGAAACTTGTAGGTGGCGTCGCTACCCACATTTTGTTTTCGCGCGTTTTCTCGCTTACTAAGCGCCTTCTCGCAGCAAGCGTGGTGTTTTCGGTATCGTGAAAGAGTACTTTACAAATATGGGAAAAATCGTTTTGCTCTTTAGTGTTCCTTTAAGGAGGCGACCACGAGAACACCCAGACGTAGGCGGCTAGATAGATAGATAGATAGATAGATAGATAGATAGATAGATAGATAGATAGATAGATAGATAGATAGATAGATAGATAGATAGATAGATAGATAGATAGATAGATAGATAGCTAGATAGATAGATAGTGCCACGCCCACTTCTTTTCGCCGCTCTCAGTGCATACCGTGTGTATTGCTGCAAATTAACTGTCCGTTTCCCGGCCACAAGTTCGGCCAACTAAACAGTTTCATCTTGAAAACGCCGACTGCTGTCTTCGTCGACGTCACGACCACGTGACATCTGGTGGAGGTGCTGGGTATCGGTCCCAGTACCTCCCAGTACCTCTCGGGCAATGCCACGCCCACTTCTTGTTTTATTTTGATGTATTCGGGTTTGACCAGCAAGGACGGTTATCAACGCTCGACGCTGTCCGCGAAGCAGTGTTCGAGAAATTTCGGGATTGTAGTAGATCGTTTTGTTGATTGCGCAACAATGATAAAAATAAGGCTCATTTCATTTTCCATTGCTTTATGGACAGCACCATGTTTGACGTCTGCATCCCAGGTCAGTGGGCCTGGGCTGAAGATTGCCGCCGTGAGTGCTTCATGCCGCTTGAGTTACGTCGGCGAAAAGCTGGTGGAAATACAAAATCTAAAAAAAATATTTCTAAATTTAAAAAATAATACCCTTTTGTAACTTTGCCAATGTTCAGCTAATACATAGAGCTTTCAAATGAAGTATCGTGCATATTTTTAGTCCGACCACCAAGGCAAGTTTTTTTATGCTGAATACAGAGCTTTTCTTAAAAAAAATTGATATTCGCAATTTTCTTGAGATGATATGCTACACCTTCAGCGACTAAATTATTTTTCTTTTGCAGTATGTCGAACACGCCACCAGTACATAATTAATTTCTACCCTTTGAGTTTGCCTTGTTCCTGTGAAAAATATCAAATTTCGCAATTTTATTCAATTTTGCTCGTGCGAAACGCCCTTGAAGAATCGATATACATAAATAATTCATTATTTTTACAGTTACATCATTTCATTAGCTTGCCGGAAATACCATTTTATCGTGTGCATTCCATAAACGTCCTTTGAAAAAAAATGTTGTTTGATGCCCTTTAGCTCAGTCGGCGCAAAACTGCACACTCTCACCAATAGGCGGGAAAATTTTCGGCAACAGAAATAAACGAGCAGAACGACTTTCGAACTCCAAGAAAAACGTGAAAATTTTTTCAGCCATATTTGTGATGGTCAGAAAAACGCTGGATGATTTGGCATGGAATGACCCATATGTTAACGTGGTTCCCTGCAGATATGAAGCCTGTACAGGGTCTTTTTGCAAAGCAGTTTCAAGCTCCGGCGTGGGTCTGAGGTAGATAATTGGGCTCCCACGCATAGGGCTCAGGTTCGAAGCTCGTTCCATCCTGGATATTTCTTATTTCGTTTCTTTTCTCATTTTGCGCGATAGTCGTTACGGACACCGGCTGGGGCAGCGGACAAATACGGCGCCAAAAACGGCCCTGGTTGTGATCTCATAACAGCTTTCCCTGTAAAAATAAATATACATGTGTCACATAATGCGTACACCATGTGCGTGTCATTGAAACAGCAGTAAGCATGCTAATCAAGCTGATCCTAGACAACCAGGAGAGCTAAGAATAATCAGCTGAACCTTAGCTCACGCTACGTATATCCTGGCATAGCCGAGCTAAGCCACAACAATTTTTTTGTCTCATTTCGCATGATAGCGGTTACGGACACCGGCGGCGGCAGTGGACAGCTACGCCACCAAAATCGGCTGTTGTTATGATCTCATAACATCTTGCGCTGTAAAAACGTGCTGGTTTCACACTGGAGGCACACGGATGAAGGTGGTTTTGGCGATTTGGTCATCATCGTACAAGGGAACGTGGGAACCGCGAGGCATACGGTGTAAATAAATCATCATTCATTATACTTATAAGTCAAAATGAAAACTGCAGAGGGCAGCTTTAAAAAAGCATAAGTAACAAAATAAACCTAAACAATCGATTCACATATGCGTTAAGATTCTCTCAATTTGACTCATGCCGTGTTGCATAATTTATGCTGGCATTACGAAGAGCTTTTTTCCGCTGGAGTGTTTAAGTAAGACCAAATGCTGGCCAATTGTGACGTGCGACATATTAGTAAAGGTAGCTGGACGTCCTTAAAAACAGGTTACAAATTAAACGGCTTCCCATGTTCTATACCAACAATCACATGGTTTAGCAAAGCATCGCCTTAGTACGTGCAGAATCAACACATTCTCCCACTTGCTGGGCCCTTCCGGACGATTTGTAGTACCCT
This sequence comes from Rhipicephalus sanguineus, assembly GCF_013339695.2. Taxonomy (NCBI): domain Eukaryota; kingdom Metazoa; phylum Arthropoda; class Arachnida; order Ixodida; family Ixodidae; genus Rhipicephalus; species Rhipicephalus sanguineus. The sequence goes on along the minus strand of NC_051186.1, from coordinate 75,401,563 downwards.
GCAGCTGGGCATCGCACCCTGTCAAGAAAGACTGATTGCGAGAGCCCACTGCCACCAGGAAAACTGTTTTCTTTCAAAGGAATCCGCGTCGCGTACAATTGAGAAACGCCGCTTCTGCGGTACAAAGCTGGTTACTGCAACCATAATAGTTGGCGCGCTCGCGCCAACACGAATGAGTTACTAATACACGTGTAGCGCGCTGTGTGCATTCTAAATTCGCAGACACGTGCAATGAGAAATTGGTGGTGCAATGGCCAAGTATCTGCTACATGTTTCAAGCACATAGCGCGTGCTTAGACCTGGGCCTGTTCACGTGTCATTGCATTTCTAAAGCTGCTTGTGCAGCGAGGCACGAATATAACGTAACTCATAATAGCCAGGACACATGTGTGCCTGTAATTGCAGACTTTCTTAGGGCAGTGCCTGTCCAAAAACAAAAAAAAAAACAGCTTTGTGGCATTACAGGTCTCTGGATAACCCATCAATGGTTAAATCAAGGTTGTCCGCATATGGTAAGAAGGTGATGCCTCCAAACGTTTTTCTCTTTACCGCGTCTTCTTGCCTTCTTCTCTTCAGTTACGCAAATGAGCTTTCATTTAAATTCTCCTGAACTATCCGGCCGCATCGCAGTTGGCTCTGGGCTGAGTGTAACAAGGGGCTGCTAAAATGTCGAGAAGATACGCTGGAGTTGAAATTGCGCTGGTCGTGGCATTCATGATCGGTAAGGCTTTTCCTGCACTTGCCATCTCTTAAGTAGGCTGCAGAGGCTATCTGCAGAGAAGGAGACAAGCTAGTAGACGAAACAGATGACTACCTGTCGACTTCATCATATTGCTCGAGTTTCCAGAATACAGAAGCTTCCAGAATACAGAAGCTTCAGAACACAGAAGTGTACAGAAGCATAGAACGTACTAGCACGTTCTAAGCTACTGCCCCAGCTTCTGCATAAGCAATTTAACATTGATGTCTCCAGATACATTTCCAGAAGTGAAACACGGTCATAGGGACATAAACACACACATGCACATACTCAAGGAATACCTATTTCGTACCGACTGTTTTAAAAACTCATTCTTTCCTTTACCGATAAGAGAGTGGAACGATATCAGCGAGGCCCTCACTAGCAGCTGCTCCTTGGACGTATTCACTTGTGCGATGGAAAATTGCCTGTTAGCGTTGCAGACTTAACTCTCCTGTGCTAAATTGAAGATAATCTTGCTTTTCACTGACTTTTTTTTTTCACCGCGTCCTTCTGGTGTTCGTAGTTATCGTTCGATGTGTAACTTATTATTATCGATGAGCACTTGTTAACCTGAAACCTTGTATAACTACATGCATGCGTGAAATACTGTTTAAACACATCTGCGTACTCTATCTTGAAGCCATTTTTTTTCACTTTTAAAAAGTTATTTGTAACTAGTGACCATATTTTGAATGTCATATGATGTACAAACTATTGTAGTTATATTTCCACCAACACTTCTGATATCATATATATATATATATATATATATATATATATATATATATATATATATATATATATATATATATATATATATATATATATATATATATGTGTGTGTGTGTGTGTGTGTGTGTGTGTGTGTGTGTGTGTGTGTGTGTGTGTGTGTGTGTGTGTGTGTGTGTGTGTGTGTGTGTGTGTGTGTGTGTGTGTGTGTGTGTGTGTGTGTGTGTGTGTGTGTGTGTGTGTGTAATGTGCTTACTCGCTACTTTATCACTGTTTTTGCCCTTCTTGTTACAATCCCTCAAGGGATTGGCAGTATTTGTAAATAAATAAGTAAAATAAATAAATATAGGTCGAAATTATACAGCGATGTAATTGCGTAAGGAAACCACAAGAAACGCCGAAGATTTCATACAAAGCGACATTCACAGCCAGACATAACGAAGTTCTATGCTTTTGAATAGGGAAACATGCTAGCCTGCCATACATGAACAATGTCTCGAGATTTCTTCTTTCTCTATTGACAGTCTCTGGGGCTATTGCCTTGGGGCGGTACAGAATTTTCTTCCAGGGGAGGCAACATGCACCTTCATTGAGAGATGCCTTTCATGGGTGTGAGGCAGTGGCGCCTTTTAAGAAAATAGCAAAACGGTTGGTTTTTCAGCACTCCAGGGGCAACGACGAGGACAAATTTTGTTTTCGGGGTGGCAATATGACCCTGCAAAGCACCTTAGTAACTCCGAAAACATTCCACGCCCATTGAAGGGAATCGGTTTGATGACAGCCAGACTTCAATACTTCGTAAACGTCCTCCATGTTCTAAACAGCCTTGGATTCAATTTGTACGCTGGCATCCTGCATAACAAGAGAACATACAGCGCATACAAGGGCTATAAATAAGGTACTTCAGGGGCATTGCAGTTTCTACTGTTTCGCACAACGAACAGAGGAAGTGATTATGAGGCACACCATAGTAGATGATTCCGAAAAGATTTGGAACACCCGAAATGGTTCATTTACCGCCTCTATCTAGCTGCACCCGCCTCTTCGAGGTTAGCTAACTTCGAGCTTAAGGTAAGCTAGACACGGGTTAACTAACCTGCATCTTCATCTTCGAGGTTAGCAGCGCGATGCCTTTCCTGATAAGCTACCACGGCAGGTACTTTATAAACAAAAACTCATATGGTCCCTCATGCATTTCCTCAAGACGACGCGAATGCGAAATCCATCCGGTGTGGCTATTTTACCGTGCACATCGCAAGAACGAAATGGACGCACATCTCGCACGAGAAGTGCTATTTCCATTTTTTTCTTCACTAGGGTTCACGGCGTTTTATTGCAATAGCAATTATATGGGCACTCGAAGCGCATTGCTACCGTTGCCGTCGCCGTCATGTTCCCTATAAAGTGAAAATCGATAACATCGCCACGTGTGTCGTATATTCTGTGAGCTAGCAAAAACTCGCGAAAGCTGCAGACGGGTGCGGCTCACGCAGAAATGAAACGCACTGGTTGGCTCCGTCGGACGTAGGAGCATAAGGGTCGGGGGAGGCTGCATCGCTTGGGCAGTAACTGAACTTTTCTCAAAATGGCGCGGTCGTGCGTGCTAGGGTGTGTGCTGTGTCTACAGAGTTCAGTAGACGGCTACAACTATTGTACATGCTGTGCTCTCCCCGCGTACTTTGCGTTGAAGCTACAGAAAGCACGAAAACCACTTCGCTCCCTAGAGCCCTACCCTTCCACCAGCGTTTTATAGAGTTACGCGAGATCGCATCGCAAAGAGTTAGCTGCTAGTCTCACTTCGTATAGGGTTTCAATTTGTTGTCATCGCATCCATTGCTTCGCCATTGCGACGAAACTTTCACTTTTGCCAAGGTGACGCTCTGGGTCTCAGCATGATGAGTTGCATAAGGTTTTCGCCTTAATATTTAGGACTTGGAAAAGGCCCCTCTCTCGCGTTCTGACTTATTTTAATTTAGCAGTAGTCCTACCTAGAAACAATTCGATTTTTTTATAGTACGCGAAGGGTTCAATGTGTTTGTTCCCGCCATGAAATGCGACTTATTGATAACGGCGATGAACGTTTAAGGACTCTTAATGTCAACTTTCTTCATTCCTAATTTTTTTAAGTAAATGACGTTTGGTAACTGGCCTTAATATTTATTTTGATGTACGATATCCGCACATATGTGTAAGAATGAACGTGGAATTGTACGAAGCACTCTAAGCTAAACGACAGCAACAAAGTGGTAACAGTGCTTATGAGAGCTGCGGCCATAGAATAGTGATGCTGTTTAACCTGGCTATACACAAATAAATGAATTTAACTGACAATTACGCCACGGAATGGACAGACGACATGAACTATTCTCTTTTAACTGTAATTCTGACGCAAACTGAAATGAATTGAAGCGGACGAAAAATCACCCTTTCCGTTGGTGAGAAAGCGGGGAGTTTTCGTCCACTTCAATATGGAATGGCTGACGCGTATTACCGATCCCCTTGCCTGTTGCGCGAATATTCGTTTACATCAACGAAGTTTACGCAAGCGAGTTAGCCATGATTTCCTGTTTGAGCACTTAGCAAAAGCTACGCGCCCGTGACAATTCTTACAATCTTCTTGGGCTGTTATAAGTGTGAATCAAGAGTTAGGAAGTTGATTAACAGTATTCATATAGTTGTCAAGGGCCTACAAGGAGCCAGCGTTTTTTCTATCCTGTAACGTAAACAGGCACTTGCCAGGCCAAGCTGAAGGATGGCTGTAAATTGGAGACACTTCAAGCTTGCGGTGACGACTACCTTCCTTATGGAAAGGGACCGCACCTGGCGACCTCGGGAGAGCCGTTTGTAAAGCAATGTGGGTAAGTTCGTCACGTGTAATGGGGACGTGCTCATGGTTTATGAACTTTGCCTCAATCAAATTTATTGGATTGAGGCAAAACGCAAGAAGCAGTATGGTCATTACGCAGCAATAAGCGTATTCTTTCAGTGATTTTATCCATCCAACTGTCTATTTTTGTGAAGCTTTTGTGAAACAGTTAATCTCAGCGTTCGTAATAACGGCGCAGTAACTAGCAAGGGCGTACGCCCCCCTCTATTGGAGTGGAATCCTTAAATAACAATAATAATTAAAGTAACAATGCTTATAATAGGAGGAAGAACAGCAAGAGAAATAATAATAATGCGCAGCACGTATAGACCTAACGAAGTACAGGAATGAACCAAGAGATGTATTTCTCTTTTCCGTCCATACCTTACTGACAGCAACAGACGTGTAATCAAATAGGTGAGGAAGCCGGAAATATTTAAAGAAATCCTACAAGACATTAAACGTAAGTGATGCGCAAATTAATGCGTGCATTCCAGTCTCTATATCCATTCGTTCGCATACTATCATAAGAACAAAAAAAAAGGAAGAAAAACGTGCTGCTGCATTCGCCGTAGTGAGCTACAGGGAATATAAGACGAACAACTGGAAAAATAATTAATAATTATGGCAACTACGGACTACTGGTGCCGAGCCTGAAGGAAGATCCGAGCTCGGCGGCCTTCCTTCTTTCTCTTTCTTTTTATCTTTCTTTGTTTTCTCTCCTTTCTTTTATCTCTTTTTGTATGTTTCTTTCTATTTCTCTCTCTTCTATTTCTCTATTTCTTTCTCTTTGTGGCACTTCCTATATTTCTTTCTCTTTCTTCCCTTTCTCTCTCTTTCTCTCTATTTTTCTATTCCTCTTTCTTTCTATAGCTTTCTCTCTCTCTCTCTCTCTCTCTCCGTTCTTTTATGTTTTTCTATTATTTTGTGCCTTCATTCCCTTTATTTCTCTCTATTTTTATTTTCCAATTTCGTTCAATCGTTGTCTTTTTTTCTCTCTCTTTTTCTCTCTTTCTTTCTCCCTCTGTTTTTGACGTGTTCGTTTTCGTTTGACACTCGCGTCTGCTGTACACGGTAGTGGGCCTTGCCCAATTCCAGTGGCGCATGCCCACCTGAGGAGTTTTGCGAGACGGAGCACACGTTACGATACCTGTATCAGCTTCACTTTAAAGCGAATGTACAGAGCGCGCGCCAGTTCATGATGATGATAGTTTTTTACGACGGAGCACAAGTTGCCGACAGCTCAAGCTGCTTCGCTGTTAAAAATGATACGACTTGGTTCCAATACCAATTGCAATAAGCCCATTTCAATGAACATGAAAGAAACTAGTGCCTTTCATGAAATGGACGCAGTTTGAAGAACAGGCGTGGCTGGCTATCTGGTGGAACGCCTGACGCCCACGCAGTACGCCTGTGTTGCATTCCAGCTCAAATATCCGGTTTCCAGTATTTCTGATTTTTATTACTCTCCTCATTCGTGATTTTTTGCTAACAAACAACGGCAATTTCTCGCTCGCAACCAACGACGCCCAAGGTGAGACCGGGATTTTCTGCGATACGGCCTCGTTTACGCGATCGCGTTAAAAATGCTCGTATGAGGTGTCAAAAGAGCCGATTTACCGCCAAACATATCCGCTTGCTCATTTGTCTCACATGAGTAGGCGATTCGCATGACTTCTAATATTACAAGAGGGTAACTTGTGCGGAACTTTTTATTCCAGGACATTCAAAGAGCAGATTATGTGCAGTAAAAACTTTGTAAGGGATTGCCTGGACGGTGCTTCCAAAGCTGCGGCATTGGTAGCGCTGGAAACCTACAAAGAGAGCATCGACGAAATCTGTACTACGGGTTCTAAGCAGAACGAAGGTAAGCTCTGACGCCTCAACATATTATTCTGCGCTGTAGAGTACGTATAACGTCTTCGTGCGGTGAGTGCTTTGTGTAGCCTACCACTTCTAGCAGACCAGCTCTGTTTCAATTGGAACGAACGCCACATTACACAAACTTCATGTCTCCATACCATTGCCAAGGCGTCGGACTGGGCTAGTTGGAACATAAGTCACTGGATTGGGCTAGTTGGTACATAGTCACAAAGAATAAAAACCAGCGCAAAACACGTCCCGCCGACTTACTTTCGCTGTGTCCTGTGTTTTCCGCTGGTTTTTATCCTTTGTGTCCATACCATTGATTCTATAGAAGAAGTTACCCGTATTTTCCCTCTAACTGATGCTACCTTCACTCGTCCTGCTTTAATGGTGAATCCACGATTTTTAGGCACTCGCTTATTTTGTATCAATAACACTTTTTAATTCCTTCGTTCTCATCTTCTGACAGTTTGTTAGACGGTACTAAAAAATTAACTTACAGCACATTTTTTTTTAATATTGATAAGGAGCGGCAGTTTTTCATTCTTCAGTTGCTGTTGTATGTATTCGATCATCAGAATAAATGTTTTAGACGATTTGTAGGCTGTCTGGTTCCTAAATAGAACGACGCTAGTAAAGTTTAGTTAGATTGGCTAGAAAATTGCCTACTTATGCAAGATACGCATTATGTACGATTCTCCACATTACTCCTCAAAGCACCCGCTTGACGCCCGCTCCTCAAAGCACCCGAATTTCTCTGCTTAACGTATTAAGCGTTTTTTTTTTCCTTTTTTCAAGCCATCTTCAACTCCTCAGCAGAGCGCTGCGAACTACAGGTCTGGAATATTTGCCGTTCATACTGCAGCCTAAAATTCAAGAGATTGTGTGCTCTGTTATCAAAGCTTCTTGTGTGCACTACATTTTCCTTCGATGAATTACGGTAGCCGTGCCATTTGACTTGCTGCCTCTAAACTTTGACTAAGCCAGGAAAACCATGAAGTCGTGAAACCTGAATTACTCTATCAAGGTGTATTTACATGGCGATATCATGGAGATATTCAATCAATCAATCAATCAATCAATCAATCAATCAATCAATCAATCAATCAATCAATCAATCAAGGAGAATTTTATTACATCATAATATGAAAAATGCGTGCACAAATATTTGGACCCATAGCCTAAGCGGCTAGTCATGGGTCCAATACAAAAAAAGGTTATAAGTATTGGCAGTCTTGTGCCGAAAAAAGAAACAATAGCGAAAGTATCATCCATAAACGAAAAGTATTAGACAGATTCAAGGAACCATACAAAAGAACAACGAATACATAACTGCTATGAGCACAAAAAATATACATGAGAAAATTTTTAATAAATAAAAATGGAAGAAAATGCCTGAAGGCGACATTAGTACTGAAGTACTGAAGGCGACATTATGGCGATATCGCAAACTCAGGTTAGGGCCCCATTACTGGCCACCCGCCTCCAAGTTTCGACATGAAAAAGTAGCCTTCGCTTCGAGAAAGCTGCGATTTTGTTGTTCTTTTTTACAAATGTAAACTATGGAAGTGCTTTTATAAGAGTTTTTAATATGAGCTGGACAGTTTAGGGTAGCGTTTGGAGCATTCAAAAACTTAGTTTTGGTAAGGGGAAATAGATGTGTCGTTCGAGCCTTTGATGGTTTAAAAATAATTGTAACCTAACGCACCAATAACGCAAGCACGATGTATACGAATACGTGAGTAGAACCAAGTGACATATACGCCGTCATGTTAACCCAAACTTCTCTAACCTTTCAACTTAAGCATCTTAACAGCATAAGAGGGCTACGTCAATTTCAAGTGTAAGTGGAATCGAAGGATGTTGTAAATTAGTTGTAAAAGTCGTAAATTTCTGGTGCGCTGCAGAACGGTGCTTAACAAACTCATTCGTTGCCAATACATACATAATTTTCAGCAGTTTATGAAATTCCGGTATTGTTTTTTATCGCTTAGTTGCAAAGTGTAGATGACAGGTTTTGGGATGCTGTACTTTTCGCAGCGGTTTTTCTTTAAGTTATTTGATTAAGCTTAATGTTCGCATCTTAGTGTTCAAACATTTAACATTCCCTCTCATATACTACAAGTACCATAACGAACTGTGCAGTTCGATAATCTAAAATAATATCTCCACTACCATGTCTTAAGGAATGAGCTCTCGAGCGAACATTGGTTTTTCATCCTAAATACACGTCCACTGTTCATTGCTACCACTTCTTCAAGATATTGAAGAGTGATTTGGGTGAACGTGGTCGCCAGTGACCTATACTCCCTTTCACACATCAGGTGCAACGCTGCGGAAGCTTTGAAAGAAATTCTGCAAGCAAGATGTGTGAGTATGCGCGTCTCGCGTTCGGCCCTCGTCGTTGTAAACGCTCGCGCGAGTCGAGCACGAGCCCGCGCGTCACGCGTCGCGATTGGGCTGCAAATAAAACGCCAAAAAGAGAAAACAAAGAGACGATAAGCGATCCAGGAGAAGTTATTGACAACAGTTTAACGGAGTTTGTTTATATCTGAGGCACGAAGCGTCTTCATTTATTACTGAGCCTAAAGACGAAAGGAAATCACATTACGGGTGATAAAGTCACTGCACTATTTCTTGGTGCGAACGCATCTAGGACAACAAGTCTCGTGAGCCTCCACAGCGTTGCACCTGATATATGAAACGGAGTAGAGTTAGAGTAAGGCAAACAGTTTACTAACAATTCAATGTAGCATGCACGAAGAGAAAAGTTGCTAGCAATTAAAATGCAGCACTCGAACGACCACTGTAAGGTTGCTTGTGAACGCTGTGTACAACTTGACTGTCACGCTGGTTCTCGCTCCCCATATGCGCAACCGAGAAACCCAATGCTTACCGAGTGCTTCGCTATGTTTTTGCACAGCCTACCATAAATCCGTCGGCTGCTTGAATTCTGTTGGCGCGAAACTTCACGGCTGCGTGAACAGTCTGCTTGGAAACATAAACAAGGCTGTTCTCAAAGCACCCCAGAAGGACGTCATCGCTCACGTATGCTGGTAAGCAGCTGTACGAGATGTCTGTGCCAAAAGATCTTTGAGTGTGTGTGCGAACTTTCAAAGATCGTTCAGCGACACCGTTACTTTAAGGTGAAAGCCCCATACCAATATCTATCAAGGTAGCGTTGTGAGGTGAAAAAAAATATCACGTGACCGCCCGAGCTGCGCATCAATTTCGCAATTATGGTGTTCGCGTGAGTGATAAAAATCAGAAGCGCGCAATTATCATGTGACCGCTCGAGCGGCGTCTTCACTTTGTCTTTGTAGCGCGTGATGACGAACTCAATCAACTTTATTACAAGATCTGGTATGTTTGTGGCCCAGACTAGACCGCTTTGGTAGAGGCCTGGAGACCTTGTCTCCTTATAGCCTCCCTGGCCTGCTGCATAGCTCATTTTTGGTCTTCGACCCCCTAGCTGAGCTGCGCTAGCCGCCACCGCCGCTCCCGGAGGGGTCTCAGCAAAACTTGTTGATAGGTTGGAACATTCTCACAGTATATGTTTATGTGAAGCCCTTGCTTTTTTGAATAGTTTGCATTTGTTGACTAAGTGTAGGTGTGGGTAGCTCCTGTGGAGGTGCACAGGCTTTGGGTGGGAGTTTGTAAGTGTCGGTATCCAGCCGCTTGTTTCCTGTCTAGACTCGGGTGGGGAGCGGGGAAGACGCACCTTGCATGTGAATAGTGTTGTGTGTATTCTATGTAGCATGTAAACATATCTTTGAGTGGTACGTTGGCGGCGCTATGGATGTTCAGCGAGGGGTCCATGCGGATTGCGTGGCGGGTTTTATTCTCGCGACATCTCGTGGGCCATCTCGTGCGGATTGGAGGTATCAGTATCTGTGTGCGCCGGGATAAAAATAAATTTTAACGCGGATGAAGTGCCCGGTAAGTAGCCTCGCACAGGATGGCTTCCGCCTTCAAGTCGTCTAAGTCAAACACATAAGGGACCCTGCGAATTTTTTCTTTTTTTTAAATGCGGAGCATTTATTAGTCGCACCTGCGGCGTCGGCCGCCATCCACACCATAGAGTTTCCTACAATACTTACTAGAGGGAACTCTGGCGCTAGTGTCTATGGGAGCTGCAACGCATGACGCTTCAGCCAGCATGGGAATGATGGGTAGTACACAAATTTGTCTAAACTTCGTACTTTCGGCTCCGTTTAGCTCCGCGTTGGCTGCATCCGCTTTGTCGCAAAACGAATTTCAGCAAAAGTCAGCAGTTTCACTTCGCCACTTTAACTTCTTTAGGCTCAGCGATTCAAATTTGGTCACGAAGTTCACAACGATCCATTCTTTTATCCGAAAGAAAATCAAAACATAGCAATAAACAAAGCCACAAGTACGTTTGAAGCCGCAAGCACGAAGACTAGGCAAATTTGTGTACTACCCATCATTCCCATGGTAGCTGAACGATCGCAGCGCCAGAGTCCCCTCTAGTTAATTTTAGGAAACTCTATGGTCCACACCCCCCCCCCCCCCCCCCGGCGCATGCTCGGCTCGTCTCGTGCCGGCAGCAGGCCTCTCCTCTCCATCCCTCCCTCCTTCCTCTCCGTCCCTCCCTCCTCTCGATCGAACGCGGGTGGTGTGTATATAAGCGGCGGAGCGCGCGTTCGCAATTCAGTCAAGGGCGTCTTTACTTGGCTTTCCCTTGACTTGACGCTTTTCTTGACTCCAGTAGATGCGATGGAAGCAACAGTACCTTCAATGAGCGTCCCACCACTCGTTGAAGGCAACGTTACCCGACCGTCACCGTCGTCGGCATCAACAACAGCAAGCAACGCAGAAGACACGGCTGCGAAGAGACGAGCATACGACGCTGAACGCAAGCGTATGAAGCGAGCTGCGGAGCCGGAACTTCGTGCAAGAGAAGCAGCTGCGAAACGGCAACGAAGGGTTGTGGATCCTGAACGTCGTGCTCGAGAAGCAGCAACCGTTCGTGAACGTCGAGCAGCGGATCCATCACTCGGGCAGCGCGACGCTTCTGCGAAACCCAATTACGCAACATTAACGCGATACCCCCCCCCCCCTCACTCTGCGACGCATTTACTCGAGTTCCCCCCGTGGGAAGATGCGGACGACATTTTTTTTTCCTTTTCACTCGAAAAGACACATTAACTCAAGTAAAGCTGCACGGGGGGCTAGTTGGTGCGGATACATGGCTCGTTCGCGCTGCCAGGAACTGGACGATTTTGAAACGGAAAAAGACACACACAGGGTGAAGCGCGTACTAACAACTGTTTATTTTCGTGCCACACACTTCCTTATATATGACACCGGGAAAAGGAAGTGCGTGGCACGAAAATAAGCAGTTGTTAGTACACGCTTCACCCTGTGTGTGTCTTTTTCCGCTTCAAAATCGTCCAGTTCCTGGCAGCGCGAACGAGCCATGTACACATTAACTCAGTTTTTTTTATATTCAGAGTACTTGTTGCTGCCGTGTACACCGCATATCAGCAAGTGTTGTCGTTCTGCTTCCAATATTAAAGATCTAATCACGGTGACGCTGGCGGGCTTGTTTTTAAAGGGCCCCTCACCAGGTTTGACAATCTTGAGCTAACGAGCGCAATGCATACACTGGGCGTTCACGATCACGTCTGCCAAAAATTGGGGGACGCTTAAGCTTCGCCTTTAAGAGTTGAACGCGATAGCGATATTCTGTTCGTAGTGCGCAGTTCGAACACTACGAGTGTTTAACAGAATGCGCGCACTAAGGTGTGTGCCTTATGTAATGGGTAGCATGCTTTAAACCAGGAGCAATTATACGCGAGAAACTTTTTCGAAGTTGCGATGCACCCACTACGTGGTCTTAAGGGAATACGCTCAGTAATGTGTGTGCCTTTTGTAATGGGTGGCTGTCTTTAAACCACGAAGTCGTTATGATATTGGCATGGTGTGACGCCCGATGGCAATGTACGCTTGTACCACGCAATATTACTGCGATATGACATCTCGTACTGTGACACCTATATACAGGACGCGTATTTTTGGGAAGCATGAAGTTACTTTCAGTGCAGCTCCAAGCAGAGGTGTGGCTGTGTGGTAGAACACCTGCTTGCCACGCAGACGGCCTGGGTTCGATTCTCACTCGGACCCAACATTTTTATTATTTATTTTATTTGCAGCTTTTTCGATTTTTCGGTCACGGACAAGATGATGATTTTTCGCTCACAACCAACGGCCCCGACGCCGACGGCGGAATTTCTGCGATACGAGCTCTTTAACGCTATCGCGTTAAAATTTGCAACTTTATACGCGCCGCGGAAATGGGTCGAATTTCAAGGTAAACGCTACTTGCCCTTCCTCTCGCGGGTGCTCGCCCAGAGAATGAGGGGATGAGTACATGAGAAAATGGCCCTACGTAGATGGTAGTGCTGTGACGTCGCTCCTCTACGTAGACGACTGTGCTTTGACGTCGCCAACAGTAGCACGTGACGCTGCGATAATTATTTCACACGAAATGTGTAGTTTGCGTAATTTGTTGCTTGAATAGATTAATAAAACTTGAGAGAAATAATGAGACACACAAAGGGAATGTGTGCTGCTTCTTCATTTTTTTTTTTCGTGAATTGCAGCGAGATGCGGGGCTAATGTGCCTCCGTTTCCCATGCGTTCATGTCCCCGCGGATTGCGCATAGAGCAGACGCCAGCCCTGGAAACGAAAGTAATGTTCTGGCGCGTTCGAGCACTCACTATGCTCATTTATTCTACCGCGTCCAAGTAAACGTGAATGCGGCACTGGCTCATAATACCGCCACTCTCATGCCCGTACAAATGTCGCAACTTTCATGCCTGTCCCACAGAAATAGGCAGTACACCACAGAGAACGCCGACACAACGTCCACGGCCGCTACATAAAAAAAAAGGTAGCGGCCGTGCAACGTCGCTCGCGTGCTCGGGCTGGCTCGGGCACGTCACGCGCACGTGACCATGCATGCGCATGTCGTGTTCATGCGTATGTGTCAAGTGAAGAGGGCGGGGAAGAGATTTGGCTGGCGAAGGCTACACGGGGCGAATGGCAAGGGTTTGAAACTCGCCTCCTCACATGATTTCGCGTCGCTAGAAATTATTCTTTCTCTCAGCTCGTAATGAACGGATTTGAAAAATTCTTGCGGCATACTGCTCTTCATTTGGCACGCCACAACTTCCAGCGTGCAACTAAAATTTGCTATGTGACCTGGTGAGGGGCCCTTTAAGGAATTGCTAGATGACCTTCAGAAATTATAGGAACATCTTATTGAAGAGAAATAGTTATGCGTTGTTCTTCTACTGGTAACCTTTCATCGATTAGCTAAGAGAATAATATTGTTCATGCTATATAAGTGCAGTAAACAAGCGAACACCTCGAATCGAAGCAGCATAATGGATAGAGGGAACCTGCACACACTGGAACTGCAGATAGCAAAACTTAACAACCCATGAATACCGCCGCTTCCTTTCCGTCATGCAGTGATCCGAACTTTTCTGGCGTGATTTTTTGTACGACTTGAAAGCGGTCACAGGATATTTACAATTTTTGTGTACTACAAATGTGAGTGAGCCGGTACAGCTGTATTGATGTGCTTAAGCATTCTGGTACGAAAGAGTGCAAGACATCAATCGCAAGACTCCGCGCGAGTTTTTTTTAATACATTCCTTGTAAAAAATCACATGATATTCCTTAAATATATACCATAAGATAACATTTTGAACGCTTTAATTTTGTATGCAGTCACCGCATATTGATAAGTTTGACCAGCAATAGAGCAATGTAACGTGATTCTTTTTTGCCCTCGACGCTCTTATTACCGGAAAAATACTAAAATACGCCTAAAAAATGTTGCACTTCTTATTGTCTTCATTGCTTGTGTTCTATAGCTACGACCTTCCCGAGCTTTTTTTTTTGTTTTTTTAAACCGCCAGGTTTACTGAACCTTATCTTTACGGCCTTTCATCATTCCAGCTCGTACGGTGGCTTGCTCGACTGCGTTGAACCAGCGTTGACACCCTGTGAAAAGGTTGGAGGGAAAGAGTTCACACTCAGCCTGGTGGACAAGGTACTGGGAGAGGTTCTGACACCGTTTTGTAAAAACTACAAAAGAGGTTCGGATTCATGCAAGGCGCTGCCCAACCTGCCAGCACTGGGTCCACACGATCGTAAATTCAAAAGCTTCGTTGAGCTCATTATTGAAGCGGTACACACGGCCATTCTCAAAAACTAGCAGTACACAAAGTCTGCGTCAAGCTTGTGTTTTGCTAACAAATAATGTGAAATCGATTGTTGTTTCCATGAGTAAACATGTGGAGTAGAATGTCTACTGCGGGTGTATGTTGTAGGTACGAGCGTACTGTCTTGAATAAAGAGAGTTCTATGCATTTGTAAGATTGCTAGGCTGCCGTACATTTCTAAACAAGCGTGCTTGCCTCGAAGCATGAAATTAAAAGTCAATCGCGGCTGATGCGGCGACGGTATATCTTCCCCACGACATTTCCAGCTTTCTTTCTAACAAGCGGCGTCATCAGTTGTATATCCAAAGAAGGGTTGCCAACCGTAGGGTAGTAACCCTACTTGTAGAATATTTTCGCAATTTTTCGGCTAGCGCGGTGTAGTAGGGCGGCAATACGGTTTTCTTATGAGACCTAGGCTAATATCTACATTTTGCTTGTAGTCGATCAACGAAAAATGCAGACGATCCGCGTGGCATATCCGAGGGTTACATTCTTAAAGAGATGCGAAAGCTAAATCTGTCTTTGAACAAAATTGGAACTGTCTTATCTCACATGTCACCAGCATAGGGCAGAGACGAAAGATATAATACGTCACACTTCCCCGTGCTAGCTTTGTTTTTTTTTTTCTCATGGATAGTTTTCCCCCTCTCCGTTGTCGGCCATTAGTTCATTGCCTAGAGGGGCCTTCAAATTTTGCGACGGTGGTCGATTCCAGTTATTAAGGCGAAAGCCTTAGATGCATCATAAAACATGAAAAGTAACCGTCGAGGTCAACGCGAGTGAGGCAAAAAATTATGCTACAACGACATCAACTCATAACGCCATCGTGACGTTACAGATGTCCAGAATGCGCGATGTCATCATGAAATCATAGTGACGTCACATCGTCAGGTCACAGTGACATGACGATGTGACGTCAAATATTGACGCCGTCACATGATATCGTCACTTGGCCATCGGTGAGCCGATCCCGGAGGCACGTGAGGTGCAGAAAGCTTGCAATGCATCCGATCCTGGAGGAAGTGCAAAAGCATGCTAGGCGCAGAAATCTGTCGAGGGCTGAGAATAGTATTGACTGAAAAGAAAAAAAACGAAAACGGCTTTCGCCTTCCGGTCATATTAGGCAAATGCGTAAGGGACCATGCGAGTTTTTTCTCGATCACAGTGGATGGATGGATGAAAGAGCGTCCCTTTTATAACGGAGTGGTGAACTGCGTTCCAGTATGCTCAAGATTTTGTTATTAATATTATGGTTATCATTTTTACATTACGGCCTAATCTTGTCCAGATAAATTACGGTTATCAGCCTGTAAAAAGAAATGTCATAAATTCACAGCCCAACTTTCTGCGCCTTATCGCATATTAACCTTATCTTTCCTGCTTTTTTTTTCTTTCTGCCTATACTTTTTCGCCACCAATCCTCCAGTCGTCTTTTACTTATGCAGGAAAATTTGCGCTAAACTAGAAAAGGACAACACAAAGAAGGAACACTTAGACAGATCGAGCGCACTTATATCTATCGCCGACCTGTTTACCTTTGCAATGATGTCCCTAAAATCCAAGGCTTCATGTAGGCTAGTGGCCTAACATACACGCGAGTGTAGTCTCCACGTTCAATTAAAACGTGCTCCGTCGTTTTTTTTACATTCCTCACGTATTTACATTCCTCTTCTCTCGAATAATAACAACACGTCCTAAGGCAACCCGACCTCGCTTCAAATAGCGAAAGTCTTCCTTTTGAATTATCGTAAAATGTCTCCTTGCTTATTTCATCTTTACCCTTTCGGTAGTTGCTTAGAGCCTGCTTTCTTTCCATCGCTGACATCCAATACATCTTTTCCGCCTCTATGACGTTTCACTTAACGCTCCTTAATTGTTGCCATGTCGTTTACACTGCCAGCCTTATGCTTTACGGGGAGTCTTCTAGCGATCTGCTTTAGGGGCGAAGCTCCTTAGGGCCTAGCCTTGTCGGCGTCCGTCACGGTCCACGTAATCAAAACCGAAACCGACAAAAAAGAAACATCTCTGAACCAAAACCGAAACAACAAGAAACATCTGTGAATAAAGAAATACATTACAAGGCGCTGCAGTGGAAAAAGAAACATATGTGAAAAAAAAATACACGAGAGGGCGCTGCAGTGAAAAAAAAAAACGTCTGTGAAAAAAAAAATATACACGATAAGGCGCTGCAGTGAAAATGGGTATATATAAGCGCGTTCCACACCACACATTCTCTTCCTGCCATGGGCGACCGTGAACGCGTTCTAGCCCACGAAAGGCAACGTCGACGCAGACAGCGAGCTACCACCAGGGAGACGTGCATAAACCTTGTCTTTGCCAACTTCAGGCCAGATCCGATAGAAGAACAATTGGCTCTACATTTCACGGACCAGAGAGCAGTAATAATGAAGGGAAAACGGAATCCCCAACTCAACACCACATACTCTTTATGACCAATAAACATTGTATATATGTGTACGCACGCGTTGTCACTCATTTACATGCGCGAGTGGGCAATGTCACGGGAGATTCACGGTTACCGAACGATCGCCAGTGCTTCACCAAGTCATCGTCATTCACTTCGTGGATATGCCTACATTTTTTTTTTTACTCTGAGTCAACGCTGTTCCTATACAAATACCAGAGCACTTTCTCTTCCCATGTTACTTAGCCTCTGTTGGAAACTAATTTTCAAACCGCTCAAGCCACTACCGACTTCAGCGCCACCACACAGTGCATGTCCTGCAGTGTAGTCTGTATGTTATTATTGTTACACTGTGCTATCTTTAGGCGTAGGGTAAAATGTAGGGTAATAAAAAAATGTTGTGTAAAGTAGAGTAATTTTGACCGTGGCGTAGGATATTTTCTGAAAAATAGTTGGCAACACTGATCCAAAGCCACTGCATTCAACTATATGATTCCTACACCAGACGGCCTCGGACGACCAGCGAATGCTTATTGACCAGTTCACCCGGATTGCAGCAGCTAATGGGGGCCCTGGACTGAGGGCTCCACCCTCTGAGAGTTCACATGCAAAAAAAAAAATATATATGCAAAGAAAGGTTTTCTACTACTGCTACTATTATCAGAGAATCTATGCAATCATGTTATTGCTACATGCCTTAGTGTAACATCTTGTAGTGCTACTTACGTTGTGTGATGTATGATTATCATGATGTAAGCACCGGCATCAGTTATTGCTACTTCGACTTTCGGGTCTAGGTCTCCTTTCAAGTGGCGCCAAATTTTCGGGAAAGGTGCCTCAATGCTTAGCACGTTATGTCGATAAATATCACATACGCGCTCTTGCTTAACAGACCTTCTCGTGAACTATGTTTCCATCTGTTCATATTATAACTGCATGAGGCGCTAAAAACCCGCACAATAGTTGACAATACAACGAGTTATTAGCGGCGCTCCGTCCCGTCGTCTTCTCTTGTGGTGTGTGTGCTTTGAGCGCCTCAAGCAGTTATACTCTGGGCCTCATTGCTCACAGGTTAGAAGGGCGTAAAAGGAATTCCATGTCCCGTGCTTAAAGTTCACTCTAAGTATAACGCCAGCGTTGTGGAATGTTATAGCATATGTGAATAAAGGACACGTTGCCGGGCTATATGGTTCGCTCCTGTCGTATTGCGCTGCTCCGTGTAATATTTGAATAAAGCCGTGCTAACGTATCTCAAGGAACGCAAGATATCTTTTGATATCCCCGAAACCTTATCGTTCATGAATTTCCTAATGTACAGGTAAGCGCTACCGGCATGAATCTTACAGGATATTTCGTGGAATAGCTGCGTCATCAAAACTACTATGGATATAAAAATCCCTCCGGCATTTCCCTCTGTGAAATGCGCGAATTTTGTTTACAAGCGGGCAAATGTATTGCAATGTAGGATAGCTAAGACCTACGCGAAAATTCTTCATGAATCCCGATTGGCGATTAGAAACTAGGGCTGTGTCTCCTTGGTACTGTCCAAGTTTCAAGTTTTTTTTCAAGTTTATTCAACAACGACGTCAGTTACAGGAAAGTGTGTACAAGATTGGTAATACACAAGGAGCCCCAAAGTTAGAAACTGTCAGGGGGGCTCCCATACATGATGTTAACGGGAGAAGAAACAAAATATACATCATTCAGTGGTTACGGTATCTTCGGTGAGAAAAAAAAATGCACAGTGCGAAAAAACGAAAGTGAGAAATACATATATGTTTAGCAAGGCAAAAAAAGGAAACTCTAAAGAACAAACAATCGCAAGTTCCAATACAAAACATAAGGACGATATAACATGTAGCAATTGTTATCGCTACATTAAAAAGCAGTTGCTAAGATGAAGACAATTGTTGCAAAAAATATTTCTTTACTTGGTTTTTGAATGCATGTTCCGTGGCTGATGATTTTATTACGTAAAGAAGGGAATTCCACAGCTTGATTCCCGCAAATATGGTAGTGAACTTACCGTAGTTTGTGCGAACTTTAGGCAGAAGACGGTTATCAAGCTCAGAAAACCTAGTGGTATTATTATTTACAAGCCTTTCCACGACAATGCCATCTATATGCACATTCCTGCGAAAAAGCCTATACATCACAACTGATAACTTCAGCTGAAAGAGGTGATAAAGAGGATGTATATTTAGATTCTGATAAAGTGGCGTTGCATTGGTTAAGAAATGGCTGAAAGTCATGAGTCGAAGTGCTTGATTTTGTAGGCGTTGTAGTTGATTGAGATGGGTGAAATATGTGTTACCCCAGGCTGATATGCAATAAGATAGATGGCTGTGAATATGCGCGTGATAAAGGGAATGGATTATGTGTGGCTGAAAATATGAACGAGTTTTGATTATTGCGCGTATTCCAAAGGTTATCTTGCGAATGAGTGATTGCGCATGAAGATTGAATTTCATATGTCGGTCAAGAATTACACCGAGAAACTTTGTACTGTCAGACATTGGAATTAAATTATCGTCCAGACGCACAGATATAGATTTTGAAAGTACAGTCGGGAAGGAATGAAAGACTACAAAAACGGTTTTTGATGGATTAATTCTTAACATGTTCATTCGACACCAGGAACTTATATTATGTAGATCCACGTTTATGTTTCGTTGTAGCTCATCGACATTATTAGCATAAGTAGAAATGGTCGTGTCATCTGCATATAAGATACAGTCTGTAGCGGTCAAAACATTGGGCAGATCATTAATAAAGAGCAAAAAGAGCAGCGGGCCAAGGATCGAGCCCTGTGGAACACCTTGATTGACTTTCTTAGCTGCTGAAACATTACCGTCAATCTGAACAACTTGAGTGCGATTGCACAGATAACTAGAGATAAGTTGAAGTGGAGGGCCAGTTATTCCATACGATTCAAGTTTATGTATAAGAATGTTGTGGTTAATTGTGTCAAAAGCTTTCGTTAAATCAATGAATACGCCACCAACTACGAAGCCTCGGTCGATTGCCCCTTTTATTTATCAGCTGCAAGGTTGGCCCCTCCTTCTTCGCGCCATCCTCCTTTTTGCGGGCTAAATATAAAAGTGAGCACTTTCAGAGGTGAAAACCATTCTTTCATGTTTCGTAGGTGTATAGTTGGAGATTCCGCATTTGTCCAGGCGAAGGCCTTAGAAGCCTCATCAAACGCGAAATGTGACCATCCGCGTCAGCTGAGTCGGCGTTTACTCCACTGATGCAACAAACAACATCAGCGCGTGATTACGCCACTATGATGTCATTACATGACATTTTCGCTTGGTCAAAGGTAAGGCGATCCCGGAGCAAGTCCCCGTGGCGTGCAGAAAGCTTGGAATGCTCCACAACCACGTGCACAACCACGTTGGGTGCAAAAAACTATTTTTTAGGGGCGAAGCTCTTTAGAGCGTGGGTCTTTCCCTCCTCTGTAGTAGTAGTAGTAGTAGTAGTAGTAGTAGTAGTAGTAGTAGTAGTAGTAGTAGTAGTAGTAGTAGTATGCAGCCAGCTCTAGCTTAATGAATTGCTCACTAGATGAGCAATTCACTAAATATCATAATTTACAAGACATCGTAGTGTTCCTTCATTTAATCACACTAAAAGACATACTTTGCGAGCGATGTACTCTAGTGAGTTTTCAACTTTTCGTCTTAATCTACATGATAAAGAAATTATTTGTACAAAAAACGCAAAGCACACCTTGAGCAAGATGTTTGGTTTTGGGACGCTTTATGTGCAGTAAACGCCGTGCATTATTCGCGAAGCCGGAGCACTTGCACGATCGCGTTCCGTTGGCTTTCGTTGGGCATGCTACCGACCTCGCGTCGTGGAACGCGAAGAGAAACGCTACGCGCGTCGCGTCTTCCCTCTAGCCTTGCCGTTAATTCTCACAGGGCGAGCGGGGAACGCGGTCGCTCTTGGCGCGCTTTCTCTTTCGCTCGGGAGCGGACACTTTCCCTGCATTTCACCGATCACAAAGCGGTGATAATGAAGGGACCACGTAAACCAACAGCACAATAAAAGTTTGATGTTTAATATATACACGGTGTTTCACACTCTTTATATGATGTACTGGGCGAATTTCACGGAAGAGTTTCACGGTTTACCGATGATTCCCTCCGGAGCTTCGCCCCACTCATCATCATTCACCCCGTAGATATGCTGTGATTTTTTTTTTGGAAAAAAAAGGAGGGGGGGGGGGGTCAGTCGATTGAGAAAGAAAGAAGGCTTTCGCCATCGAGTCGTATTAGACAAATGCCTGTGAGACCGTGTGATGACTTTTTGGGACCACTTGTTGTCCTTCAACGTACACTTACGTCAATGTAAACAAGGTCTTTTCAATTTCTTTTCCATAACAATATAAATAACGCGGCTAAAAATACCACCCTCAGAAACGCCTTATAGCAGCATCGCGACAAACACTACGCCAGAACTGCGGGTCCTCCTTAAGTTTCGCACGAACTGGCAAGCGTCACAGGCATGTTGTCATCGTGAAAATGTTGCCCGCATGGATATTTAATGCAAGGATCGTAAGAACTACTCCGCGAGGGCTCGTGCGCAAAAAGTGTTTTGGAGAGCTTAGCAGTGTAGGGCTCATTGTACCACGCCTTCGCATGCAGCTGAGAACTTACATAGAAGCCTTGTTATGCCTTTTTGTAAAGATCAGCGTTTTTTGCTTAAACGGCTCAAGTAGGTTTAGAGCATCGAGGCTTTCTTGATAAGATTGCTTGTTAGAGCTAGTTCTGAAGCCATTGTATGACGCCACAATGAGCCGCTGCGGTAATTTCTGGTGCGCTGGCGGCGCCACAAGATCATTAATGGCTTTCAGTTACCAATACCAGCATAAAAACTCGCTTTTACTTTACTATATGAATTGCATATGTATAAGCCAGGGGTGTGCGAATATTCGAAACTTTGAATAATCTATTTGAATCACAAAGCAATTTTACAATTCGACACAATAATAATAATCATCAATCAATCAATCAATCATTTATTTATTTAACGTGCCCAGGAACAACCGTAAGGTCTTTGTGCTGGCGCACGCAAAAAAAAAACAATAAAAATAAACAATACAATACAGACAGTTTTCAGAAATAAAAAGAGCAAAAACACGTAGACAAAGAGAAATGAACACAAAAGGGGAGGGGTAAAATGAGACAACACGAGAAATATTGACGGGGAATAAAAAATTAGATTGTATATATACATCTATGTGGAAAGACTGAGAAGGGAAGACTTGGTACATTGTGCCACACTATGTCAAAACAGTGCAAAGATCGGATAAAAACAATGATTGTGGGCTATGAAAAACGTCAAGATCAAGAAAATTAACATTATAGAGACTTTGTATTCTGTGAACGGTAGAGTGTTGGAAGAAGCAGGCGGGTACGTGAAACAGTCTGTTCTCTCTGGTTAGCTTACGCGGAATTCGAAAATTTACACAATTGAGAAGTACAGGGCAGGATATGATACCGTGGACTAGCTTGTAAAGAAATAAGAGATCAGAGCGATTTCGTCGGCAGTGAAGTGATGGCAGTGATAATAATTCAGCAGTATTTGAACGAGATCCAGAGTCATTTTTAGCAAAGCGATGGTTATATATGCTGAGGAATTTTTTCTTGACTCGTTCAATGGTGTTACCGCTGGATTGAGCAATGTCATTCCATATCACGGACGCATACTCAAGTTGCGGAAGACATATTGCCGTGTACAATTTGTGTAGGGCCATGGGCGACCTGAATTCTCGAGATATTCTACAAACACATCCGAGACAACGAAGGCCCCGCATAGCAGCACGCTTAACGTGAGAAGGAAAGTTTAACGCGCTGTCAACAACAACACCAAGATCACTGATTTCATAAACCTTGCATAACGGCACAGAATTGACAGAGTATTGAAATGACACGCTAGATGTTTTGCGAGTGATAGACATGAATTTTGTCTTCGAGGTATTCAGAGAAAGGTTATTACCGTCGCACCATTCGGAAAAAGAGCGCAAGTCCGACTGCAGCAAGCGACAGTTGTTAACTGAATGAATTTCCTTAAAAATCTTGATGTCATCGGCATACAAGAGGAAAGAAGAATTACGAATGGCAAAAGAAACATCATTAACGTAAATTAAAAATAGGAGTGGGCCTAATACCGACCCTTGAGGGACCCCACTAGTCACTTTATACAAAGAAGACGTTTGGCCATTTACGGCAACATAACAATATCTATTGAGCAGATAGCTCTGCAGGAGATTCACAACTGACAAGTCAACATCAAAGTGCGCAAGTTTAACCATAATCAGCGTGTGGCTGACTACGTCAAAAGCCTTGCTCAGGTCACAGTAAATTACGTCAACCTGTCCTCTATGAGAAATAGGTGTGGAGATCTGCGTCATGAAACTAGCAAGATTTGTGGTAGTTGAGCGGCCAGCGAGAAAACCATGTTGATCAAGAATCAATGAGTTTTTCACACTAAAAGACAATATGTCGTGAAGAGCCAGCTCGAAGATCTTTGATGTGGCACATAGTAGAGAAATCGGGCGATAATTAGAAGCGTCTGTTTTAGAGCCCGACTTAAATACTGGAAAAATAGGAGCAGTTTTCCACATGCTTGGAAATGTGGAAGTGTCCAGGCAGTTATTAAATATCGTAGTTAGTACTGGGACAAATATACTACCATAAGCTTTTAGTATGGCGGAGGGGATGCCATCTGGCCCACATGATAAGGATGGTTTTAAGCGCTTAATGCATTCGCAGATAAGATTTTCATCCAGCGACAAAGCACTGGATGAGCTAACCGCCTTGGGCTGTTGTTTGATATCAGTGCTAGAGTCTGAGGCCTTATAAACGGATGAGAAATGCGTGGCAAAACAGTCAGCGACGGCATGCACTTCTACCCCATTTGAGTCCAGTAGTCTGAAGGACTCTCCGCTTTTGCTGGACCGTTTACGTACATACTTCCAAAACTCAGCCGGCCTGTCAGAGGCGCTTTTTTCTAAGAATTCAATATACGAACTATGATCCCGTTTATATAGGCGTTTAGAGAGAGTTCGAAGGAAGCTGAACTCTTCCTTCCACTCGCTGGATGGAGAACATTTAGATTTCCTGTGTGCGTGATCTTTATGCTTCAGTGCACTGATAAGTTCAGATGAGAACCAGTGGGGATATTTACGTTGTTTAGGTGTATATTGGGGAATAAAATTACGCATGCTGCTCAGTACAAGCTCCGTAAACCGATCAACCTGCTCATCAACATTTGGTTTGTCAGTAACCTGTGACCACTCAACGGTAGACAAGTGATGATAGAGGCCCGTGTAATCACCTCGCTTGAAGGCAAATCTCGGAGATTTGTTTACGTAACTGCTGAAGCTCGTTGTTTCGGCTGATGCGGATAATCTTACGTTAAGTGGTGGGTGGAATTTGTCCGGACGTACAAGAGAGATGTCGGAGCGGGAAACTTCAAGGGGTTGATAGTTTGACACACACAGGTCTAAGACGTTGCCACTGGAATTGACGACTGAGTTATGTATAATAATAATAATAATAATAATAATAATAATAATAATAATAATAATAATAATAATAATAGTAATAATAATAATAATAATAATAATAATAAAATAATAATAACTGTTGCGATTTAACATCCCAAAGACACGATATGATTATGAGGGACGCCGTAGTGGAAGTTTTCGCAAATTTCCACCCCGTGGTGTTCTTTAACGTGCACCTAAATCTAGGTACACGGGTCTCAAGTATTTTCGCCTCCATCGAAAATGCGGCCGCCACGGCCGGCATTCGATCCCGCGACCTTCAGGACATCAGTCGACCACCATAACCACCAGACCTCCGTGGCTGGTGATTCGAAATATTCAAACACCACAAAAAGTAATAACAAGTATTGAAATCGGCACAAAGATTTACATAGCTATGGCAAATTTGGCAAAATAAGATGCACATATAGAGCAATTAGTGTCGGATGCCACATTCAACCTCTCCCTCAACCCCCCCCCCCCTCACTTTAGCGCGCTTTTGTAAATGTTGTGCCAGCATTCAAGTGCAGTGGCCAAAGCATGGAATTGTGCGTGAGGCCGAGCATGTTGTTGGAAAAGTGTGCAGAATTATACCGAACGAAACAGCCAAAACAAAAGGGGAGTCAGCGCATGATTAAGAAGATATGTATCAAAATAAGCAAACCCAGTATCAGGGTTGCCCTAAGATGAAGCAACTGCTCGTATACCAGTGAAATTGTAGTGGCGTGTCATCTGCGTATAAGACATATTACAGGCAGATGAGGACACTACACTTCCATTTGCAGAGTATACAAAACGTAACAAATGAGATAAACGGCGTTCTCGAACGTTTCAGCTCGCGGTACAATTTGAATTCATGACAAATAAATGTAAACAAAACAGAAGCTATCATATTTTCACCACCCCAAATAAACGTTTCACTAACGGACACTTTGGTTTCTGGGAATTCCGCCATTGAGACTGTTGACAATGTCAACAATCTTGGAGTGTACGTTCATAAAAATTTGTCGTGCGATGCACATATCGATCACCTCGTTGGCATCATTCCTCAAACCGTAGGTGTAGTCGCATAATCACAATTTTAGCTTTCGTGTAGTGTCAAACTAGAGCTCTATCATGCGCTATTTTCGTCTCAGGTGAGCTATCTTTTTCTTGTTTGGGGCACCACGACCCCAGCAAACATAAAAAAAAGAACATATACTACAACACAAAACTATCCGTCATGTAGCTAGAGAACACTACGGTGTATATACCTGACCTCTATTTAGGCGTTGTTACATAATAACTGCTCACAACTCCTAGGCATACAATTTAGCCCTGAAATAAAATCAGTCTTAAACTTTCTGATGCAACACTGCGTACATTAGCCTGCCTTAAGAAAAAGACTCCCCTATGCCATTACCGATATACAGAAAACTAAATTATTCTATACACTCGTTTAATTATAAGTGAGCAGATGCTCTGTTACAGACTTCCGAAGCTTCTGACTCGATGATAGAAGATGATGTAGTTATAGAATGTATCAGTAACCAATAATTAAGGCCTTTGTCAACATCTCTTCAAAAGCTTACATCTTTCTCAGTTGAATGTGTTTTTATACTGTTCTTATTTCTCTTTCCTTCGTTGGCACACTGTAATTAAGCATATTCAATGTGTTTCTCTTATTTCAGAAGTATAGCACGCGGTGTCGTGTTTTTTGGGGTGCGTAGGGCGTGCGTTTAATTTTATATAAAAACAGAAAAAAACGCACACAAATCCTTGCGGTATTTGTTACCGCAAATGCGAGTCTTGTCTGTTTTTCTTCGTCTAGTGAACGGAGTTTCACTTTTCGTTCGGGCCTCCTCCATTTTTTGTGCATGTCAAGAAAAATGGAATGAAAGCAGATTGAATTGAATTCAGTCAAGAATTCATTTTTAGAGAATTGAACTATGATGGGAGGTTTAAGAGCACAAGTGTGTATAGTGAGCGGCTGTACCGTTGTATGGGGGAATGATGACATGCACAATGTGTCGCTGCCTGGCGAATATAAACAAGCTGCTAACCATCCTTCGTGGCGACATTAAATAACTGCATACGCGGCACTGTAAAGCAATATTTTTGTACAATGAATAATATTCATGTACATTATATGCTGTACAACAGGCTTACTTTTGAATATATCTGGCTGGAGAATTTTTTTAGATGCGAAGCAGCTTTTGCTCGGGGCTGTGTCCGTCCTACCATTGGCGACCGTCCGCTTGGGAACCATGTGTACTGGCATGGGCTAGCGCGTTCAGGCCTGTGTAAGGGGCTGGGTAAGACGCTGTGGCTTCTCCCCCTTACACTCTCTCAGCCATCACGTGATGGCGTCTGGGAACGATATTCTGCAGACGCACGATGAACCCACGTGCTCCCGCGTGGCGTGGCGATGAACCTGCGTGGCGTGCTCCAGCAAACGTTCGAGACGAGTAACTGCAACAGCAACTACAGTGAATTCATGGTGTTCTCTACTTGCAAGGACGCGTTAACATCGTACAAGGTGCCCGTGATGAATGGAACTTTAAGTAGACTCATGCGCTGCTTCGCATCCCCACATATGGTTCCCTTTAGTGGAGAGGGTGCAATTTTTGTCAAAGTCAGTATTTGTACCACAGATTTCTACGTCAGGCGTTCCAAGTGATGGATTACTTGCAATGAATTAGATCTTCTTGTAATTTTGTCGTATAATCGATTGATTTTTCGAAACGGCAAAGTTCTGGGTAATTCAATCACACTCTCTTGTAATTGATTACCCGTAATCAATTACTTTTCTTTCTTCCAAATCCAGTTCAAACCAGTCTTGAACGGCAGCTCTCATCTAGAAAATATGCGACCACTATGAAGAGACCCCGCGTCCTGTTTGACGGGGGGTCTCTGACGGGGGGCGGGGGTCCCTAAAAAGACCGTTTTTTCACCTGTTCCCTGCGCTAGCCCGCAACGCCTTACCCGAGAGCCAGCAACAGCGAAGCGCGACGCTTTATAGAGGACATGGGCACTATTATCGAAGCACCGCGCAACTACGAGCTAGTGCGCTAGGTGTTCCTACATCACAATACCACTACAGCGCATGCATTGAGAGAGTGTTCAGTATAGCAGCTGACCTCTTAAGAGGAAACGTGGAGGAATCAGCGACGTAAACATTGAAAAAAAAAAACTTGTGTTAAAAGTTAACGTGTAATACTACATCACAGAAGCCACAATAAGCCTCCCAGCTTTCACGCAAGCCTCCAGCCTTCTCTCTACCATGCAAGCCACAGTAGGTCATTGTAATTTGACCAAGCTTGTGTTATTGTGTTACGGCAATAAAACTTTGAAGGAAAGTAACCTAAAAGAAATCGATTACATTTCTGTAATTGCTCAGTTACATTTCTGAGGCTTTAATTGACAACTGTAAAAAATTATATTTTAAACGAAGTAATTGTAATTGTAATCGGTTACTGATTTTCTGTTGCGTGTACAAGTCTGTTGTACTATTTGTATTTGAAAATATTCGAATACGAACAGTGCCACTGGTTGTATATCCCTATGTGTGAAGACAACGCACACCACTCGTGACAAATACTCAACAGGTTCTTTTAAATAAAACTTTAAAATAAATTTTCAATAAAATTTCCCAACGAGATTCTATGCCATCTTTCCTGAGTTTAGTCTCAATTTAACATTTACAAGCCTGAAGTAGGCCATTCGCCCTATTTTTTGCATCTTGCATTTAATATGTACTGCGGTAACATCCCACTTTTTTGCACGAACTCCTCGGTAATGATTTAGTCTGGGACTCAGTTTTGTAGCAGTGCACAGGTAAATCCAGCTATTTCGAGATTACATGTTAGCCGTACTCGCTCATGTGGTTCTGCGAAAAGCCTTACACACATACTTCTTTTTCGGACTAATACACGTCATTATTCAAGATGTCACTTACTGGAGGAAGCATAGCGAATAGAGCCCCTGCCCCTCACCTCCATTCGGTTCCTTCCACGTGGGGCCTCACAGTTTAGGGCAAGATACTATAGCAGCCCTATTAAGTTGCGGCATTTTGTTATACAGGGTGTCCCACATAACTTGTGCCAAGACTTTGAAAATGAAAGGCACTTCAGAGGCAAATTGAACCAAACGTATACTACTCGCACTAGCCTATAGATACTCAGGCTATTTTTTATTTTCCCCTAAACTAATTAGTTAATTGTCTTTAATTACCTAAGTTTTTAATTATTGACAGAAAACCCAAAATATGAACACTGAGCTGTAGAGCACTTTTAGAAACCACGGACTGAATTGTTTCCTATACGATACGACTCGCGGTGTTATTTTTTCCACGTTGTAAAGAAGCCCGCGAAATTTGAAAAGAGGCCACGTGACGGGCCGCGAGCGCACTGCTATAGTGCTGCTCTCAAACGTTATGTGGGACAACCTGTATACACGAGGTATAATGCTGGATGGGACCTTGCACGAGCAAACTTCGAAATTTTTATCACAAGAAGCAGCATTGCCGAATGAAGTTCTTGTAGGCCCCCTCCCCCCCCTCCCCCCAATGAACAGCTATATAGGCCGGCATGACACCACTTCCCTTCCCTGTATGTAGAGCCCAGCTGCTCAACCCCCACCCCTTTACAGGCAAATGGGAAATTCGCGCCTCTGCCACAGACACCAATGAGCTTCTTTAACAAAAAATCGTACCAGGCTACAAATTTCAATGAGTTGAGAATCAGAATAATGAAAATTGGACACAATTCTCAATTTGTGTTCAGCATTTGTATTCTAATAGATCTAGAAAATTTTAGCGTTCCCACAACTCGCTTAAAAACCGAAATGCTGAAAACATTTGGGCACGAATCAACTATTCTGATTGTGTCAACGAATATTTACTATTTTTAAAATAATTGCCGTCAAGATAATCATGATTCGGCAGTGATAGCGCGATAGTCAAATACGTTTCAAGCAAGAAGCAATGTGACGAAGTGCCCCAAGAATGGTTGGTAATGTATTTGTCTACAGAAGTCCTTGTGTAACCAATATCCTGTGGCATACTCCATGCCAGTAAAATATACAAAACGCGTTTTCACGATGAAGTTTACGTAAGGACATACACAATACAACAGCCGTGTTAATCGTGCTATTAATGAAGGTTCATCTCTTGTTTGCTAAGTGAGAAGCAGTAGCCTGTGGGCTACAAAGGCACCAGCCTCTCTTATACATCATCTCAATAAAAATAAAGGAGTTCGGATGTTTATGAACACGCCGTGCAAGCAAATTTTTTCCGATATCCTGTCCTCCAAAATAAAAGCGAGTGTGTCAACTGTCACCGCATCACGTCAATTTGTGACACATTTTTTCGCGTGCGACGCCTTTCCGAGTGCTATGAAATGACCCTGCAAGAGGATATCGCACCCCGTCTCCAAGGACGGTTCCACAAGTTCTCGTTGTCAAGAAGGAAAAAAGAAAGATAGATCAATGAGATCAAATATCGCAGTCTAGAGACACGGCTACTGTGACGGGAGATTCATTGCTGATACTCAAGTAGTCCAGCGTGGCTGCGCTTTAGAAGGACATGTTACAAGTGCACGCCCTGCATGCTGCATAATATGTCTTCGTTTTAAGTACGCACAGATATGCATTAGAAAAAAAAATATATATATATAGAAAGTAGCTGTTTCGTGTTCAAAAAAAAAGTCACGTTCTTAGTATGCCTGCCCAAGGTCGTCTGCGAATGCTTTTCTGCAGTGGCTACTGCTGAGACGCCTGGATGCAACGAAAGATACTAACAGCAGTGACGCACCTAAACTAGCGATAACAACTGTCGTAAGCGCTGTGCTCGCTAATATTTGTTATTCAATTTTTGTTGTTATAAATTTATATTGTGGCGTATGGATGTTATGGTTTTCGCTATATTTTTCCAACTTTTATAATGGATGTGCATGCTAATAGCAAGACTGCACTGGCTCAAAATAACTCGGTGCGTAGACAAGCGCTTGGTAAATTAAGGTTTTACACACATAAAAAGTTGTTTGTCGAGTAGTTTTCTCTGTTTGTTATATGTTTTGATTTAATCAGATCGGCAATGAGAATGAGCTTGCAGTTAAATTTCCGCTAACTGCGTCGCTGCATCTCAGTTGGTTCTGGACTTCTTGCAAGGAAGTACTCTCAGAAATGCTGCCAAAATACGCAGTTGTTGGAATCGCGCTGGTCGCGGCGTCGCTTATTGGTAAGCCTTTTTTCACTTCATGTCTTCCAATCATGGTATCCTGGGCTATTAAGAAACAAGGAGAACAGGCAAGTTGGTAGACATGACAGATGAGTGGCTGTCTTTCTCTTACGCTTTGATTGTGCTGAATATACATGCCTTCTCAGTGTGAGAAACACGCACATAAGAAATCAACAACACTGAAGGGTGACTGTCGCATCATGCATAACGTTTAGCTTTGAACAGTAATTTCCTTGTTTCCAGTGAAGTGGATGCTGCTCCAATATCAAATGTGACATCCTCTTTTTTTTTAAAGGGGTGGTGCCATCAAATTTCGAGGCTATAACAAGCCTGTTGGGGGTTTCCTCTGTATGCAAGGGCACTCCACACGAAGGGTCGGACACAGCAAACGTTTAGAATATATTTTAATTCCCTTCCAAAGTGTACCTAAATGCCCATTCTCCCGATCAAAACCCATCGCTAGCGCACCAACACTGACGTAGATCTGTAGGATGGGCAACGAAAGTTGTGTGACGTCACACCAGACCTGCTGTACACTCTAAAAAAAAAGTCAAAAGATGGTCATGGAACCGTGACTCTCTTCGGGTATCCATCTGACCCCTTTCGGAAGGTACAGGCATAGAAAAAGAGTTAGCATTTCGGAAGGAGTCACTGGACGCTCCTGAAGCGCGTTTCCATTGGCTTCCGTGATAAAAGAGCCGCCGTATGCGCCCTACATATCGCACGCTTGCCCTTTGGCGCCGTTGTGGCGCCTTGCTCGCCGACGGAGACGGGGTCGGCGCCGGGGTGGCGCGCCGCCCTCTTCTGCCTCCTCTCTCAGTCGTCTCAGTCTCCTAGTCTATTGGAATGCGTTGCCTGGTTGCGTTGGTTGTGCGGGTTGCGTGTCTTGAATTTTCATCAGTTTCATGTTCATGCGTGTCTTCGGTGGTGTTGACGCCGGCTCCGTGCACGAAGTGACGCTTGGAGGGCGGAATATTCATGGAGCTGCGGACAACGGGCGCCAGTTAACGGTGAGTGTACTACTTTCGTAGGTACTAATTATACAGCTTTAGCTGGGCGTCTGCAGCAGCTCTGCGGAAGTTATTTGCCAGCTATTTCCAACAGCAGCCTGTGTCCGCAGAGCTGTTGCGGATGCCCAACTAAAGCTGTCAATTAACGAGTTGCCACCGTTATGCGCGTTGCTGTGTAGCTCCCATAAAGTGAGCGATGCAAACAATTATCAAGGTTCATTTCTTGCTGATCGCACGTTGTGTGTACACTACTGAAGGTGCATAAAGACAGTAGTTTGAGGTGCAGATATAGCACGGTGGCTTCCAGAACGTACGCGGTAGTCATTCAAGTTGGACACGCCTCGCCGGTAAGGCGAAAAAGCTAGACTTTCGACGGCGCCCCTTGTTGCGGTCGCCGCCGTGCACTTTTTTCCTTCGTTTCTGTTTGCTGTTTTTGTGGTTCGCCAACATCTGCGATGACGCTTTAACAGAATCAAGTGAGTGTACGTGATTGTGGGACTTATGCGTGCTAATTCTAGCATATGACATGTCTGATCTCGACGTAGACGGCTTCCGCACGCGCTGGATGTCGTTCGGGCCTTCGTACTCGCATGTGTTTATCTGAGTATGGGTTGCGTTTGTAAAACATGCGGTTAGTAACCGCTCACGGCGTGCCCCTGACTGCCGGAGGATGTGCTTGGGTGTCGGGATATGCCGGCGCAAAGCCGTGTTTATTCAGAAACCAAATTTTGAAGCGATTTCTCAGAAAAGAAGTGCTTTCATTCTTGTATAGCCAGTGCCTATTGCGAGACGAGGTTCCCGCTGCCTTCTACGTGAAAATTTGTTTTCGTTGCGAAATTTCAACTAAACACTCGTGGCAGATGTGTGTACAATAACGGTGTGTTGAATAAAGGGTGGTTTTAAATACAAAAAATCACACCATCCCCCGCTAAAGGGGATCATGAGGCGATGCGAAGCAGCGTTTCGGCATGTACAGCCCGCGTTTCATAGGGGGAGAGGAGAGGGGAGGGGGAGGGGAAAGGGAGATGAGAGAGGAAGTGGAGAGGGTGTGTGTGGAGAGTGAGGGGGAGGGGGTGTAAAGAGGGTTTGCGCATGCGCAGCAAGGGTGGTCACGCCGCACACCACCACCACCACCGGATTGAACTCCGCTATAAGATGCTTCACATCTTATAATCAATGTGTGTGTTTTGGCTATTCCCAGAATCCCGGATTACTTCTCCCGCCTCTTCACTCCAGTTGACAGCCACACTCGGGGAAAAAAAGGTGCCGCTCTGGTCTCGCGCCTCACCGCTTGTGATGGGACAATCAACAGCGGCGTTCGCCCTGTCAACGAGGCAGTCGGTCCTACATTTCTTTTGGTTGGACAAGACGACGTAGGAAAAGAGGTGAGTGGCACCCACGCAAAGGAGCCTAAACCAATTTTGTTTGTTGTTTAAAAGAGCCTCACATCATCTCGTGCTGCAAGTTTGTCGCCAAGTGACGTGTTAAAAAAGCTACTATTTGCAAGTTGTGTTTTACACGATAACGACATAAAACTTGGTTCCTTACCCTACGTGTTTGCATTTGTTGTTTTGTTGTGAGCCTTCATTGTGTCTATTTGAACCACTTATTTTGTAGGTTTTGCAAACCTTTACTGCAATTTCATTTTCACATCATAATATCACGTTCTGCTTTTCCGATACCGTTCTTCATGGTGGTCACGCTGAACAGGAGCGGCAACCTATCAAGCCACAAGTCTGATGCCTCCAGCCACTTTTTGATTTATTCTTAATCATAAGGAATAAACATGTCCAGCAATCTGGGACATAGAGTACTGCGGCAAAGTCGACCCTAAGGGGAAGCACTCGGCGTAACGCTATGGAGAGCGTTCTTTAAAAATTGATTACTGAAGAATGCCTTAATTTTCGCAAATTGCACTTAAGGGACTTAACGCTGACAACGTTCCTATGCTGTACATCGCGATTAGTTTGAATTCGCCGGCTGGATGTTTTTCCCGAGACACTTTCGTGGACCCGTTGAAAATGCATGGGGTGATATTTCAAAAGTTAATTGTAGCGCAACGATCATTTATTCGCTAAATGCACTCTAGTGGCATGTACAGTACGACAACCTTCCCATGTGCTTGCAGTTTGGTATGATTGCGCTGGCTGGATTTTTTTCCCGTAGAGTTTTTCAAAATCCTACTGCGGGAAAGCAGCCCTACAGGGGTAAAAAAATGCCTGTCGCTAAATTGATGAGAAAGTGCATGTTGATCACGTTAAAACTCAGAAAAGTCTGCAGATGTGATGCACATTATCACGCTGACGTATAGGATATTCGTAATAGTAATAAATAATAACAAAGAATCTAACAGTTTATTTGAAATTTATGGGCGCAAGCTCATAGTGTAGAAGCACATGTATAGTATAGACGTTATTTCAAGGTATATAGTTACGATAAGACGATAGATTATACTTTCATATAATGGATTTCTACTGTTCATTTTTATCGTTGATTAGTAATCAAGATTAATTACTATCATTTAATTATATGCAACCTAGTGTTCAGTGCTGTCAAACGAAAAGTATCCGAAATGGCGATGTAGCGTTTTAATAATAGCGAGTTTTAGTATAGCGGGAAACGCTTACGTTAGCGTTAGCGTGCGTCTCAACGCTAACGCTAAAACGGAACGCGCTGCGTGCCAACTGGTGGTCTTTTAGTAGAGCGGAAGGCATTCCCGCTAACGCTAACGCAAGCACATACGGCGCCATCTAGACATAAAAACACTAAATGCACCGTCGAATCCACAAAAGCGCCACCAAGTCGAGCTGATCCAAAGTCACCACTGTTGCGTCTCCATGTCGCGTTTGCAGAAGTGTTGAGTTCTGACACTTTGGTTTCTGTCGACATGCCGCGTTCGAGAATTCTTCAAGGCCCCTATTACCTGGCCTTTTTAAGCTGGGACGCATCACGCGTCACATTCATGCACTGCCGCGAAAGGCATGAAGGGAAGCGACGCCTGACACGTATCTGCTTGACTTGTGGCCGTATCTTGGAAAGAGGCGACTAAAGACAGCGTCGCCATCTCTGCGCTGCTACAGAAAACGTGAGCGAACCTTGCGAACAAATCTTGCTAAGCCTTCTGCAGCGCAAATCCACTTTGTATCTCAAAAACGGAGCCATTTTATCGGCGGTACACGCTTGGCGAAGCCTCATTACTCAAATGTAAATCAAATACGAACATTATTAGGGAATGAATAAGTTTAATAATGCCGGACGACGACTAGAAAGATTCGAAATGGACGACTCTCGCTTCAACAGCCACCGCCATCTTGCCCTACGTACGGGATCTCTTGCGTGCGTTAGCGTTGAACGCTATATTCCAGAAATAGCGTTCGTACGTAAGAGCTCGGGCTACGTTTACGTTCTGCTCATGCGCAGTTAGGAGCACGCAACGCTAACGCTAACGATAAATCCTTGCGTTTGCTGTTATCCGCTGTACTAAAACTCGCTAATAGCACTGACATCTATATTTATTTAGTAATCATGGTCATCCTCATCATGGTATCTATCTATCTATCTATCTATCTATCTATCTATCTATCTATCTATCTATCTATCTATCTATCTATCTATCTATCTATCTATCTATCTATCTATCTATCTATCTATCTATCTATCTATCTATCAAGCCGCCTACGACTTTGTGCGCTCTTGAGTGTTTCGTTACCGGGATGTGCACCAAAATTGATGTGGCATCACGTGACTGCATGACGAACATAAATGACAGGTCATAAGCTCAACATCTTGACATGCATATCATGAACGGTATCAATTACATGCCAGGGTCTTGTCCTCTCGTTGCCGTTTCGTTAAATTAATGTATACCAAAATTGGTAAGGCGTGACAAGAGTGTATGACGAACATAATTGACTGGTCGTAACGCGCAAGTCATGATATACACGTCATGTACAGCATGATTTACAAGACACGGCGTTGGGGCGCTCGCGGCCGTGTCATTAAATGAATGTGTGCCAAAATTCGTATGGCGTGACATTTCTGCATGATGAACATAAATGACAGGTGGTAATATCAAAATCATAAAATGCATGTCATGTATAGCATGACTAACATTCGACGCTCAGGGTGCGCTCGCAACGGCTTCGCTAGTTTGATAGATACCAAAACTTGTATGGTGCGACGTGACTATATGCCGAACATAAATTAGAAGTAATAACATTAAAATCATGACATGTATGCCATGTACGGCATGATTTACATGCCACGCTCATGGTGCGTTCGCGGCCGTTTCATTCATTGGATATATACCAACATTGATATGGCATGACATGACTGTATAAAGAACATAAACGACAGGTCCTAACATGCAAATTGGGACATGCATATCATGTACGACATGACTTTCATGCCGCGCTTATGATGCACCTGACGAATACACCGCCCAAAGAAACATCAGCCGACTGGTATGAGGCCCTTAGGTGTCTCATCAAACGCGAAAATTGACTGCCGGCGTCTTCGAGATTTGGCGACATGTGACGATACTTCGCGAGACCGGCGACGGCGTCGAAGGATGCAACAAAAGTAATTGAGGGTCTAGAGTCACGTGATACTCACGTGAATATGCGCGTGCCTGTGTACGTCGCCAGATTTTGAGACATCGTAGTGGCGACATCGAAGGACATCGTTGCTTGGTCAAGGCGGGCCAGTCACGGAGGCTCTGCAAAACCTTGTGAGGAGCAGAAAGCTTGCAATGCCTCCGACCCTGGAGGCATGTTCAAAACCACCTTTAAGGGAAGCTGTAGAGGTTTTAGAATTCGGTAAAACATTGTTGTTAAAAAGGACCAACATTATTGTCGACGATGACGTAATTGTTTCCGCTGTTTTGACAGCAGGAGCTTTAAAATACGCAAAAGAAAAGTTCGTCTTGCTCCGCCCACGCGAACGCGCCGAAAGTAACCGGAACTACGTCATCGTCGGTAGCTTTGGCGGAGCCGCGTAGCACAGTCGTATCTTCAACCGTGGCCTCTGTGACTAGTTCCGGCTGCGCGCCTTTACTGCCCGGCAGCCGACGCCGTGGTTTCTGCTCTCAAGGGCACATTACACAACATCGCATGGCCACGGCCTTTTGTCGGAGTTTCCGCTAGAGCGACTTTCACGAGCGTGCAAGGCACACACAGCAGTACGCGATAACGAAACTACCACTGAGACGCGACGGCGCGAGCGGAGCGCAGCCCGGCGAAAACGAAACTTTTGCACAACCCGTGTTGCACAACGTCTTGAAAATCTCGGAATGTTCTTTTTTATAATGAGTAGCTTGACTACTAGTAATAATTTGTACACGGGACTCTCGTTCCAAAACGTCCCACTGGTGGCGCATACAGTGTCCTACATTTACCTTAAAGGGACTGTCTACCGTCCTTCATCGCTTTTCTGTTTTGTACCGCAATAGAAAGCGTACTGTCTGAAGTGTCCAACCTTGCAGCGGTTTCTCTGGACAGTAAGTAGAAATTTTTAAAACAGAATTTTTCCATCTGCGTTCGGTCTTCTTCCATTGGCGTGAAACATGCCCACAACACTGGTTGGTGGAGGCGATGACGATTGTAGTGCCGGTAAAAGTTAAAACCGAAAGCACATCTGATTTCTGTAGGATTACTTTATTTTCGCTGAACACTATGAATGTAACAGTCGTTTTCAGCGCGCGAGCGGTTAAATGATGCCTTGTTATACGATTACAGAACACTTGTTTTTCTGTAATCGCAGTCTGTGCGTTTATTTTAGCACTGCTGCCGCAATCCAAGCCAAGTCGATTCATCAAAAACAGACAATATATGCGCGCCTTCACAGTGCAGGACATGTGAGACATCCTATCAATAATACAGCGGCGCAGTGCGACCAGCGCGGAGAGCCGCATGGCATAGCGCATGAGTTGAAGCAGAGAAAATCGAAAACGGCGCCGCAAGCAGCGCCACCGGGCGCCTTTTTGGATGCGTGAGGAAAAAAAAGGCATTAAATTACTCTCTGACGCAACCGAAAGGTGCCTCAAGTGCGTAAAATACAATTTCACGTTATACATGTTTGTTTTTAAGCAAAATGAGTCTACTTTCGAGGATTTCTTGTCATACCAGTGGATTGAACCACATCGCCGTTGGGTGACGCTAGCGGTCATTCTTTCACGATTTTCAACATCGAATTAAAAATATAATTCCTTTTTTGAGGGGCAAAAGCATGCTCGTTACCGCCGATGTGACGAACGATCTTCTCATTTTCACCACAATCAGAAAAATTTTTCCGAGCGGTAGACACTCCCTTTAATTTCTTGATTACTAGAGCACTGCTATTTATAATATTGACGTTTCAGACGTTCTCAAACAATGACCTTTCACTCTGACGTAAATTTTTATTTGCCTTTAGTGCCCATTTAAACCACCCTCTCTTTGCTCAATTCAGATATTTTGACGCCTGGCGCGATTCTAAAATTCTGCCACGCAATATTAGGGTAAGGCGGGGCAAAATGAGACGCGGGGCAAAACGCGACATTTTGACTTTGCCGCCCTCTACAGCTAATACAAAAAGTACCTTTTCTTCGTTTCTCTATTTCAGCGATAGGTGCCGATAGTTCTCGACGTTTTTGTGTAAAAGTTGATGATCGCTCACAGCGTTCACGCGGGAAAAATTGCTCGGCTGATGTCAGCAATGTCAGTGTGTTCGTGACCAGCCGAAAAGGGGCGTAATTCTGCTCGTCCAAATTTTCTGATGCGTGCATGAAGCTACTACGGCGTCAGTCCAACAACGCAAGTATTGACGTTGTTAGCTACATGCCTCCAAAAGTTTAGTTCATTCGGTGCCATGGGCCAAAGGGGAAATATTTTTTGAATATGGACATGTGAGAGGGGCAAAACGCGACAAAAAGGCATTGAATTGCCTTAGAGAGTGTCTTATTAAGTGAACCATTTATTTACGCTCATTATGTATAATATTCTTTTGTTTAGGATGGTGCGGACGTGCACCAGGATATCATCTAGAGCTTCCTGGGTAGAAAACGACTTGAAAAATGAACTGAATGTTGTTTGAGAGATTTGGAGTAACACGGCGCCGGGTTCTGTATTGAGTCAATGCGTGGAGCGCAAAGACTGTGCTCATGAAGACGGCGTGAGGGCCCACGGAGTGAATTTTATGTGCTGTACTGTAAGAACTGAAGGGATGAAATTTTTTCACACCGTCTCGTTTCGCCCCACGCAGCGTCTCGCCTTGCCCTGCAGATTGGGGTAAAGTGATACATCTGGTGCATTTTTGTTTCTTTTTAAAATAAACTTTTTTCTTTTTAAATAAACTTTTGTTCTCTTTCTTTTGTTTTTCTTTTTTGTGTTTTTTTTTCGTGTTTTTAATATGCTTTCAGTATGCTATCAATAAAATATCGCTAGGAGGTCCCCCTGACAGTGTTTACTTCAGGACCTCCTTCTGTAATACTTGTGAACCATGTCACGTGTATTTTCGTGATGTTAGAATCAACTTCAAACTTCAACAGTCCCAACATCGCCATATTTATGTAGCACATACCTCGTACCCAAAAGATAGTTCCGGCGTTGATGTTTTATGGTAACAAGGGAAATAAAAAATAATATTCACTATTTTCACATTTTTGCCGCATTTTGCACCGCCTTACCCTACATGTGGTAAGGCGACCCCTCCCAATACATGACATTCTTATAGCGTTATTTTACGAAGCAGTTTCAAGCCTGGTGTGGCTTCGTGGTTGAACAGCAGCTTGTCATGCACAAGGCCTGGGTTCGATGCTCAGACGGGCCGAAGATTTTTCATTATTTACTTATTTGCATCTATCTCGAATTTTAGCTCACGGACAACGACGCCGCCGCCAAAGCCGACACCGACACCGGAATTTCTGTGAAACGAGCTCTTTAACGCTGTCGCGTTAACATTGGGGCAGCTCCGTACTATGGTGCGAAGACTGAGGAAACAGCGGCGCTGGTTGCATTACCCTCCTCCTTTCCCTCCTCTTCACCTTCTCTTGCCTTTCCCGCTCCTTGCTTTACTATAATGTACAAGTATATTCTATGCTTTAGACTCTGCCATCCTCCTTACCCTCAAATGACTCCTCCTCATCCTCACTTTTCTTTCTCACCCCTTGCTATACTCTTCCATACATTGCTATGCTATGATTACCCTCTCCTCTCATCCTTTCTCCCCTCCTCACCCCCACATATCACTCCTCCTCACAATCACATCCCTTTCCGGCACACTTGCTATATCATACTATAGATGGCTACGCAATGCCTTACCCTCTCAGAAGATCTTCTGTAGGGATTAGTTAGAACATAATGGATGAAAAAGTCAGCGATTCAAAGTTCACAAAGAAGGCAGACACGAACGATGAGACGAAGCGCATCCAGCAACTGATATAATGAAACAAGTAGACAAGAAGGGGTGGGTAAAAACAAAAAAGGATAGGGCACTGTTGGCAAACCGCGCATGGGCAAACGTTAATGCTAACAATGGTAAAAACCCTTGCATTTTTCTTGGAAATTTACGTTACCAAAATGCCATATCAGAATCCAAGATGAAAGATGTACGGCGACCAAAATCTTTGTTTCACTAGAAATGCAACTTGCTTGTCTTTAAGTGCAAGGACGGAGAGCTCACGCATGCGCCAAACTGTCCCGACGGCATAGCGTACGCTTCAACAATTGTCTTTTTTTAAATTCGGTTCCTGCTGTGTCAACATAGTTTTGGCACTGAAATTCGAGTTACGCTTACAGGCAGATCAGTGCTGAGCGTGATTCCCCTCGATTGCAACTCTATTACACATATTCTTTTGTTCCTGTAGCCTTTCTTTGAGGCACCTGCCCGTCTGTCTAATGTATA
The DNA here is from genome assembly GCF_013339695.2 of Rhipicephalus sanguineus. NCBI lineage: Eukaryota > Metazoa > Arthropoda > Arachnida > Ixodida > Ixodidae > Rhipicephalus > Rhipicephalus sanguineus. The sequence continues at coordinate 75,361,014 of NC_051186.1, read as the reverse complement.
ATGAGCCGCAGGACAGAGGAATCCTATAAACTGTATACTTTTTCCTTGCACTCAACAAATCACTTGACACGTTTGACGTTACATGTTGCATCTCGGGCGTCTTCACCGGTACTCTACATGTTAATTTTAGACACAAACCTATCGATTTTTTGGGTGCCGAAAATATCATTGGCGCATCGCACCGGGAAGCCATTACAGTTAATTAGTGCGTTATTGTGTGCAAGAACGGCAACACAACCACCGGATTCCTGTTTCTTTTCTAACACGAAAGTGTTTTATGCCGGGGTCCAGTGAGACTTTCATGACGTATTTCCGTCACTGAAATACGTCAGCAAAATGAAGGCCATGAAATGGCAAAAAAAAAATAGAAACTGTCAAGAAGTTTTGATGGCAGGAGTCGAACCCATGACCTCTCGGTCCGCGACGATGGCTGGCGGGAGTTTAGCTCACTGAGCTACCGCCAAACAAATGACGGAGGCTACATGAAGGCGCCTTTTATCTTTCACACTTTCCTCTCTCAGTGCTCTTGGATCGATGCTATGGGCGTCCTTATATAACGGGTCGGTGAGATGTGTGCCACCAGGTTTAAAAAAAAAACGCGCCGTTTTTTCCAGTGTAAACTGGAACTGTGTGTTTACACTGGAAATGTAATTTCTTCAACGCTTTAAACACCGCGGGGTGGCTTTAGCCCGAGCCTCGCTCATAGCATCCGTCGCTCTCCGACGCTCGCCTGGCTGTCGCAACGCGTTCCCCGCTCGCCCTGTGCGAATTAACGGCCAAGCTATACTCGCGGACAACTTTTCTTGGCAATGAAGGGAAAGCTACGGGGGCGGAGCTTCTGCACATGTACTCCTACGCGAAGTAGCCCGGTATGGCGCGCGTTTCGCACCCCTGTGCAAAGTGATGGCTACGCGCAATCAGCGTGGCATATCGACGCAGACGCCGCTTGGCGTTTGAGGTACACGTAAAAGGCGCCACTTTCTCACGCCTTCAAAAACACAAAGTGACAACGTGTAAAGCAAAACAAATGAAACTATCTCGCTGGTGTGAGCTGCGTCCTGTCTGAAAGGCGCAAATGTAGAAAATAAAGGAGTATTTTTGATACCTCATGCAGAAAACACGGACACAATTGTGGGACTACATTCACGAGCGGTAGGATACTCGCAATTTGGCTCTGTAGCCTTCACTTCATTGCCAAGAAAAGTTGTCCGCGAGTATAGAAGACACGATGCGCGTAGCGTTTCTCTTCTCGTTTCACGGCGTTTTGACGGAGTGCATATCAAGTTTCAGTGTTTATTATGTGCCCGTTGATGCCATATATGCACGGGATTCACCATATGCGGTGTCCACATATATGTTAAGAACTTCAGCTGCAGCTAGGGTTAAATCATGATCATGGGCGTTAGTCGTAGGTGCGGTGATGTGCCACTAGGTGTCAACGTGAGTGCGTCCACATCAAGCGGTGCTATGTCTCCCAAACAACAGTAGACATTGTACAACCTCTCACATACCAATGCACTATAAACAATCAACTGCTACTGTGACGACACGTTTCACTTTCGTGTTATACCGATTCCTATCACAGAGGGATCAGCCATCTTTTTCTTTAGCTTTACCGGGATTGTTTCTTTAGCTCTAACGGGAACACGCGAACTTACGCAGCTGTTCAGTGTGTTGATGCTTTTGCTGACGATGATGACGCTTAAATATGTCTCAGCGCTTTGTAACGCGTGGGCCTTTAAAACACCCACTCATCGTGTAATCCACATGTTTTGACGCCTGGCGCGATTCTACGCGTCTGCCACGCAATATTGCATGGGTTAAAGAAACTCCTTCCACTACATGACATTCATATAGTGTTCTTTTTTTTCGAAGCAGTAGAACACGTGGTAGAACACGTGCTTCCCATGCTGACGGCTTGGGTTCGGTTCTCACTTGAACCCGAAGATTTTAATTATTTATTTTATTTGCAGCTTTCTCGATTATTCATGTACTGTTCTTTTTTGTCGAAGACGTTTCAAGAAATAGCGTCGCTCTGCGGTAGATTACCTGTTTGTATCAGACGGCCTCGGTTCAATTCTCACTCGAACCCGAAGTTTTTTATTATTTAATTTATTTGCGTCTTTCTCGATTTTTCGGTCACGGACAAGATGCATCATTTTTCGCTCACAACCAGCGACGGCCGTCCACCGACGTCGAAACCGACACCGACGCCGACACCGGAATTTCTGCGAAACGAACTCTTTAACGCTGTTGCGTTGAATTCCTGATACATGAGAATAAATTGCTTGACTCGTATCCCACGAAGTAAAAGCTCTGCACTGAAACATTTCACGG
>NC_051186.1:75300037-75358577 GCF_013339695.2 Rhipicephalus sanguineus | reverse complement strand
GGGAGATGTTGCCACGGTTTAAAAAAAAAAACGCGCCGTTTTTTCCAGTGTAAACTGGAACTGTGTGTTTACACTGGAAATGTAATTTCTTCAACGCTTTAAACACCGCGGGGTGGCTTTAGCCCGAGCCTCGCTCATAGCATCCGTCGCTCTCCGACGCTCGCCTGGCTGTCGCAACGCGTTCCCCGCTCGCCCTGTGCGAATTAACGGCCAAGCTATACTCGCGGACAACTTTTCTTGGCAATGAAGGGAAAGCTACGGGGCGGAGCTTCTGCACATGTACTCCTACGCGAAGTAGCCCGGTATGGCGCGCGTTTCGCACCCCTGTGCAAAGTGATGGCTACGCGCAATCAGCGTGGCATATCGACGCAGACGCCGCTTGGCGTTTGAGGTACACGTAAAAGGCGCCACTTTCCTCACGCCTTCAAAAACACAAAGTGACAACGTGTAAAGCAAAACAAATGAAACTATCTCGCTGGTGTGAGCTGCGTCCTGTCTGAAAGGCGCAAATGTAGAAAATAAAGGAGTATTTTTGATACCTCATGCAGAAAACACGGACACAATTGTGGGACTACATTCACGAGCGGTAGGATACTCGCAATTTGGCTCTGTAGCCTTCACTTCATTGCCAAGAAAAGTTGTCCGCGAGTATAGAAGACACGATGCGCGTAGCGTTTCTCTTCTCGTTTCACGGCGTTTTGACGGAGTGCATATCAAGTTTCAGTGTTTATTATGTGCCCGTTGATGCCATATATGCACGGGATTCACCATATGCGGTGTCCACATATATGTTAAGAACTTCAGCTGCAGCTAGGGTTAAATCATGATCATGGGCGTTAGTCGTAGGTGCGGTGATGTGCCACTAGGTGTCAACGTGAGTGCGTCCACATCAAGCGGTGCTATGTCTCCCAAACAACAGTAGACATTGTACAACCTCTCACATACCAATGCACTATAAACAATCAACTGCTACTGTGACGACACGTTTCACTTTCGTGTTATACCGATTCCTATCACAGAGGGATCAGCCATCTTTTTCTTTAGCTTTACCGGGATTGTTTCTTTAGCTCTAACGGGAACACGCGAACTTACGCAGCTGTTCAGTGTGTTGATGCTTTTGCTGACGATGATGACGCTTAAATATGTCTCAGCGCTTTGTAACGCGTGGGCCTTTAAAACACCCACTCATCGTGTAATCCACATGTTTTGACGCCTGGCGCGATTCTACGCGTCTGCCACGCAATATTGCATGGGTTAAAGAAACTCCTTCCACTACATGACATTCATATAGTGTTCTTTTTTTTCGAAGCAGTAGAACACGTGGTAGAACACGTGCTTCCCATGCTGACGGCTTGGGTTCGGTTCTCACTTGAACCCGAAGATTTTAATTATTTATTTTATTTGCAGCTTTCTCGATTATTCATGTACTGTTCTTTTTTTGTCGAAGACGTTTCAAGAAATAGCGTCGCTCTGCGGTAGATTACCTGTTTGTATCAGACGGCCTCGGTTCAATTCTCACTCGAACCCGAAGTTTTTTATTATTTAATTTATTTGCGTCTTTCTCGATTTTTCGGTCACGGACAAGATGCATCATTTTTCGCTCACAACCAGCGACGCCGTCACCGACGTCGAAACCGACACCGACGCCGACACCGGAATTTCTGCGAAACGAACTCTTTAACGCTGTTGCGTTGAATTCCTGATACCATGAGAATAAATTGCTTGACTCGTATCCCACGAAGTAAAATGCTCTGCACTGAAACATTTCACGTGCAACAGCAGCGCCAGAAGACAGCCTAGGGAGCAGAAGCAAGATCGGAGGGGCGGAATAAACATCCGCCGTGGTAACTGGAATACCTCATCGCGAAGCAATAGCGTCCGTAATCTGGAAAAGTTCACATGCGCATAGCATGCGCATGTGAACTTTTTTAGATTACGCACGGACTAACTTATGCTTGCAATAGAACAATCTCAAGCTTAATTTCGGCGAAGCTTAGTGCGTGACACTCCCGCGTTAACGACGAAGCATAAATGCGTGGTTTTGTTCAACGGGTCGTATCTTTTTGCCCCCCAGTGACCCAGGTCGGCGACTTTAGACTAATAAATGTTAGTACTGCCCTCTAAATTTTGTGAAGTGCTTATTGGTAGTATCGCATGACTGAATTTGTGATGATGAGGGACAGCGTAGTCAAAGGCACCGAATAGGTGTGCTATAGAGGTTGTCTGAACAGGAAAGACTCAGAGGGTCCCTTATGCAATCGCCTAAGACGGCTCGAAGACGAAAACCATTTTCTTGTTCTTTTTCTTCTCGGTCGACGTGCTGATCCTCCCCTCCCCCGCAATATTCAAAAGCTTTCCGAGTTCAACGTGCTTTTGCAATGCCTCCTGGATCGGAGGCATTACAAGCTTTCTGCTCCTGACATGGTTTTGCAGAGCCTCCGTGATCGGCCAGCCTTTAATCAAGTGACGATGCCCTTGGATGTCGCCACTACGATGTGTCAAATTCTGGCGATCTGTGACGTCATGATGACATCATGTTACACTGAGGTCATGTGACTTTCGGTACGCCGACTGCACACACACACACATATTCACTTCAGGACCGCGTGACTCTGAACCCACTTTTATTACTTTTTTTTTGCATCCTTCAACGCCAACGCCGGTCTCGCGAAGTATCGAGAGATATGGCCAAATCTCGAAGACGCCGACGGTCACTTTTTGCGTTTGATGAGGCATCTAAGGCTTTCGCCATAATAGGGGCCTCATACCGGTTAGATGATGTTTCTATGGGTGGTATATTCGTCAAAGGCGCCATATGTTTGAAAGGGTTGGTCATTGACGCCTTTGAACAAGATAGGCTCACCTAAGAAAACATCGGCTAGCCTGCCTTATGCCCTTAATTCTCCCCTGCACTTCGCAGTTTCTCACTATGAGTGCGCACTACAAATAAATGGGCAGTACACATCATTCTGTGGTGATCGTGTCGACAAAACATGAGTGGCTGGTTCGCAGAAGGGCGGCCATAATTTGATACAGAAGGTGATGCCTTTCTGAGGGAGCCGGGCTTTCTGCGAATGTGAGCCACGGACTGCAGCGCAGTGATCGAGTCACTGATTATGACACGCAACTTCAGTTAACCCTCTAATCTGAGACGCTCAGTGACGCCACTAGAATGGTGCCGCAATGAAAAATAGCGATAAAAACATGCGGGACCCATCACGTGAATATTACAACGTACTGAGGCTACAGTGTCCACAAGAAAGCGAAAAAAAAAACTAACTTCGTTTGTGGACTCTTGCCGAGGTAAAGACACAGAGTGCCTGAGTTGTCACTGGTGCTGATCTTTTGGAAATGCGGTAACAGGACAGTTCAACATCTCGCAACTCTTCCTATAATTAACTGATTTACAAAAAAAAATCATTCTTAAAATCTTAGCTAGATGGCACCTACAACTTTAGGTGTAATCGAAACAATCTCTCGCAAAGAACACGCACTTTTTTCACGGTAAACAAGCATTCATCACAGAGAACAAGAAGACATGCGTTTCGAGACTCTTGCAGTTGCCTTGTTTACATAAGCAACAGAAAATTTTCAAAATGTAACAAAAGTTTTCAATGGATTTCGTGAAGGGCCTGTTAACGTACGTTGTCACGTAAAGAAACACGTTTTTGTTTTCGTTTTTTTTTTTCTGCTTTAAGCAGGCCGCAATACCTTGTTTCAATCCATGACTTCGCACAAATCTGCTGACTAGCAGATATTCATTGAGGCATTGAGGTGGGATTTGTCAGTTTATTCGATTTCATTTCATTTTCAGAAACACTGAGAAGAAAGGCGAGGGCGAGCTGTAAATTGTGTACTGTGCTTAGGAACATAAGTTATTTAGGGCGTATTTTATTATGAGTTTGAGAAAGGAAAGCAACACGGTTGAAACTATGGCGCCTAACTAAAATACTTCAACGAAGGTTACTGAATAATAATCAGTATTCAAATAAATTTGTGCCTTAGTTCAGTCGCTTATTGAACGCGAAAAAGCGAAGTCTGTTAGCGACTGTAACACACGGCTTGGCGCTTTCACCCAGTTGTGCAATATAATGGGTTTGTAAACTGACGCCAACGAAAATGAGGGAAGTCAAGCCTGAGTATGCATAGTCCGAAACGCGCGACCATCATCATAATTTAAGATGGTATTATTTATCAAAATTAGCTTCTATGATTCAAAACATGGCAGCGACAAAAGGCGTGCACGCCAACTTTAAAAGGAACCAGGGGAGGCCAACGGCAGTACGATCGGAGGAAAAATATGGAAGAAACTCGGAAAATATTGAAAGAAAAGTGGGAGGAAGGGCAGGACACCCTTTCCAGATTCCATCGTCTTGAAGAAGGACCGAGCCACTTTGCAACAAAACTATACTCGGGGACAACATTCTGTGGCAATGAAGTGAAAGCTACGGGGGTGGAGCTAACTGCTCTGTGTTACTGCGCCAAAGTAGTCCCCGATGAACTTGTTTCGGTTTCAGTTTCGGCGTACTGATGTACTTTCCGGTGAAGAGCAGACAAGGTAAAACTATCGTACCGCTGCACTCTTGTCTTTCCAGTAACTTTTGCTGGTGATTCAGCCGCGAAACGAAGCCTTTTACGCTTCGGGGACTTCAGGGTACCCTTTAAAACATCCGCCTTGAGCCGTGCGACAGTACGCTCGCTCACGCCGGTAAGCTGGCTAACCGAACGAAACACGGAAGCGACGGAGAGTCCCGGCTGCGTCAGTCTCACTTGGGCGTACACGTTGCCAACCACTTGCTTGGTTTGTTTCGACAGCTTTTGGTACTCAAGCTTCTTGAATATCCTGTGCGGCGAGCCAATTGGCAAGCAACCGGAGGAAGAAGGCACTGGCGACGCGGAGGTCATTTTTTTTTTTTCTGAAGGGTGATGGTGAAGGAAGAGAGCCAATGCGACGCCAGTGGGGAACGCGGCAACTAAAAAAAAACCCCCGAGAAATCTAAAATATAACGCTATTTCACATAATATCACTAATAATTTTCTGGCATTATCATTTAACAGCTAAAAGTTTTAACTGCACGTTTTTAAATAATTAGGTTACGCACAAAAACCTTTTTTTTTTTTTTTGCGGAACTACTTCCAGCTGCGCAGCGACACTGACGAAATGGCGTGGTTCGGCTCTGTAGCCTTGACTGCATTGCCACAGAAAGTTGTCCCCGAGTATAGTGCTGATTCACACTTGAGCAGCCGCCCGCTCGTGGCATGCGTTGCTGTTATCAGTCGGCGATTGCCGGTTCGCGCGCGGTGGTGAAAGCCGATATTGTCGTCTGTCTTTGTGTCCGCTACGCTGTCGAATTCATAGCGGGAATTATGAATCTTTAAGGTCTGTACGCCACGTGGTGCCAAAAACCGCGAACTGAAAGCGATGTCCGGAATTGCTGGGTATGAGATTGAAACATGATGCCCATATCTGCAGTCTATTTTGCACCATATGACACTATGCACATCAGCCACGCATTTTAGTTGGCTATACTCATGGAAGCATGTATATAAGGAATACCCACACTCCTAAATAGGAAATCGCAGACCATTATTTCGCGCTTTCTATATAACTTTGCTGGAAAATATATGTTGTTTTGACGAGTTTTATTAAAATAATGGTAAAACTGAACTATTCCTTTTTTTGCAGTCGCTGGGCAGAACGGCAAGTATTATTGGACTTGCTTAAAATGAATACTCCACTATTTTCAACAGTAGTCGCGCAAAAGTAGAGCAAGGGTCAAATGAGTAGCTTAAGATACTCGTGGAGTACCGTGACGCTTCGGTGTGGGTCACTTGACACCCGTAGGAGTGTTACCGGCAAAGTCGTCTGACTCCCTATAAGTGGTAACGTGATCCTTCGGATGAGAGTCTTTCCACTCTTCCTACAGGGTCAGGGGACTCTCCTAGAGCGAGCCGACCCTGACCCACCAAGAGAGTCACCGTGACTATTTAAAGAGAGTCCTATACGTGGCAAGTCAGAACTCTCCGAAAAGAGTCACGCATACTCTTTTTTTTTCTTAGGTGTAGTGACGTGAGTGACCTCCGGACCTCCGCCACCTCCGCAATGTACGTACCGGCTGTAAACTAGAATACATTCTAGTTCACTATAGTACCGACAAAGCATCGGTTGCTACATCACTCGCCGAGTTTCGGTCGCTTTCTGGCTAAGTGCGTCACAGCCTTGTGTGGTCACGTGACCAAGCCCCCTACACTTCTACGTCACTGCCCAACCTCGGCGCCCAGAAACCGAAACCGAATGTTGTTCCCATCAAAAGGCGATATTAAATTATTTAGCGAGAATACATAAATCTCGGTGTGCGCATCATGCTTCCTGGAGATATAGGAAAGGCTTACGGCAAAGAACGCGCAAGCCACAAATTTGGTGGCACCACCCCTTTAACACGGTTATCTCTTTGTGAAGATGTCATGCATTAGGTGCAGTGCATGGGCCTTCGTCGAATCACGGCGTGCACCGGCATACCTTGAAATACTACGCAAGATGTTCTTTGGAAGCTGTCGTAACATTGAATTGGAACTTTTTACGTCTTTGACAAACTCACCCGCTAATTTTACCTCTACACCAGGCTTCTGCAGGAAAGCCACCCTAAATAACAATAAGAAAATGTCTCGGCACATGTGTCTAATGACTTGCGGTGCTCTTTCTAACATCGGCCACACTGCTTCAATTCGAACGTGAAATGCTTGCTTAATGTTGGCCGTTGTGCGGAGCTATACAAGGAAAAAAAAAAAAACACGCATAGGATTTAAACGTCTGTTTTTCGCTAGTGATTGCTGTTTTTATGCATTCACAGAAAACGTCAGGGGTCATGACGATATAAAACATTTCCGTGATTTAACCCTTGAACACGGTAGCGCTTCAACACAACCACGCAGACACACCAAGAAAACGAGAGCGGGTAACAACTCAACTGAGACGCATAGGTTATCTGGACGTCAATTTTGTCCATCTCTGAACAAAGAAATACGGTGCTGTAAAAGAAAAAAAAAGATAAAAACAGTTTAGCTGTATAACATCGTCAATACGTACGTGCCTCGTCACGGACTAATTCAGTTGGATGTCCGCACTGACCCCGATTTTCCTCGCACTGGTAACGATGCTCGTGCGACCATCTCATTTAGCTTCATAGAACTGTCTCACGTCGAGAAGCAGGCCGTGTACACAACAAAAGCGCTTATGGAAAGTGGGACGATTTATCACGTGACGCGAAGACAACCCTATCTGTTGTGTGAGAACTCGTTTCCATAAAATAAGGTCGAGCGAGCATGTTCACGCCTATTTACGGAGCACGCAAGCAACTAAACGATTGTAGCCGATAGATGCTACGGCTTGTGGCAGCATCGGCATGAGGGAACGAAACTTTATGAGCGGTTGTAACATGCTTACGTACAGTAAGGAAAAGTAACATCGCATCTTCCGCTCCCGTTACACGAATTAGGCACGTGCCGAGCAAAGCTCAAGGGTGGCTGCAAGGTGGAGACGCTGCAGTCATGTGGCGACGACTACATTTCCTATTCGAATGAACCACGCTTGCCACTTCCGGGGAAAGAATTCACAAAGCGGTGTGGGTATGTATTAAGGCGGAAGCCTTAGATGCCTCATCAAGCGCGAAAATTGACCGTCGGCGTCGGCCGGCTTCGGAGCAACACGAGTGATGGAAAAAAATCATCAACATGCGATGACCTCACCACATGATGTCCTCATGACGTCACAGATAGACCGTATTAGTGACGTCATAATGACGTCATTGGGACGTTTTGTCACGTGATGACGTCATTACATGACATCGTAGCTTGGTCGAAGTGTGCCGATCACGGAGGCAGTGCAAACCAGGTGAGGTGCCTGCGATCGTGGAGGCGGTGCAAAACTACGTTAGGTGCAGGAATCTTTCGGAGGGTTCTAGGGCAGGACCAATATATCGACTGAGGAAAAAAAATCACAGCATATCCACGGAGTGAATGATGATGAGTGGGCGAAGCTGCGGAGGTTCATCGGTAAACCGTGAATCTTCCGTGAATTCTGCCCAGTACATCATCACCGACGTGATATCGGGCGCGTTTATACTAAAGGTTCGATGAGAGTTATGACGACTTGCAGCTCACTTTAATTTTACATGTACGCTGTGAATTTTCATTGTTTAATCACGCACAGGAGAAATCGCACACACGCACTACCTTGGAGGTCAAAATCCAGTGCCTATATATACGGGGTGGTCAGTGAACGGTTGTGCAGCGCGAGGGGTCGGTTTTTTCAATCAAGACGCTGCCGCGACGCTGCCTGCGTCGGCGCCGCTGCGCCGCGAGGCAAGATAGGGGGCAAGATAGACAGCGCATTGTCTTTAGGGAGCCTTCATGCATGTGCACGCCCCCTCCGTTTTTAAGACTGGTTACACACTAATACGACGGGGACGAACGGGTGCCGCTATAAGGAGCTTCGCCCCTAAAAAATATGGCTTTCGCCTTTCAGCCGCCTTAAGTGGATGCATAAGGTACCATGTGAGTTTTTTTTTTAACAATCATCTTACTTTACAGGGCCAGCACGCCTTAGCGCTGCGTTCAGTCTCTTTCCTATGCTTTGTCCTTCGTTCTTAGATACGTCTGTAGTCATTAAAGGAGTACGGAAACAAAATTTTGAAGGCGAGATACCTTGCGGGATAGATTTGTGTGGATACACACGCATCATCTACATAATATCAACGGCTAATATAGCGTACACCAGTGTGAAGCCAGTTGGTAGGGATTCGCCGTGCGTGGCCTGTCCGAGACCTTCGGTTCCTCCATGGTGCCTGAAACAACCAATCATCAACCTGACAATACCAGGCGTCCAGAAAAAACAAGATCTGTCAGCCCCAGCTCTTAAACAGCTCGCTTTACTTCTATTGTACGAGAAGTATCACGACTCGACTCACATCTACACCGACGGCTCCGTCCTACCGAGCAGTTCAACAGCGGCGGTCGTGATTCCAACGATCGCCACAACTATCAAGTTCAGGACGGCTCACCCAACAACATCGACGGCAGCAGAGCTCACAGCGCTTCGCGCCGCGCTGCTTTTCATTAACGATCAAATGATAAAAAGGTGGACGATTTTCTGCGACTCCAAGGCGGCACTGCAGTCTCTACTGTCGACTTTGCGCCGCGGTCCGCACGAACAGTTGGTGTTTGAGACTGCCGAGATGTTCCACCACCTCACCGAGAAAGGACACTGCATTACTTTTCAATGGCTACCGAGTCACTGTGGGATTGTCGGCAATGAACCGGCCGATCAAGCTGCCCGTTCAGCCCATACAGAGGACCGCGACCTGTCGATACCTCTTTCTAGGACAGACGCTGCTCGGAAACTCCGCATGCTCGCTCGCCAATGCACCATGTCAAATTGGAATGAGCCACATTTCATGCATGCACGACTACACTCCTTTGATCCCACGTTAAGCCTTCGACTGCCATCAAGACTTCGCCGAGGTGACGCTACCGTTCTGTATAGATTATGGCTGGGCGTCGCGTTTACCCATGCATATGCATTCCGCATAGGGATGGCCGACACCACCACCTGTGAACACTGCGGCAACGAAGAAACGATTCGGCATGTTCTGTGTGACTGTCCGAAGTATAGCACACAGAGACAATCTCTATGCCATGCTCTCGACAAGATAGACGACCAGCCTCTATCTGAAGAAAGACTTTTACGCCATCGTCCGGACATAACGTCGCAGAAGAAGGCTTTACAAGCGCTACTAGCCTTCCTGCGATCCACTGGCCTGTCAGAGCGCCTCTGAGCGGAACGCTCTTGTGTGTGTGTGGTTGTGATTGTTTTTTTTTTCTTATTATTTCTTTTCTGTCTCTCGCTTTCAACCTCCTATTCCCCAACCCCAGTGCAGGGTAGCATACCGGATACAAACTTCTGGTTAACCTCCCTGCCTTCCTCTACTCTTTCTCTCTCTATAGCCTACACCATATTTAAAATCAGTTTTAAAATATATGTCGCGCAACAGCACGCGAAACGCCCCACCTCACGACATCCACACCAACTTGGTTTTACTGGAAACAACCAACAACCCACCTACATCACGAGTTTGTGTTGGCTGTCATAATCCTTGCGAGCACTCGCTCCTAGCAGAAATTTTCAACGAAAAGAGGGGCACCTCCTTTATGGAATCGCAGGGGACTACAAAGGGTGACGTCCTTGACTCGACATTGCATATTTGGGGCGTCACTCGTCTATACAACATGCCAGAGGGAATTATAGCAGCACCCAGGAAGCCTTCGTTGAAAAGAGTTGTCAAGGCGGTGCGGTGCTTATTATGTGAACGCGATTTTCTGTGCTCACGTAGCCAGCTATGTTTGCGTGAAAACCATTCCGAGTCCCGCCTGGGCCCGGAATGGTTGACCTTACTACGGTAGTGTTTGGAGACATTGACCTCATAAAAAGGGCTGGCTTACTTGAGTGGCGATGATCCCCCGTCAACTCACTTCTTGTCGACTTGCGCGTCTTATCCAACAAAAGCACGCGCCGCATAGCCGTCTGTGTTTCAATGCAGTTAGTCCCCTCATTTATCGACAAAGCCACCCCGCAGGTAGCGGGTTCGATCTCGGCCGCGGCGGTCGCATTTCGACGGAGGTGAAACGCCACAGGCCCTTGTAATGTGCAATTGCAGTGCGCGTTAAAGAACACCACATGGTCGAAATTTCCGAAGCCTACCACTACGGCGTCCCTCATAATCATATCGTGGTTTTGGGACGTTAAACGCCTGATATTATTATTAAAGCCGCCCTGCACGAGCGCTCGCTGACGTGCGCTTTCAGAAGCTTTAATTAGACGCGGTAGTTGACCCCGCGATCCCACCTGAGGCGCTGGGAGTGAGCTCAGTCACGTTCCAGGAGCAAGGTTGGCGACGGCCCAAGGTTACACCGGTTGCGTACAGGCACCTACGTTAGCGATGGCATGTGGGAATAGTTCGAATGCGGGAAATAGGAAGCAATGGTTGATGTCTCGATGCTGAGCGCGAAATTCGCCGCGGAGAGGACAAGATTTCTACATCATCGACGTGACTATGCTCGACCAGTTGGACGAAGTAGAATGATCAGTCGGGGAATGTGCTCGCCGTTTACTCAATTATTTCTTGCGAGCTTATTCGATAATTACGAGCGCCCCTTATACATTTCTCGTCTAGCTAAACCAATAGCAGATTGTCATTACTGCTTCGAAGTTTTCAGCTCTATTTCACAAGAATTAAATGTTTCCAAGCACTACATATCTATTTTGTTAACAATAAATCTGAAGAGTTTGCCGGCTGAAATAAAACTAATAACACCGACAAAAAAAAATGTCAGAATTATGGCTCTTGGACCACCTGTCACATATTTCTTGTTTTGTCACATCGACATTTACTTTGTTTTTGTTTTTTTATACTTTTTTCCGGCTTTCGCGCGAATAAACTAGGCATGAACATGATATGAACTTGAAATTGAGCAGCTCTCACGCGAAAATGATGTGCTATGTAAATTGTTAACGTTACCTTTCGCAAGTTGGTTCAGCATAGTTCAAGAAAAACAAAGCAACTTCTTAGGACAGGAACAAAAGGCAACAAATTCTGCCAAATATAAAGCTTTAATACACAACAAACATATACGCGTCACAGAGAGTAACAAATGACAATCACCACACGAAAGAAAACTTCGATGAAACGTTGTTTTCTATTGTAGTTACCCGTGATCTTCGGCAACTCCGAAAAATACGGGTAAATCTCTGATGACTTGACGGTATGCCTTTATGAGCCATAACGACCACCTCACGGATTTCGACTTTACTCTAATCGTGATGTCCGCTAATTGTCATATCCAAAAATTAGGAGGTACACCAAAATGTGTAACAGCCTAAGGATTGGGAACTTTCATTACCCACAATATTGTTGCACTCGCGCGTTAGGTCAGACGTGTTCATTCTCGCCTACATAACTGATACATAGCAACACAGGAGTACAGGAGTACAGTATACTCTAAGAACAAAGGTGTCCTTTGACTCTTCTTTCCTACACATGTGACTCTCCCATGTATAACTCTTTTTAGAGAGTCACGTTGACTCCCATTAGGAGAGTCGTGGGACACACGTCTCTATAAACGAAAGTTAGCGTGCCTTTCTAAAGAGAGTCATGCGTCCCTCGACTCTCCTAAAAACAGTCAGCGTTCCTCTCTAAAGGGAGTTATGCATGGGAGAGTCACATGAGTAGCAAAGAGTCAAGGAACCCCTTTTTTTTCTGAGAGTGTAGACAACGTTGTTAGCACATTCCACGTAGCGTGTCCGGAAGCTGACGATGATATTGTGTGCATTTTTCTTAAAACAACAGCTGACGCAGAGATGATGCGGTTTAGACGGCGCAGTAAAGACCATTTGGACGCCTGCACGTCACGCTACCATCGCTAACCGATGCGAAATTCGACGCATGTGGGAGGTAACAGAAACCGTGTTTCGTTAAAAATCCATACACTGTGCTAAAGGACGAAAAAGGAGGGCGCGAGGGCTCGCTGTGTCCCGCATTCTCGAGCGCTACTTCACATTTCGGTGCGCTAAGTTCAACCCCCCCCCCCCCATCTCTAGTTTATTACTAGTAACATTTTATTAGCCTTCCCGTTTAGTGCGCGGCAGTGACCCTTTAATATGAGTCATTTGCCTTGTTCATTTCAGCATATTCAAAGAACAGATTGCCTGCACTAAGAGCTTCATCATACTCACCTCCCTTACTTACCACTGTCATCCATCATTTTTTTTCTCCCCTTTCCCCCACCCCCCGAGTAGAGTAGCAGGCTAGAGCATACTATCGCTCAGGCTGACCTCTGTGCCTTTCTGTAAATACACCTCTCTCTCTCTTCATCAAGGACTGCGTGGACGGTGCGTCGAAGGCTGCTGCATTGGTAGCCATAGAAACGTACAAAGAGAGCGTCAATGACATCTACAACACAAATTCAAAGCAGTACAAAGGTGATGTAACCTAAATACGTCAAGAGAGTGGACCTGCAGCTAAGCCGATTGACCGTTCCATGTTCTGTGCCGATAAATGGTCATATAGCTTAGTAATGACAAGATCTACTGAGTGCTTACTACTATTTTTTAACAGCGGAGCTACTTAAGCCGGCTGTAATCTGTTCAACGCGAAGAAAAAAACCTCAGGCGGATATGCGCCACATGAATTGAGCAAGCCCAACTACCGAGTGTAGCGGGTGCGAGCATTAAAAGAAAATGAACGCGTGAAAGAGAGAGAGAAATAAAGGGGTAGAGAGGAAGACACAAAGAGAAAAATAGAAATAGAGAGAGAAAGAAATATTGAAAGAGAGAGTTAGAGAGAAAGAACGCGAGAGAAAGAAAAAAGGAAGAGAAAAACAGCGAGTAATGAAGGGAATAAAGCCATAAAAAGATAGAAAGATAAGAGAAATACATTACAGAGAAAGAAAAAGATGGAAAGAGACACAAAAAGGCAGAAGGACAGAGAGCAACAAAGATGGAACGAGATAAGTAGACAGAAACAAAGATATGGAGAATAAGATAGAAAGGAGAATTGATAAATAGAGAGAGAGAAAAAAAAAGACATGCAAGAGAAAGAAAGACATAAAGAGAGATAAAGAGAAAGAAATAGATAGAAAAAGAAAGAAATAAATAGAAAGAAACAGATACAAAAAGAGGTACAAGAAACGGAAACAAAGATAAAGAAAGAGGCGATGAAAGATAAAGATGAAGAGAAACAAGGAAGATCACCCAACTCCGCTCTTCCTTCAGGCATTGCACCACTAGTGGGAAGCTGCCATATTTTTTTATTTATATAACTATGAGTAATTGTTCACAACGGAGCAAAAAGTTGTTGCACGACGCCCTGACATTAATTATACACGTTTATATTTTATTGGCACGGACAATTACGATTTCTTTTAACACTTCATGTATCGACTCTTGAAAACTTTCAGCGCATGACGGAAGCGTTCTTGTACTCGTTTTTTCGCAATGATACCAAGCATTGAAGCCTCTCGAATATTTCTACACAAACCCTGAAGCAATTCTGGTAGAGGTTTAGGGCCGTTGCTTGCTAACTGTCTAAAAACCTCTTTCGAAGTGGCTTAATAAAATGTTCAGGCTCTTGACGTAAGCCCTCTCATCCATCACATCATAATTCAGCCGCCTGCCAATCTGGGAACGGTAACTGAACGCTTTAGAGCGTCACTGCCATTGCCTCATGTTTTGCTTGTATGTACAGTATATTTCAACCTTTTCCAGGTATTCTTTCGTCATTTACTCAAAGTGTGAGATTTTGTACTGGTGTAAAGACGATTTTATTGCTGGCGGTATTCATCCATATAAAACTCAGAGTTGAGGTCCCGTATGTTTTCCTGTAAAATATAACAGTTAGGCCAGCACATCTATCACGAGAAAAAAAAACAAAACAGAGTTTGCGGCGGCTTCTCTGGAAGCCAGCCTCCAATGTTGACAAGCTATATATCATGGAATAATATTCCTCATAATATGCTAACAGAGAGTTCGCGTTCGCAAAAAAATTAAGCACTGAAAGAACCGCAACTTGCTTGTATCAATACACGGTAATCGCCCAAGTGTCTCGCTGATGTGACAACTGCATTAATATAAGGCAGATATTTCGCATTTCAAAGAAAAATATAAACTTTATTAAGCTTGGAAAGATACCTTTACAATAGGGATTCTCATGGCCGCACAAAGATTCTTAAAAATTCGTATATAAAAACAATTCAAAGCAGGAAATTTTAAATACCACACTATGCGCTATCTTTGTGACTCACGAAATTACGTTACCAGCATTTGTTACAGCATCGAATACTATACAAGAAAATATATTAATTAACAGGTGGTGCGAAAGTCGTGGAAGGTTTACAAGCGTTTCGCAAACGTCCTGTTCAAAAATAGGTTTTATGCTGTAGGAAGTTCCAAACATACGGTATTTCTTCATTTATTTTTAGTAGACAAAGTTTAAGAAAAAATTGGCAATCTTTTTCCATTGCGTTTGTGTACACCGCAATAGCTTACAGGGCAATTTAGTTCATTGGATATTCTCGGAAATGCTTCAAAAAAATTTTGATGCGCAAACTGAGAATCCAGCTTCACGTTTCACTGCGCTTGGTGCAGTCGCGCACCGTGGAATTTTTTGTTCTGTCCTTCGTGAAAATGACATCCGATTGTTGAATTATGGGCGTTGGGTCCGGTGGAGAAAATACGTGCACTGAAAAAAGCCTAAGCGACGTGAACACGATAAGATACAGCGTTTTCCAGTGACGGTTCAACACATAAGGGTAGGTCGGAGTAATAGAGAATACAGGGGAGCCTGCATTGAATTTTGGATCGCTATGTGCTAAATTGAGCGCTGTGCTTTTTTACGGTGCGCAATTTTTATGTGTTTACTTTTACCTTTTACGCAGTTTACGAGAACTCAATCGGCCCGAAAATCTAGGGCTGCGTAAAAGATGTCCGCGTAAATCTGCGGAAAGCAATTTTCAAAGCTCCCAAGAAGGACATCCTCCCCACGTATGCTGGTTAGTAACATTTGTACAAGCATTCCACATTTGCGAAGGCAGTCAGAAAGATGCATGTGCAGAGTTAGTCAGCAAAAAAGTGATAAACGGCGCATCTTGCTCTGTTTAACGCTTTCACCCTTATATATATATATATATATATATATATATATATATATATATATATATATATATATATATATATATATATATATATATATGTGTGTGTGTGTGTGTGTGTGTGTGTGTGTGTGTGTGTGTGTGTGTGTGTGTGTGTGTGTGTAATTGCAGGGAATAATCTCTTGGACGCCGGTAAATAGTATGAATAAATAGACACACAGAAACCATTCTGTTTTTCGACGTGTGTCTTCTTTTTATTCATATATATATATATATATATATATATATATATATATATATATATATATATATATAGAAAGAGAGAGAGAGAGGTGGCACCTCGAGAAAACTTCATTTATTACGTCGACGTTTCGGTCAGAGCCTGACCTTTATCAAGACAAAATGTTCGTTTTTATTCCCGTGCTTATATACACATCAATTGAGAGAGGAGGTTCTCATTAAATTTATCGACGTATTTACCAACATTCATAAAAACATTTCTTTCACGGATACTTATTCTAGAACTGAAATTAACTTTCTTAATGTTAACGTTAGGGTGGAAGGGGGTAAACTGATAACTAATGTTTACAGGAAGCCTATGCATCATGTTATACTTTTTAGGGGTGGCGCCTGTATCGTGTTTATACAGGGTTCTTCACGTAACTGGAATGAAATATTTACAAAGAAGTGCTTAACCTCAACTGAATAAAAGCAACGACATGGTTTATCATCATGTGGTAAACCATGTCGTATTTTTATATGTCGCTTAATTTGTTAATTCACTAAGATGAGTTATGCAACATATATATTATTCACTTTAGGGCCAAGTACGTTTCGTTACTTTGTAGAGGGCATTCCAAAACGACCGATCTAACTTTTTGTGGAAACGTACAGGGGGGTTGGGAAGAAACGCGAACAGTGCGGTATCTACATTCTCCACTGTTTCGCATTTCTTTTCAAGTGGTTGCAGCCTGGATGGTAATAAAAGCCAATAGAGTCTTCCATTATACAATCAAGAACCATTCTAGCATCTTTTTATTGTCACCGAGGTCGTAGCGTGAGGAAAACAGCACGCAGCGCTCATGAAATTCCTTTTCATTCCCACTGTATATGCTACGTAGTGACTTTTGCCGGCGTTTAAAGAAAACCGGAGAAATATTACCACGTTACTGCCTTCGTGCGCTACCGTACTGCAGCGCTCTCAAACGTGCATCGAGCGCAACGACCGGCGAGTGGACCGCGGCAAAGTGAGCGGCTGCTGCTCTAAGCATCGGCTCCACAGTGTGTCCGCATTTCTGACTGCCGCACAAGGCAAGTAAACGCCATCGTCCCTGAGAAGCGATAGGCTCACGATTCGCGCGTCGGTTGTTTCGGTGGAAGTACGTTTGAGAGCGATGCCGTACGGTATAGCGCATGAGCGCAGTCACGTGGTTTGATCTCATTCACCACGCAGCATGTACGTCGCCAAAAAAGTTTTATCGGTCGTTTTTGAATGCGTTCTATTATGTGACGAAGTGCGCTTGACCCTAAAGGGAATATTGAAAATGTAGCATAATTGCCCTTAGTTAATTAACGAATTCAGCGCAATATAAAAATACCGCAACGAGCGCCACATGACGGTAGACCATATGCCGTCGGTTTCATTCAGTCCCGGTTAACCACTTCTTTTTTAAATATTTGGTTCTGCTTACGTGAAACGTGTATACTTATTCACCTTGATTATTTAATACGGATCCGCCCTGCTATTTCGCTTATATTCGTTTTCCTTGTTTCGGTCACTTTTGGAACGTTAAACCCCAGATATTATTATTATTGTTTAGGTCATCCTAATTTTTTTGTTGTTGTTTTTTTACTTTTAGAAATCAGCAGGTAGCAGAGCTATAGGTGGCAATAGTGTGAATAGCAGTGATATCCTGCGACGCTTTGTGGCGGTATACTATACGTCTGAGACCTTCCTGTGTGGCACACCTCCTCCCGGGGAAGAAATGGTACAAGATTGCACGGTAGTTAATATGTTGCTAACGAACGCTTTACGCCAGCTGATAAGTAGAATATAAAAACCCATAGCAGTTTCATGCTCTCAATCAATTTTGAACGCTGACTCTGTAGTTATCGTCTTCACACGATGCATCACAAGAATATCGCTACCAGCGTTGCTGCTCTACAACAGTCGGGTAACGTGGTATTGATAAAACAGTAATACGCCTATACGGACAAGGTAAGACTGCACAGCGGCAATCGCGACATCGCGCAGAGGCTTCTTAATGGTGTTCTTGCAAATAGATGGCAGCCCGCTAGCTGATCACCAAGTAGAGCAGCGACACGCCCATCAATTACAAAAGTGTCAAGCAAAACCGCTGACAGCGCAGCGTGTAAAGAGCTGTCATGTTAAACAGCCAAAGAAATCTGAATAAGTCGTTTCGGAATGAAACTAGCATACTTTCAGATAGAAGGATAGAACTTTCGAGATACAAACACGTATTTCAATAAAATTATACAGAGTTGGTCGCATTCAGACATTTTCCAGTAAACACTTTTGTAAATAGGTCCTTGCTGCTTCATTATATCGATCTATAATAGCAAATTTGCAAATGTGTCGAAGTATCTTAAGATACAATAGGGAAGTATCGTATCGGATGCAATTATTACGCTCGTATCTTGTATCTGTAGCTCAAATACTTCTTGCCAGAGTATCTTGTATTGTATCGCGATACAATTTAGTATCTTTGCCCAGCCCTGCTTCCAAATAACAGGTCTTCCCAAAGTGCGAGCAGCAACCATTGTAGTAGAAGTTGAAGGAGTGGTTGCCTTTAGTTGCCGTATAAGTATGAGAAGTGGCACCTCGAGAAAACTTCATTTATTACGTCGACGTTTGGGTCAGAGCCTGACATTTATTAAGATAAAATTTTCGTTTTTATTCCCGCGCTCATATACACACCAAACGAGAGGGGAAGGAGGTGAGAGAGATAGAAGGAACGGGAGGGAGAAAAGTTTGCTTAGGGGTTTTCAGGAGGGAGGAGCAGGAGTAACACGCTGCCGACGACAGCGGAGCGCTTCGCGACAGAGCTTATACTTATGCGTCGGCTATTACTCATTGTTAAACGTCGTCCCTCTATTCTGTCTCGGAGGGCTGGACGAAGAGCCGGCTCAAGTTAAAAGCAGCCGGTGTGCGATTCAAACCGGGTGATTGAAAAAAGGGGTTAAAGTGGATGCAGCCGCGCACGCGGCATCGAAAAGTGGGTGTCGGTGAGCACTGTTGTCGCGGCGTATTGTCCTTTTAGGCAATGCGGAAAGAGAGCGTTGTCTACCGTCTCACTTGCCGAGCCTGCTCGTTTATCTGCACATACACATCAGCAGAAAACACAGGAGCGGGTTAACTTGCGAAAGATGGGAGAGACATTTTGTCCCGCAGTGGCCTTAGACAGGCTGCTACTGATTATGATAACACATGTCTTTCTTGCTGCCTTCCGTTACGACCGCTTCTTACCCAATGTTTAAGTGCATTTCAGCAAGTCCTGCACTGATCATAGCACTAATCCTTGAATCATTGACAACGAGCATAATCAACTTGTTCATTAGCCAGCACTAGAATGCTAACACGTCATTACATTTCTCTCGTTTCTTCATTCCAGCTCGTTTGGCGGCTAGCGCGACTGCCTCGAACCGGTGCTGACACCATGCGAGAAGGTTGGCGGCAAGGAGTTTCCCATCAACCTTGTGGAAAGTGTGTTTGGCGATGCGGTAAAACTGGTCTGCCGTAACCACAAAAAAGAAGATCGCAAGAATGCAAAGCGCTGCCGAAGCTTCAAGCACTTGGGCCACATGACCGGAAGGTTAACAGCTACATTGAGCTCATCATTGAAGGTGTAGACGCTGTTTCCCCGAGCAAATAGTCATTTACTAGGCGTGGATTCCGCTATACCAAGAAAAACATCTACATAGTAGTGAGTCCACTGGGTGTCTAAACGCCCCATGTTTCTCCTCATTGCTATTGTGTCCCGTCATTACCACGGGGACGTTATCAATGAACACAAACCTAAGTTCTACAAGACATATTTACGTTTTCCGGAGCCCTTCTGGGCAAGTGAGCTTACGAGAAAAGCCTCACGTCTATAGGAATGAGGTGGGTTCTCCATCGAACCCCCCCTCCCCCACCCTAACTCCCCCTTCCCGCACCTTCGAATTGGTCGAGTCCGAAGTAAAAGACGCTTCGCAATACATGCAAAAATGAAAATGTGGCAATGCAGTGCTTGTCACAACCGCATAACTGTCCGCGTAGCGCGAAAATTTGACACAGGACAAAATAAGGCACGAAGGCGAGCTCTAACTTTCAAGAATGTTTATTTCGGAGATCCTACAGTAATACAGATGAAATGCGAAAAAGAACGCCGAAAAACCATTCATAAACACACACTTGCCGTGCGCGAATATCTTGCAGTCTCGGGAAATTTAACGCAGCCCGGCGAAGGGAGGGCTGACGCAGTCAGGTCCTAGTATGCAAATCCTCTCTGCCTCGATAATTTATTCCTGTAGTTTTTTTTTACATTTGTGTCTGCATAAAGCTGCAATTAAATCGAGGGTTTCACGAAAACCCGTCGGGCGAGTAACGAACGTGGCTTGAGATAACGTACACTCGCAGCCGAAAAACACACACATGAAAAAAACAAGAACTCTTCCGGCGTTTCAGAGCAGAGCATTGTGAGCAAACTAGCCGTCTTGTGCGCCGAACCAACAGAAAATCTTTGTTGTTTTGTGTCTACGAGTGGCGAGAGTACGTATTCTAAAACCGGAAATCCGCAAGTAAGAGTGAATTATGGAGTAGCGACGGCATGCATTTTATCTTCATTTTGTTATTTTTCAGGTTTTCGTACTCTTATTTCCTACTTTGTTGCAGCAGGCATGCTGCTTATCAGTGAACAAAAATAAGAAGCGTCGATGACCTAACAGCGTTTTGTGATTCGAGAGGGCACAGGAATTAAAATTTCGACATGATAATACGATATAACTGCGATGAAAAGGTTATAAAAGCGAACAAAGACAAGCGAAGGAAAGCTTATATTGCACCGAACGGCAGCAAGCATAAATTAATTATGGTATGTCACATTCAAAGATAAGCTTAATATATTGAGCGCCTTCTAACTGATTTCAACCCTTCTGGGGTTCATTTAGGTGGACCTAAATATGCGTTCACGGAAACGTCTGTATTTCGCCATCATCTAAAGGCGGCCGCCGTGCGTGCAAACACAGCCCGCGCGCACATGCTTAGTGAGCACATGCTTAGTCACCAAAGAGCATTGTCCGTGACCTATCATGGCGAATATGTGGTAATTACAATTCGGATATGCTTGAAACGGCATAAATGAATAGATTGAAAACCTCATCGAGCCTCCTTTATTAACTCGGAGAACAGAACGACGGAGGAGCAGCAGAAGGTAGCGATCACCATCCGGGCACTCCGAAATTTTTGTCTCCTTGGCGGACGAAGCAACAGACAGCGCGTAATTCTTAAATTCATTTCTGTGGCTAGTTCCGTTCTGTACTAATTGGCTTGCTGTGAAGAGATTGAGGTTGACGTCACCTCGGCCACTGCACTTCTATACGTTGTGCAGCGCGAAAAAATAATGGTTACCGATAAACAAAAATCAGGAAAGAAAAAGAACATATAGCAAACTGAGACAAGTAAAGTAATTAACATGGAAGAGGACAGCTCGCATGCAAGAGGGCCGTGGGGAACTTCAAAGGGGAAGCTGCCGAATGGCCAAATGGGAATAAGGCCGTCTAAGGGAAACTTCAAAAATTATTTTCTTCCTTAAAACAAGAGATTGCAATGATAAAACTTGGCATATAAGAAGAATTATTTATTCGCGTTCAATTGAGGTATAAAGATGATTTTTAATTGGAGCACCACGTGGAGTAAATTACGTCTCAATGTGAACCAAAATGATGATTTTTTTCAAATTTGTGATTTTTTGTCGTAAAAGTTGGAAAAATCAGTGGTGTGAAAATATTTTTAGCGCGAAATATGCCTTCTGTAGAGTAAGCATTCATTACTCAGATATTCATACATAGTGAAATATTATAAGGGAAAAAAATGCAAACATAGAACATTTTGGAAAAATTACTGGAGACTTATATTGCAGAAATATTGCACTAATATTACTGACCTTCGAACACCTTGCACAAACGTCTTTGCCGATTATCTGAACCAAATTTTGTATTGAAACAAGAAACGATACTCTCAGAATAAATTTGCTGGCAAACCACATTCAGACGACATTCTGAGAAATGCAGAAGGCTCCCACGTGATCAAAATTTTTTTCTTCTCCGAAATATTCTAGCAATTCACTGTTCTACATGAGCCATCAGAACCATTTTTTTTTTTCGAATAGATTTGAGGTGGTCGCCCAAATGGTTGGGACGTTTGGCGTGGAATGACCTAATAATAAAACATACCCCCCCCCCCTCCCATCAGCATGTGTGTTGTTTGATACTGCTTCGCTGGCCATTCACGTTCGCAGGGCGGGATGGCGGCCATTTCTTTAAAATAAAGTTTCATTTTTCTTTTGCGAGTTTATAATAGCACTGCCCTCCATACCCGTTCCCTTTGAGACACGGCGTCCTCATTTGGAGACGTGCATTCATTTTGGCATTTCCAGGCAGTGTTTCCAAGGAAGAGACCAAGAACACTATCATTACGGTAGATTGAACATTCGTGTTATCTAAACATTCGTGCTACCTTTATCCCCGAAAGTGGTATAAGGTTACTTTATGCCACTTCTGGGTCAAATATTTTCCTGAACATGATCGCTTTCGTGAAGGCTACCGTGTTTAACGGGTCGCTGGACGTGGGGTGTTTTGACAGAAATTTATACACATTTTTTTACATTTTTAGATATACTTCCCGCCCCCAGATAACTATCGCATGTTTTTAAGTGAGTCGTTGTATTTGATGTGTGAAGAAATATGGCATGACTGGCTGAACAATAATTACATACTTAATTACTTTGTAATTATAAGGGATTAATTCAGACAGCAGCGCAAGTAATCACAAGGACTGCGACAGATGGCAACGCGACACAGCCCCAGTATCCTGCCTTGATATGTCACCGTCCGTGTGGTTCTATGCGCTACTGTCTGAATTATGCACTATCAACCAGCCCATCAGCCTGTAGAAGTGATTGCTATAAGATACAAAATAATTTATTCTAACACTTCCACTCGTTTTAAATTGGGTCTCTAGAACCTTGGTTTCAAATTATGCAAATTTCACGCAGACAGTAGATCACAATGACTGTCGCAAAGAACTAAATGTTATACTCGGCGCCCATTTCGCCAGGGCCAAGGAATGCCAGATTACTGATCCTCCTCCGCTTTTACAGGTGGTGTCAAGCAGAAATTTTAACGTGCGTTTCCATCTCCTTGTGTGTTTCGCGGTTTTTTTTTTTCTCACTTTCACGAATTCACGTGGAAACCACACAGTCGCTTAATGATGATTTCTGCTATGACAGATAGGCCGTCCCGCAGCTGACCGATCCCACCTGTTAGACTACCCTGTGATAAGAGGAAAGTGGGAAAAAGCAAGCAGCACTAGAGTGCTTATTTGGCCCGGTTGGTACATGTTCAACGATACGAAAAACGGCGCGAAACACGGGACAGTCTCACTCGGCGCCCCGTGTTTCGCGCTCTTTCTCGTATCGTTGAAGCAAGTAGCGATAACCGGGACAGCTCGCAAAAAACAAAAAAAGATTTCTTCAGACTCGCCCCCACGGCTACAAGTGGCGTTTGCTAACGCCCCCAGAATTAACACGCATATAAATGCACAATCAGGTGGATGAGGAAACAACCGTCGCCGTTGCTCTAATGGTGGAGCGTCGGAGGCGTCGGTGCCTTCCTTGGCCTCGTTAGGCTGTGTATAATAAAGAAGCGAGCCCTTGATCCATTCCCCTTCCATAGTTCTTGCTGTGTAGACGGCGGTCGTGAATAGAGGGTCAAACTACGCTCTTACAGGCCCTAGTCAAGCCCCAAGCTCAGCAGGAATATAAAGTACGCCCGAGTGGTTTCACAACAAGATTTAGGAGTCTGGCAGTTTTCCTTATCCGGTCAGCCGACATGCCGCTTTCTGTGAAAGAAATATTCAGCCTTGCTTTCACGTTGCACTTCGGATTGTAGATAGCGTGCGTGAACGGAATAGGCGTTGCGCAACCAGTCCTTTCTTGCGCATACGAGTGAACTTTTCCTCGTCTGCGGCGTGTCCGTCATTGCCGTGTACGCCTAATTGGACGGCTGTTAAGAATCTCGAGGGGATTTGCTCACATCGCGGCAGTGCCGTTATTGACAGCCGCGAAGATGCTCCTGAAGCACGCTGCCGTCGGTCTCGCGCTTGTCGTGACATCTGTGCTAGGTAAGCCATGATCTCAGCACATTTCGCTAGTCGGATGTGCTGTGTATAGTGTATAGGCTGTGTATAGTGTATAGGTGTATAGATGTGCTGTGTGTATAGTGTATAGCGTTTTTTTTGTGTATTATCGATTGTGTCACTGTACGCGAGTTCAACACATTGCTGTTCGTGTGCATGACTCGTCGACTGCGCTACTGCGTTCAAGATATACGCATTGCTCTGGCGCGCCCACCTCGTTGACTGTGTCACTGTGTCCAAGATCTGGGAATTGCTGTTGGCGCGCACAACGCATTGACCGTACCGCTGTGTGCAAGGTCTACGCATTGCTGATGTCGCGCACTCATCGTTGACTGTGTCATTTCTAAGATAGACGCATTGCGATCGACACATCTGGTGTCTTTCGTTACGCAGCTGGCGTCTTTTCGTTTTGCTTTAGAAACATATGGCGTCTTTTCGTTTTGCTTTTAGAAAACATCTGGCGTCTTTCGTTGGTTTATTTCACCAATCAACGGCGTTTTGAACAAAATTTTTATTGTTTAATCACGCACAGGAGAAATCTCACCAGGCACTACCTTGGAGGTAAACAATGGCTGCTAATGGGAATGAGAGACAGAAGAAGTCGGCGTTTAGCTAACACTTGCACTTCTACTAACGTCTCCTACTGGAACATGCCAATGGCTGCTAATGGGGAATGAGAGACAGGAGAATTCGGCTTTCAGTTAACGCGCACGCTGCGAATTTTTTATTGTTCAACAACGCACAGGAGAAATCTCCCACGGGCACCACCTTGGAGGTCAAGATCTGGTACTAGCGTTAAGACTGGTTACGCACTACGACGGGGACGAACGGGTGCCGTTTTAAGGAGCTTCGCCCCTAAAAGAAAGGCAAGGCGGTTAACCAGGGCTGAGCTGTCTATGCTACCTTGCACTGGGGAAGAGTTAAGGGGAAGGAAAATTAGAGAGGAGGGGAAAAAAAGTTACGCTTGCCGCCGACGTAATAGTTCCGCGTTTGATAACTTCGACCAACTGGGGCCCTTTAACGTGTAACTATTTCTAGACAAAGGAAACGTAACGAGCAATCACCAATCAATACAAATAGGATGTAGATAGAACCTAAAGAACAATCTATATACCAGTGCGCTTAACAGTAGTCAAATAAGTTCGGAAGCAGAAAACAAAACAAAGATGACTTAAGGATAACCTAACAGCAACAAATCGACGGAATGAGGCCGACCATGAAATCAAGCATGAAGTCGACGGAGGAGCTTCCGGTAAGGGCACTGGCGAGTGTTGCTAGGGTGATTGCGACTGCTGGGCTGACTTTCCTGAAAGTCTGGACCTGATGCCTTTCCTCGAAGACCTTGAGCTTTCTTCAGGGAACATCACTCTGGGCTTCATTGCAGACGCTACTGCGTCGTCTCTTACGTAAACATGACATTAGGAGTTCGCATAAGATAAGGCGGCCCAGGCGACAATAGACGGCATGCGAGCTTCTCGCATGCTTCTAGATGGAATTCTAACTCAAGTTCTGGATCCATGAACAGGTGCTATAGCCGACGTTCAAATAGCCTCTCCTTTGGAATTCAGAACGACAGGTAATAATGGCCGTCCATTCAAACTTAAGCTAATTATCTCAAGGCTCCTCCCAAAAATCTTTCCTGGACCCCATCAAAGTCGGAGTGATAGGAGCAAGTGTTTCTCACGCCACTCTGCAACAAGCTGGCGCACACCGCGCGCGCGCGTGCGCACGCACGCACACACACACACACACTGTCTTGTGTCCACACTCGGCCCGTAATGTTCATTCGCAAGCGCGTATATGCCTTCTTAAACCCAGTGAGACCACACGAAGGTCACATTCTCTTACACTGTATATAAACTGCTCAGAGCCTGAATTCAGGAAGCGCAGACGGCCTCTAACACCCCACCTCCGTAACCCTCACTGTTGCGTAATAGTGCAGAACGGAGCAACTTGGAGCGTGCCAGACTCCACCGAAGAAGAGGAAACCGAGGGGGCATGAATTACCTCAAGGACAAGGAGACAGCACTGTCGGAGCTCGACGACGTCATCCTTGCGATCACGGACGAAGAGAACCTCGACCAGGAAGTAGGAACGGCGCAGGAATACAACGAGAAGATTCTGTACGAAGTATCACGCGCAAGTTCTGGCTTCAAGAACGTGCGAGGAATGCCGGAACGCAGGCTCGAGCAACTGAACCCGGGCCTAGCTACCTCGAATCTCCGAACTCCGGCGACGCAGCAGGCCAGGTGAGAGAGCACCGTCAGCGTTCAGTTCAACTACCGAAGCTACAGATACCGACTTTCGATGGTAGTCTCCGTGGATGGCAGTCTTTTTGGGACCATTTTGACGTCACCATCCACAAGAACGCTGAGCTACCGCGGATTGAAAAGTTCAAGTACCTCCTCACCTACTTAACCGGCAGCGCGAAGCGGGCTATCGAAGGCATCCTCTTAGCCGAACAAAACTATGACCTTGCGATCAGGACGCTCACGGACCGCTTCGGACGCCGGGATCTGCTCGTGAACGAACATATCGATCATCTTCTCGCGCTAAGCCCAGTTAAATGCTCATCAGAGGTCCCGAAGCTTCGTCTGCTGCACGACAATGTCCAATTTCACGTCAGCGCATTAGAAGGGCTTGGAGTTTCGCCAGACCAGTACACCGTGGTGTTAAACCGTGTCCTGATGCGATCTGTGCCAGAGGATCTCGCCATCATATACAGGCAGAAGACCAAGGAAACAAGAATCGTCAAGTTGACAACGCCGTCCCCGGTGGCAAGAAGGCGGAAGAGGGTGAGACGGCAGGCGAGCATGTCGATGCTCGCGTTGGCCGCACACGTTGTCGTCATTGGCAGCAGCATGGTGGTGACGCCGGACTTTGGCAACTTGTCCCAGATCGGCTACTTTTTGTGCGAGCACCACGACGAGGATCGAGTCTTCGAGATTTTACACGCCGAGTACATCACCATCAAGCACGTCAAGAACGCCCTGCACCCCATAAGAGTTGGTCCCAAGGACGGAAAAGGGTGCGACAGCCGCAAATCATTGACCGCAGTGCACAGGCACTGCCGGAAGCAAAGCGAGCGGCTCGCAGGAATTCGCGTGCTGTCTGGCGATTGCGAAAGCTCGCTCAAGAGCGTTTCGACCGCACAACACAGATGGAACGCAAGGGACGTAACAGTTCCTTCGATGGCAACGTCAGCGCAATGGAGGACAACTTGGCGCAAGTCAATGATCTGGACCACGTGCCTCTCTTTGAGCTTCTGCCAATCAGCAGAGAGGACACGTCTGTGGTTTCGCTGGAGGAATCACATGAGGGTTCTAAGCTTCTCGTCTCAACACTCGGACTTGAAGGAACGTGCATGAAACCTTCGCAACCATCATTCCCAAAAACGACGGAAAGTATTAGCCAACGAAAGCGAATGCCCTTAGAGGAACTGAAAGCTCTGGAAGAAATGTTCGTCTCAGTGAACCAACCTTTCCCCACTTTGCACAAACAGACAGAACCGTGGAACTTCCAAATGCTTCCCAAGATGAACTTCGATATTGGCATGGACACGAACGTCGTAAACGTTGTCGAGAACATGGAGAATGCGGTTGCGGAGAAGGCCATGAACTCCTCATACATCAGACTGCCTCATTTAATCAACGACCTGAACATCACAGGCCTCATGATCACGGACAAACCGCTTAAATCGTCCCGCTACCGCTGGCTCAGTTGGAAGAGCATTCGACCACGAAGACGTCTCGAGAGCAAGCTCGACGAGCTCCAGCAATTGATGGCGTCCCAATTCCTACTGGGAAGTCGACACATCTCGGTGCCACAACGTGCTTCCGCCTCGGGGCTCGCGAATGCACTTCCATTGCAACGCAGGGCTCGTCATTGCCAGCGTCTATCAACTGAACTGCGGAAAAGACGCCAACGAGCCTACCTATTTCTGTTGCGGACATGTTATCATCGCTCAAGCTGCACTCTGGACGCGTGAGATTCATATTGGCCCCCATGGGAGGATGTTGCATAATAGTGCAGAACGGAGCAACTTGGAGCGTGCCAGACTCCACCGAAGAAGAGGAAACCGAGGGGGCATCGAGGGCGCGTGCACGTGGCCGGTGCGGCAGTTCGCCTTTAGTATTTTCATTAAACGGACGTCTCTGTTTCACGTCTGGGGAACCAGTCATTTCGTAACACTCACAACGCCCGCGCGGGCAATGTGTCAGGGTTTCACAAAAGGCTCGCGATTTACCCGCAACGATAACGCCAACAAACTCTAAACCATTCTGAGGCAGCCACCCAGTGTTCGACGCTACCCGTCTGTCTCGGCAGTTTCCGCTCTAACGACTTCGCGGCGCCTGTTAATCAGAGCTTCGCCTATTCCAACATTGCCCAGTCGTGACAGAAACATTATGCAGGATATGATTAGGCGTAATTAACAACACGTGGCATATGCTACACACAATGCGAATAATCCGCAATGGATGTTGCTAACTCCAATTATCAGTTCACTATTTTCGAGGTTTCGGTGCAAAGAAATTTGATAACCTCGAGCTAGTCCTAATAGCCATGCTGTATGCTGTGGAGAACGCGGAAGCAAATGGCTCAGGAAACCGCGCGCAAATGATACTGTGGCCACACGAGCCATGACCTCTTCGTATTTTTCTTATTCTGGAAGATATTAAAACCTTGCACAAGAGTCACTATGCGGTTACTCCAAAAAAGGCAGTAGTTCGGGGGAAGACGGAAGCTTCAAGGGATGAAAAATTCTTCAACAAGGGGTGTCGCTGAAGCCCATGCTTCGACAAGCGGACTTGTCTTCTTCAATGTTGGGACACTGTTGAAGCCTTGAAGAAGACAAGTCCGCTTCTCGAAAGGTCGGCTCCAGCGACACGACACGTTGACGAATTTTTCATCCCTATACTCTTACTCCTCATTCAACAGAGACATTATTATTATTATTATTATTATTATTATTATTATTATTATTATTATTATTATTATTATTATTATTATTAGTAGTAGTAGTAGTAGTAGTAGTAGTAGTAGTAGTAGTAGTAGTAGTAGTAGTAGTAGTATACAATGTGGTGTAACGTCCTTTAGTAATCTATTGCTAACTTTCCTTCAAAGTGATCCAGTGTGGTGACGATAAAATAGCGATCTGTGTCCCTAGGCAAAGCATTCCGAATTAAGCTATTAAATTATATATTTAGGCGAAAGGGTTGCGGCGTCGGCGCCAATACGAGTGACGCAAGAAATCATCATCATATGACGCCGTCATGACATCACAGATTGCCCAAATATGTGCCTTAATTATGACATCACTGTGACCTCACATGATGATGTCATGACGTGACATTTTCGCTTGGTCGAAGGTGGGCCGGCCACGGAGGCAGTGCAAAACCTGAGAACGGCAGAAAGCTTGCAATGCCTCCGATCCTGCAAGCAAGGCAATACCACGTTAGGGTCAGAAAGCTTCCGGTTGCGGGCGGGGGAGAATCGGCACATCGACTGAAAAGAAAAAGAAAAAAAAAAAACATGGTTGATCCCTCCGTCATAGGAATCAGTATTACACGAAAGTAAAACATGTCCTTCCAGTAGTAGTTGAAAGTTTTCTGTTTACAGCAGTAGTTGAATGTTTGTATCCTGGAGAACGAACGAGCCATGGCGTAATTGTTGATGCCCTCACTGACGACAGTTAAGCCCCAACGGCATGCACGCGATTTTCGAGCGACGGCGACGAGCGACAGCGACAAACGGGCTCCGTCGCGATGTCGCGTTGCGACGGGAGCACCCACATGTTCGCGACAAAGTGTCATGGTTGCTAGATTTAAAACTATTGCGTGCACGCAGGTAAATTGCAAAAAAGAATTACAGAGTAGATGAATGGCAGCATGTCAAATTTATTATTGACTTGTGTGAGATAAGGAAGTCATAGCAGCATTACGGGATTTTCTTTTTTTTTTTTGCAATGCTTTGTTTAACTGCGACAGTAGTATCTGCTGTGACCTCTAGGGGGCACCCGGAAGCGCACGCTATTAGAGTGCCTCGATGCGCGCGCCCCCGCTTAGAGTGATGTCAGCTTTTGAAAGGGCAGTTGCCGCCTCCTCGGCCTTGGCGGCAGCGTGGCCGCCATTTTGAATCCCCCGCCCGGTCACTTGTCTGGGGCGCGCGTGCTGTTGTTAGGTCGGTGGCCGTTTCCCACCAGTTTTATGCGCTCGCTACCGTCACCATGGTCGGGTGTTGCGTGCCGCAGTGCACCAATCATTCTACGAACGTTGGGGGCTGTATCATTTTAGAAGATACGAGGTTTCTATGGACAGTAAAAATCAAACGTGACAAGCGGCATCGGAAGAGCACATTATGCACTTGCAGCGTAAGTTTCCGGCCGGTATTTCGAATCCACATGCAAGGATAACTTCTGCCGGTGTTAACCTTGCGTAATAAATGGACACAGTTTTATCAGCTACATGCTTAAAATGCTTTGGTTCACGTTTGCATGAATCCTGAATTTTTCTTCGCAAACATTCTTTACTGCACTTGGTTGGTCCTGTATCTGCCTTTGATTTTTGCTTTCGCTATTTTTGTGATTTGAAATGTATCATGGAAAATATTATGCGTCTTTGTCTGCAGGTCAGATGCTTCTTTTTTCCTAATAATAAATATTTTTGAGAATTTACGTCCCAAGAACCCCGATATGATTATGAGAGGCGCCGTATATAGTGGAAGGCTCCCGAAATTTTGACCATCTGTTGTTCTTTAAAGTACACCTAAATCTCAGTACGCGGGCCTCTGTCATTTCACCTCCATCGAAATGGGGCTGCTGCGGCCGGGATTCGATCCCGCAGCCTTCGGGTCACCAGTCAAGCACCATAACTAAAACCACGGCGGGTTCTTGTTCTTTATATTCCTTTCCTTGTTTCAAGTACGCCTTCTGTACTGGTGTGATGCCCATGTATGTATGTGTGCAGTTACATGTTTTTATTCTTCCCTGTTTCTGTGTTTCAAGGTTACATTTTCGTCCTGTCTTAAATAATTACGCAGTTCCTGTTTTTTTAATCATTTACGATCACTGTGAAGCGACTAGCGGCAGTTGTGTTTTACTGTGTAATTTGCGTTTTATTTGTGTAATTGCTTGTGTCAGCGCAGCATTAATGCGCACAAACAAATGGCCTGTACACTGGATATTAACGCACAAACAAACACACACATTCAGTATTTATTTCTTTAAGCAAGCATTATTTATTTATTAATAATGTAAGCCCTGAAGGCTCATACAGGAATGCGCATACAAACAGTTCTCGCGAAGCGTCTATAGAAAGAAGACGCATGAAAACAACAAGAAGACGGGGAAGCATTGTGTACAGTAGACACGCTATGTCAGTAAAAAAATACGAGAAACAAAGTCAAGTTGTACAATGAGTGCGTCATGGAAAACCAGTTAATGAAATAAAAACTCACAGGGCCCCTTATGCGTTCGCTTAAGAGGACTCGAAGGCGAAAGCCATCTTCTTCTTCAGTTTCTTGCGTACCTAGCGCGGTTTTGCATTGCCTCCAAGATCGCAGGACCCTCACCTGGTTTTGCACTGCCTCCGTGATCTGCCCACTTTTGACCAAGCTCCGATGTCATGTGATAACGGCATCATATGTCGTCACGCCAAAATTTGTGAAGTCATGATGATGTCATATGGTGACGTCATCACGTCACGATGATTTTTTGCATCCCTTGTCCCCGACGTCGTGGTACGCTGACGCCGTAGACGCGGGACGCTGACGGTCAAATTTCGCGTTTGATGAGGCATTTAAGGCTTTCGCCTTGAAAATACGTCCGCCACGGTGGTATATAGTGGTGACGGAGCTCGGCTGCTGACCCGAAAGTCACGGGTTCGATCCCGGCCGCAGCTGTCGCATTTATCTGGAGGCGAAATGCTAGAGGCCCGTGTCACCGTGTACTATGCGATGTCAGTGCAAGTTAAAGAACGCCAGATGGTCAAAATTCATGGAGCCCTCCACTACGGCGTGCCTCATAATCATATCATGGTTCTGGCAAGTAAAACCCCAGATATTATTATTATTATTAAAATAGACAAATATATGACGCCGTGCATCTGCCGCACAAAGTATAAAACAGTATTGGAAACAATAATATGCGCATGCAATTGGGCATGCGAGAAAACCTGCATATACAGAAAAAGAAACTCCAGATACAAAAAGAAGAAGGAAAAACGCACTGATACTGCGCGCATGCAAAGTTTTACGGCATACTACTCAACAACGTATTCATCGTTTTGATAAGAACTCAAGGTGCAACTCGAGTGCCGATACAGTAGCGGCTACAGATTGTGAGCAAGAAATGTCAGCAATAGTAATGATAGAGAAGCTTTCATTTCTTTTTAGCAGGATCGTCGCACCATACTTCCCCTCGGCCCTTTATTCTGTGTACAATATGTATGATGCCATTTATAATAAACGAGTAAATTGTTTGCAAACTTAGCAAAATGAGCCACCTTAATCGCACTTAGGTAGCTTCGCAACACAAAATTGTGTGCGTTCAGATACATATACTGCTGCTGCTGCTGACATGTATACAAATACTTTAAACGATCATTTGTGTATTTGGAATGCAGAGCTTACGAGAAAATTAAGTAAGGCTTTAGATTTTGTCGTTTCCGGCGTAAGGAAGAGGATTCATTTTCAACATAACAGAGTCTACGCCTACCTCTAGCGCATAACACATGCACAGGCCGTCAGCTTAAATGAATTGCATGCTTACTTAATAAACATTTAGGCAACAACAGCAATAAAAGCTAGCCAAACTTCAAAAAAGAAAAGAAAAAGAGAAAGCTCACTAGCGTGCACTTATTTCCGAACGTATCCGCGCACCGCAAGCGCTTTGTGTAGCACGTTTCGCATGCCGCCGAGCTGCGGCGGGATTCGCAATGGCGGCCGTTGTAGCAGACGACGCGCCTGTCCTCACCCTCAGCGGAGCGCGCGGGCATCAAGGCACCCTACACGCTATTAGAGTGCCTCGATGCGCGCGCCCCCGCTTAGAGTGGTGTCAGCTTTTGAAAGGGCAGGTGCCGCCTCCTCGGCCTTGGCGGCAGCGTGGCCGCCATTTTGAATCCCCCGCCCGGTCACTTGTGCGTGGCGCGAGTGCTGTTTTTAGGTCAGTGCTCGTTTCCCTCCAGTTTTATGCGCTCGCTAACGTCACCACGGCCGCGTGTTGCGTGCCGCAGTGCACCAACCATTCCAGAAACGCTGGGAGCTGTATCGTTTTAGAAGATACGAGGTTTCTTTAGACAGTAAAAATGAAACGGGACAAGCGGCATCCGAAGAACACATTATGCACTTGCAGCGTAAGCTTCCGGCCGGTATTTCGAATGCACATGCAAGGATAACTTCTGCCGGTGTTAACTGTGCGTAATAAATGCACACACTGATATCAGCTACATGCTTGAAATGCTTTGATTCACGTGGGCATGAATCCTGCATTTTTCTTCGTAAACATTCTTTACTGCACTTGGTTGGTCCTGTATCTGCATTTCATTTTTGCTTTCGCTATTTTTGTGATTTTAAATGTATCATGGAATATAATATGCGTGTTTGTCTGCAGATCAGCTCCTTTTTTTCTAATAATAATTATTTGTGAGAATTTACGTCCCAAGAACCCCGATATGATTATGAGAGGCGCCGTATATAGTGGAAGGCTCCCGAAATTTTGACCATCTGTTGTTCTTTAACGTACACCTAAATCTAAGTACGCGGACCTCTGTCATTTCACCTCCATTGAAATGGGGCCGCTGGGGCCGGGATTCCATCCCGCAACCTCATTTCTGTGTTTCAAGGTTACATTTTCGTCCTGTCTTAAATATTTACGCCGTTCCTTTTTTTTAATCATTTACGATCACTGTGAATTGACTAGTGGCAGTTGTGTTTTATTGTGTAATTTGCTTTTTATTTGTGTAATTGCTTCTGTCAGCGCAGCATTAATGCGCACAAATAAATGGCCTGTACACTGGATATTAACGCGCGCACGCACGCACGCACGCACGCACGCACACACACACACACACACACACACACACAACACACACACACACACACACACATTCAGTATTTTATTTCTTTGAGCAAGCATAATTTATATATTAATCATGTAAGCCCTGAAGGCTCATATAGGAATGCGCATACAAACAGTTCTCGCGAAGCGTCTATACAAAGAAGACGCATGAAAACAACAAGAAGACGGGGAAGCATTGCGCACAGTAGACACGCTGTCAGTAAAAAAAATACAAGAAACAAAGTCAAGTTGTACAATGAGTACGTCATGGAAAACCAGTTAATGAAATAAAAACTCACAGGCTCCCTTATGCGTTCGATTAAGACGGCTCGAAAGCGAAAATCTTCTCAGTTTTTTTGCGCACAAAGCGCGGTTTTGCATTGCCTCCAGGATCGGAGGCACCTCACCTGGTTTTGCACTGCCTCCGTGATCTGCCCACTTTTGACCAAGCCACGATGTCATGTGATAACGGCATCATATGACGTCACGCCAAAATTTGTGAAGCCATGATGACGTCATATGGTGACGTCATCACGTGACGATGATTTCTTGCATCCCTCGTCCCCGACGTCGTGGTACGCTGACGCCGTAGACGCGGGACGCCGACGGTCAAATTTCGCGTTTGATGAGGCATGTAAGGCTTTCGCCTTAAAAAAATACGTCCGCCACGGTGGTATAGTGGTGACGGAGCTCGGCTGCTGACCCGAAAGTTACGGGTTCGATCCCGGCGGCGGTCGCATTTAGGTGGAGGCGAAATGCTAGAGGCCCGTGTACTGTGCGATGTCAGTGCAGATTAAAGAACACCAGATAGTCAAAATTCATGGAGCCCTGCACTACGGCGCGCCTCATAATCATATCAGGGTTCTGGCAAGTAAAACCCCAGATATTAATAAAAGACACAAATAAACGGCGCCGTCCACCTGCCGCACAAAGTGTAAAACAGTATTGGAAACATTCAATAATATGTGCGTGCAATTGGGCATGCGAGAAAACAAACAGAAAAAGAAACTGCAGACACAAGAAGACGGAAAAACGCACTGATACTGCGCGCATGCAAAGTTTTACGGCATTCTACTCAACAATGTATTCATCGTTTTGACAAGGACTCAAGGTGCAACTCGAGTGCCAATACAGTAGCGGCTACATATTGGGAGCAAGAAATGTCAGCAATAATAATGATAAAGAAGCTTTCGTTTCATTTTAGCAGGATATTTGCACCATACTGCCCCTCGGCCCTTTATTCTGTGTACAATATACATGATGCCATTTATAATAAACGAGGAAATTGTTTGCACTCTTAGCAAAATGAGCCACCTTAATCGCGCTTAGGTAGCTTTGCAACACTAAATTGTGTGTGTTCAGATACATATACTGCTGCTGCTGACATGTATACAAATACTTTAAAGGATTATTTGCGTATTTGGAATGCAGAGCTTACGAGAAAATTAAGTAAGGCCATCGTCCAGACTTTGTCGCTTCCGGCGTAAGGAAGAGGATTCGTTTTCAACATAACAGAGTCTACGTCTACCTCTATCGCATAACACATGCACAGGCCGTTAGCTTACATGAATTACATGCTTCCTTAATAAAAATTTAGGCGACAACAGCAATAAAAGCTGCCCAAGCTTCAAAAAGAACATAAAAAGAGAAAGCTCACTAGCGTGCACTTATTTCCGGACGTAGCCGTGCAGCGCAAGCGCTTTGTGTAGCGCGTTTCGCATGCTGCCGAGCTGCGGCGGGATTCGCAATGGCGGCCGTTGTAGCAGACGACGCGCCTGTCCTCACCCTCAGCGGAGAGCGCGGGCATCAAGGCACCCTACACGCTATCTATCTTCTACGCATCTACGACGTCTACGACGCTACGACGCACTTTAAACTGACATTGCAGCAAGCTACCACCATTGCAGCAAGCTACCACCGAAACGTCAAAACGAGCCGTCGATCAAAATTAACAAAATACGGCCGCTGCCTCGCTCTCCACGTGAGATGGGGTTGCAAAGAAGGTAGGTTATAACTTGCATTCATTGAAGTACGCGCCGATTGGAAGCATCAAGAGCAAATTGCAACCGAAGCGAGGATCGGTGATGCTGCCATGTTGCCGGAAATCGTCACGCTCATTTCCGGGCGACAAGCGATTTTTTCTAGTTTTCCAGAAAGCTGCGACGCGATAAGCGACGGCGATGGATGGCCCTCCGCGACAGCAAATCATGTCGCTCGTCGCTGTCGCCCGAAAATCGCGTGCATGCGGTTGGGGCTTTACGCTATGCCTCGTTCGTTCTCCAGGATACTAACGACAGAATACAAACACACGCGGCGTTGGGTGAAACGCACGGGACGCCGCACGTGACGAAATTAAAATTATGCGAAACGCGGGCTATGCTGCATCGTTGCCCGCGCTGCGTTTGCGTCGTATCGCTGGCGACCCACGCTAGTTTTCTTCTTTCAACTTCGCAACAACACACTTCCTGTCAAGTATTGGCTAGAACAAAAAATTACACCATCTCTCGCTAAAGGGGACCATGAGGCGATGCGAAGCCGGAGCACTTGCACGATCGCGTTCCGTTGGCGTTCGTTGGGCATGCTACCGACCTCGCGTCGTGGAACGCGAAGAGGGACGCTACGCGCGTCGTATCTTCCATCTAGTCTGGCCGTTGATTCTCACAGGGCGAGCGGGGAACGCGGTCGACAGGCGGGCGAGAGGGGGGCAGCGTAGGAGAGGAGAGAGAAAGGGAGGGGACGCGCATGCGCTCGAGCTCATTGCGGCGTTGCGCAGGAAATTTCGGCATGTCTAGCCCGCGTTTCAGAGGTAGAGTGGAAAGGAGGAGGGGAGAGGGGTATGGGAGAGGGAAAGTGGAGAGCGGAAGGGGTGAAGGAAAGTGGAGAGGGGATGGGGAGAGGGTGAGTGGGGAGGAGGTGTGTGGAGAGGGTATGCGCATGCGCAGTAAGGGTGGTCACGCCGCACACCACCACCACCGGATTGAGCTGCGCCTTAAGATACTTCGCACCTAAAAGGACTCTTCGTTCCGTGGAGTATAAATTGTATAATATGCAACAAACAAGAAACGATAGAACACATATTTTTGGATTGTTGGGACGCAGTATTTTTGTGGGACATTCTTAAGCGCACTTTAAAGAAAGAATTACCGGTTACTCCCTATGGTGTTCGCTTCCTTCCCACAGACACATCAGGATTTCCCTATGACATGGTTGTGCGGGTATGCATGCACAGCATATGAAAAACGAGAAGGGCGGTGCAAAATGCTGATCTAGAAGCTCGTTCACCTAGACAATATTTCATTGAATATGGAATATGTTTAAGAGAAACCTATCGAGTTAGGAAGAACCACCAATATGGATGTCCGTGTAAGATGACCTGGTTTATTTGAAGCGGTTTTAAAGCTTCGACAGGTTGACCTTCCTAAATAGCGCCATCATTGTTATGCGTGTTGTTTGTATTTTGTGCGTCAAATATGTATGTAACATGAAATTGAAAACTATCCGTAATGAAGAAAAAAGACAGGCATGGCGTAATTGTCTAAAGCCGCAAGCTGCGGAGAGAGTGGTCGCAGTTTCGAAACCCCGGTCGAGCACTTCGGAATTGTTTTTAACTGGGGCTTTTATTTATATATCCTTTCATATATATATATATATATATATATATATATATATATATATATATATATAACCGGGACATGACGGCGACGGCAAAAATTCGTCGGCAGTGTCCATATAATTGCTATAGCAATAAAAATACATGTGTATTACAATTCCGGAGTAAAGGGTAATCGCGCCATATACGAAAACATGCTTCCATTTCTGGATATATGAAACTATAATGGATTATAGGGTATATGCAACGGTTCTTATTCACAAACTCGAGCTGCGAGGCACTAACATACAGTTTATTGTAGTACAAATGTAACATTGATGTGTTTAATTTTTTTTTCCGGTTGGCATCCATGAATGGAATATGTTAGCGCCTCTCGCCACTAGCGCTGGGTAGCTGTCTGAGTTAGAATTAAAAATGGAAAAAGTCAGCATGTTCAATTTGCCAGTGTTATTATTCATGCAGAGGAACCAGCATGTACTTGTACCTTCCGTATGTAGTTGTGTATAATGTAGACTCATTAAATTGTCACTTTATGGGAACTTATATTTGGTGTATATATACTATGTAGTCTAAATTATTCATATGTAAAGTGCAAAGCTGATGTTACTCATGTTTTGGTGATGTATTGCTTGATCCTTAACGTGACGAGGGTTCGTTGTGTCTGTACATAGTACCTATCTGCTATGCTCACAGTAAACACTGGCAGTATTATAAATAAACGAATAATAAATAAATAAAACCATACAATCCCATAAACATTTCACGGTAAGGTGGATCCAACGTAAAAGGCTATGAATTTTGCTTGAATTTTTAGGGCTTTCTCGTTAGCTGTGTAGGGTTTTATGTTTCTTCTTTACCAGCGGATGCGGCAGGCTTAGGCTGCCTCAAGCACTCAGCGAAAACATTTCAGGGGTCTGTGAACAACCGCGCTTTGCGACTCATTGATACACATAGAAGTAGGCATTACAACACAGCTATCCATGGTATCCTTGCAGAGCCAAATAAAAGAGAGTACAATACGAAGACCTTTATTCAAAGCATCCTGAGAAATGCCACCATTTAGGGCGATACCGCGGGGCGCTCCCAAGTGCGGACAGTTAGTTAGACCTAGCCTAACCGCCGCATCGCAGGCATGCATACTGATAGAGTCAGATCTTGAAATCAATGTTGTTACTTAAGCGTTCTAGAACAGGTCATTTGTTAGGTACGTCTCCATTGATTGTATTGAGGAAGTTAGAAGTACTGGAGCTACAAGACCGGTCATAATGTTTCTACAAGATTACACGGAGAAAGTAGTGACATCTAATAATATTACTAAGCTGAAGGGAACTAGCATTTTCGTTCGAAATGAATATTCGCGAGTCGCTTCGTGAAAACAGTCGCCGCTGTGGGAAAGTGCCACGCGTGGTAATTTATTTTATCTTTATTTATTTTCAATACTATAAGCCCTGTACGGTTGTTAAAGGGTGGGAAAGTTTGCAACACTGACAGCAAATATATAAACAGCACATCAGAAAATACAAAAGAGCAGCCTAGAAACGATGTTGTGCAATTATACATAACAATTAGAATGTCAAAATTGGCGTCGAGTGACTGTAGCGTTCCTTCGAAACTCGCGAGCGAATTTGTACCGGCAAATATTTCCGAGCTGAGTTTACTTCATTCGTCATGATTTTGACCAGGAAGGAATGTTTGTAAACATCAACTCTAGGCCCACAAGGCCTAATAACACATGGGTAGGAACATAATACACTTCACCTGTATGTTTCCCTCGTGTTGTTAGTTCTGGATTGTTTCCATTGTCTCTCACGATCTTCAGCTCAATTATGGGATGGTAACTCGCCGTTTATGCAGTACTTACAGTATAAATTTTCCTTGTTCTTACACGCAGATGTGTGCTGGGCTCAGCTGAAGGACGGCTGCAAGGTAGAGACTCTGCGGGCATGCGGTGACACCTACTTGCCGTATTGGAAAACAACGCGCTTGGAGGTTTCGGGAAAACCATTGGAGAAAAACTGCCAGTAAGTACGGCCGTAACTAAGTTCTCAACCCTTCTGGTCTTTGCGTACCGTCTAGGGGCGCCACAGCTCTAAATGCATATGAGAATTCTCACATCGAAACGGGAAACAAGGCTCCCCAAGTTAATAAGACGTTGTGCTATGATGATTCGCTTGCGCTCATTGGATGTACGAAGACGCATCAATTAGCATAGTTTTGAGGATCAAAGACTCCAGTGTTGGAAGTCATTTGAAAATAACCAATAAATTAAGGCAAAGGACATAGAGATTGTGAGATAGGAGGTCTTGCTCTAATGAACTGGTGAGATATCTGTGTCGCCAGCTTCGAAATAAAAAAAGTGGTTACATGAATGTCGCGTAAGTGCGCGCTTGTTGAGGCAACGGTAGACAGCTAGTTTCTGTCATTGAAAAGGTATCTCTATCTTTTGTACAATAAATTACAAAACGCCCAATGGTTAAGCTCACGCCCAGCTCTCGACATGATAAACCCAATAAGCTAACTCTATTCCCGCAAATACCTTGGAGACTGGAGGCGCAAATGCCTTCAGCCGTCTTTCACGAATTTCGGCGAGCGCTGTTCTTCCCTGCCGTCAGTATCACTTCCCAGCTGTAAGAACTAGATGAAAATGTATTCACGCTTAACTAAGTGATTTCGGGAAGTCTCCAGGGACCATATTTAATTTCATGCCATACGGTTGAGCGATATGGCCACACCTCCGAAGGAAACTGCGATGGCGCTAGGTCTCTGTCGTACAAGATTGTGCGACCTGGGTGGCGCAGGGGCGCGGGACATTATTTGGCACATTGGGCTCTGCGACGCGGTACACAGGTGTCCTGGCTACGTGCCGTACAGGTGCTTTTAAGAGGTTATTGAAATTTGGATCATGTTGCGTTTGTAAACGGAACTATAAGCCGCGAATACGCCGACAAAATTTGTGATGGCCAGGATTGAAACCCATGAAATCCAAGCACATTAAAATCCTAGTTCGACACCTCGCTAGATCGCCGGGCTGTAAGACAAAATTATGCTTTTTCATAACAGAACTACTGATCATCGTTACCGGAGTCGCGTTCGTTCAGCGCGTAGCTTGGCCCCATCAAGGCGTCGGATAACAACAGTCACACAGCAATCTTATTATTCGCACGAACACCAAGTTGCACTCGTGCCTCTCTTGCAAACTCTTCCGGTCGATCACTTACTTCCGTTTTTCCGAATATTCAGAAAAAGTTTCCTAAGCGATGAAACTGGTACGGAGTAGATGGTTCTTGTTCAAGTGAAGAGTTATATTGGATACATGTGATATCGGCAAAAGTTTACTGAAGATAAGGGCCAATCAGCTGCCATAAT
This sequence comes from Rhipicephalus sanguineus, assembly GCF_013339695.2. Lineage (NCBI taxonomy): Eukaryota > Metazoa > Arthropoda > Arachnida > Ixodida > Ixodidae > Rhipicephalus > Rhipicephalus sanguineus. The sequence continues at coordinate 75,317,432 of NC_051186.1, read as the reverse complement.
AATTAACGAAAATCAATTAAATGGGTTCACTGAAAGAACAGACGGCTTTCTTGTGAGCAACTAGGATTGTTACGGATCTTGGTGAAGCAGATCTCTACCGCGCGCTTCTTGCGACGTGGCCTCTGAGATCCGTTTCGGCAGCGCGGTGCCACACAACACCAGCGCAGGCGAACGCTGACGTGCAAGAGCCACTACCAGACACATATGTGAAGGATAAGGGTCGCCTCCAATTTTTGATGAAACAATCAGGAAGACAATCGGCATATTAAAAAAAGCACTGTTTATTCGACGGTGAATATTCACACTACACTGTTATCTAGAATTGAAAACACACCTCAATGAGAAACATAAGGCTTTCAGTGAAGTCAATGTGTTTATTCACTTTCAACTTTTAACAGCAATGCTGTTCACGCTCACCGTAATTTGTTTGTCGGAAACAGAAATGATTGTCGTCATGAACCGGCACGCGCTCTCTATATCCTCTTCTTCAACTTCGTCCTCTTCTGCTTCGCTCAGAGAACACGCGCGCCAATTTCTCCGACGTAACCTGCAACAACCCTGATGAGTGAGAGAACGAGTACAGAGAGAGAGAAAGAGAGCGAAAGAAAGAAAGATAAAAATAATGAACGAGAGATTTTTCGCGAAAAATGTTCGTGAAGTGCAATTCGAACCCGCGTACCCTCGATCCGATGGCGAGTGTCCTAACCATTGGCGTGCGAAGTGTTTGTCATGGGGGGGGGGGGGGGGGGGGAAGGTTCAACGCATCGTCCACCCTCCCTACTAAGTCAAAGTATGGGGCAGACTTTGCGCCTCCCATTCTTAGGAGACCAGGGGAAGGGGGGGGATGGGTGCCCACCTGCCCCGTCCCCCGTGCGCACACTTATGGTCCTTACCACTCTGCTATCCATGCAGGCACTTTTGACGGCGAAAACCTTATACGCTTCACTAAACGCGAAATATGACCGCCGGCGTCCAGCGTCCTGAGGCGTCGGGAACGAGTGGTCCAAAAAATCATCTCGTGACGCCGTCACCATGTGACGTCAACATGACGCCGCAGATCGCCAAAATTTGTGACGTCATCATGACTTCACAAATTCTGGCGTGACGTTATGTGCTGTAACGACACATAATACCTTTGTAGCGCCCTCCTTTGGGCGTTGAACAAAGCCGGAGAGCGCGCAACCTCAAGAGGAGAAAATAAAGACGGTGCTTCGCAGTAGTACGTGAAGCCACGGCTCGTGTTCCCTGCTAGCATCGATTCTGATTCAGCCGTCTCGTTCCTTCACTCCTGTGGCATAAGCTAAACCGTCATCACATGACATCGTAGCTTCTTCATAGGTGGGCTGATCACGAAGGCAGTGCAAAACCAGGTGAGGTGCCTCGGATCCAGGAGGCAGTGCGAAACCACGCTAGGTGCACAAAGCTTCCGGAGGATGGCGGGGTAGGATATAAACATCTAGGGAGCCTACATGACCGGCTGTTCATGTAGGCTCTCTAATACATCGACTGGGAAGAAAAAAGCAGATGGCTTTCACCTTCGAGTCGTCTTAGGTGAACGCACAAGGGAACCTGAGATTTCTTTTTTTTAATGCATGAAAACATTACGTGTAATTAATGGCAACTGCACACAGAATAATTCATTGCATTAGAATTACCTTAACATCCACAACACCCACATTGTGCACGACAGAAGGAGGGTTTTCAAGTCAGGCAAACACACACATGCGTCGAGAAGTACGAGTCACTCCGGGACGGGTTCAAAAGGCGTGCGAAGGCGTGCCGCCCTAACCAGCGCACCCAGATTCATACAAAAAATATCCGATCATTTTGCAGAATAAAAACTACTGGATGTCATTTTCATCATTCCGACTGCCTGTATGCATTACAGAATCATGTACCCATATTACTCATACCGTGTTTAATAATGCTTATACACATCTTATTTCCAACTATTGTATAATGAACATATGTAAACCCGCCCCTTATGTAATGTCCATGTTGGGCTTTTAAGGTAATAAAATGAAATGAAATGAATGAAATGAAAAGACTCAAAAACGCTACGCACTTGAGCAGCTTCTTCTCGGAAGACAGACCTCGTCGATCGTGGTGGCTCGCGTGTCTGTCAATCATGCGACTTTTCCATAGCGATTAAAGTGCTAATAACTTAAACAAAGGATAGGGTGCAGTATTGGTGGTGCTCTTTTTGTAAGGGAGGAACCAAACACTATGAGCTGTGATAGGAAGGTATTTTCTGATTGTTCTCATTAGAATGTCGCAGAAATAAAATGTTTCCCAAAAATGGATAAAACGTAGCTTTTTCGTCTCGCGTTGGTTGCAAAAGACTACAATTTGCAGTCCAGGGCACATATATTCCTTTTTCATTGAGCCATGTCTTTACTAGTAGAGTGGAGGTGGGGAGCTTAAAGAAATACGTTTTCGATGTTGGCGACACGCACATTCTATCTAACGCGGAATAATTCATCATGACCGGACAGAAGCGAATATGGCAGTCGGTAAGCAGGTTCAGGGAAAGTGTTGTTCCCTAGTGCGGCGGTTAGCGTTGTTCTGTAAATATTACATAAGTATTCTAACGTAAATCTGGCAGTCAAAAAGTTGACAGTACCAACGATTTCGTGCAAAATCTCAACAACTGCGATTGTATACCAACACTTGTCGCGACATAAAGAAGAGGAACCTGGTAACTATGATGGTTTCGAAGAACCGCCAGAAGAAACGGGTGACAGATGCCCTCAAGGTGGAAAATCGCAACACAAAATGCCGCACAAGCAAATGCACTAGACTGAGGCCACCCTTCTCAGGTAGAGAGAAAACGTTGACTCTTCTCCTGGGTTCCCATGGAGCGCACCGAATAAAACAAGTAAATACTCTATGAAATGCTTGAATGAGGGCAGTGTAATAACTGCAAAACATAGATAAGCTTTGATGCAAGAAATATGTTGCATGCTTTAGTTCTAGCAAGAATGTAAAGGTCTCGTCCACGCCAAGATGACACCTTTCGACGGGTAGCGGTTATCGCGCAAGTCCAGTATGGTCCGCTATTACGATAGGTATCGAGAGGCATACGAAGACACCGCATAGAAGTCTCATTCCAATGGATATCTGAGAACACCCAGGGACTTTGAGCCCACATGCCCAGCCAAATCCTCTACATTTGTCAAAATTTATGTCGGCGCATGCGATTTCAGAGAAACGTAAAGTAGTGTTTGCTGCTTCTTGAACACTGTGTTTTTTGATGCAGAAGAAGGCAATGTTTTCTACATAAGCTAGAACTTAAATTTCCTCAGCTTCATACCGGTATCCTCTAAAGATAGAATTTAGAAACACAATTAAACATAGTGGTCCCAAGTATATCGCAAGGAGAAAAGGTAAGAGCGGACATCCCTTAAGTATGGATGAATTTAACTCTATCGTATTCGAAAGTGTGGGATTTACAATTAGCTTTGTAGTGTACTTTATATAACGGATGAAATGTCATTGCCTTGTACATCACAGAAACTGCAGATGTGTTAGGAGCCGGAACAGAAGAGAATGCTGTACCTTAACAAAGGCTTTAGCGAAGTCTATTTGAAGAAGTACTACTGATCCATACTGCCTTCGATACACTCCAGGACGGACAGTGCTTTATGGATATTTGCTCGTATAGAGCGGCCTCGAATTCCACATGTTTGGTGATCACCTACACATCTAGTGGTCACTGTCTCTAGCCTATTAGTGAGCAATCTCGCAAATATTTTGTAATCAACGTTACATAACAGTATAGGCCTGTATCCGTTAACTCTCATTAATGCTTCAGTGTGAGTACTTTTGTTGTATGGCCCTGACAGAAATAAGGAGAATGTTCACCGCGTTCATAGGCCTCTTTAAAAAGTTCCTCAAGAAAATGAATCAGAAGTGCCTGAAATTTTATGTAAATTCCCCACTAAGGCCATCTGGGCCAGGAGATTCGTTTTTCTGCAAAGCTCTCATTGCAAACTTAATTTTTTCCCCTAGCGATTGCCTCATCAACAGTGAGTCGGTAATCGTCTTGTAAGTGCGCCACGAGGGCGATTAATTGGCCAGCTTATTCTCCATAATCATTCTGAAGCTCAGCTGCGGTAAACAGGTTTTTGTAATATTCTTCAAATAAGGCTCTTATTTAACATGTCCGGGCAAACGGAACCCAATGGTTAAATTTGCAACATCTGTTCGGAAAGTGCATATTCCTTTTCATCCCCAAGAACTCTTTTTGCTCGTTCTTCACCAGTGAAACGAGCAACAGTTAGCAGAGCATAGCGTAACCCTGTATTGTGTAGCTAGAGGATGGGGACGGGAACTGAGCGTGAGGAGGAGGGAAAAGAGCAAAGCATAGCGTAGAAACAATGAAAAAGCGAAAAACAGAAAGAGAGAGAGATTAAGAAAGCGATGAAAAAGGAAGAAAGGAAGAGCAAAAAGGATAAAGAAATACACAGAGAGGGAAATACACAGAAAAGAGACACAGAAAAAAAAAACTGAGAGAAGAGAAAAGAAGAATGAAATACAGGCAGAAAGAAAAAGTAACTCTGCAAAACTTATCAAAACAGCAAGAGCCATGGCTGCATAGGTGCCTATCAGTTCCGCTCTCTTTTTAGCATTGCGAATCTAGTGCGAGCTAAGCAATTTTTTTTTCAGAATATACCGAGAACAGATTGAGTGCAGCAAGAACTTCACTCGAGAGTGTGTTCTAGGTGTGCCGAGGGCGGCCGCATTGTTGGGTCTAGAAGCGTTCCAGGACAACGTTGACGCTGCCTGCACAGTCGGTACTAAGTCGTACGAAGGTGAGGAAGCTGTTTTAAGTTATAATATAGCGAAAATGCGTTATCACGTAACACAGAATTCTGTGAGTAATTAGCTTAAGAAGTATTATACTATATAGCATTTATAAAAGCCATTCGCAAACAACGCTGACGAACCTTTGCAGGTTGCTAAAACGTGGCTGTCATAGGCGGGGGATACAACTAAAACATGAAAGACCTTTTATGCTTTGTTTGAAAAGGCCTTAAGAGTCTGAGATACCATAATAAGTGTGTTTATTCAAGAGACTGTAGTCACCGATTGTTGAGATTTCGTTGAGACATGCGTAAATTGCAGGGTCACATCGTCGTTATAACTCGTGTCACATCATAACTTGTGCATGTCATGCCGCTGTCAGCATACCAGAAGGCGATTGGCTGCCTGAATTCCGTTGGAGTGAAGCTCAACGCATGTTTCAAAGGACTCCATGAAAAGCTCGAAAAAGCTGTCGTCAAGTCAGCCACTAAGGACACCATCAACTACTCGTGCTGGTGAGTGCGTCGAAGAAGCTTGAAAGCTGTGTTAATCTGTGTGTTTGTCGTATGACATGATAATAGGATGTACAACCCAATGGAGAAACTCGGACGTGAACATCGATGTTCAGCTTTCGGCGTTGGTACACAGCTGAACAAATCAATGATAACACTGCAATGGTGCCTGCGCTCTTCATATCGTCCAGCGGATGCATTCAAGCGTACCAGGCAACCGAAAAGACCCCCCCCCCCGATGCATTGACTTCTGCTCACAAAATCTTCAGCATATTCATACACACGTGTATAACATATGGCGCGAGGCAGAGTTGCGAGATGCTACCGAGCTAACAAGCAAATAATCATCACAAAATAAGCCCCAAAAAAGCGGCGCGACTTTCGCGAAGATGTCCAAAGAAAGCGAACATTTAATGAATCTTTCCATTCTTGAAAATATTTCAGTTCTAACAAAAAAATATCACTAAAAAATGAAGGGGAGTTGAAAAAGTCACTTTAATTATTTTGTACAGCGAAGGTATGCGCAACTATGGATAAAAGTACATATTTACTTTTAACATTTTTCATTTTCATTTTTTTTCATTTTTATTTACCCTAAAGGCCCGTTGGGCATTACATAGGGGGGGGGGGGTGAATAACTTGGTACAATGAACACAAAAATTAGATACACGAAAAAAGAATATAGCGGTACTAATAACACTAGTATAATCACTCTTGCATGAAGAAACGTACGGAGGTGAGAATGTGCAAAAAAAAAAATATTACAGATAATACTGGCAGAAAAAGTATATACGATTCACCCACAAACGTGGGAAAAGCGAAGAAGAAAAAAATATATACAGAAAACACTTGTAGAAGGAAGTGTGTACAATTCACTAAAAAATATATATGGGAAAAGCGAGCAAAGAAGAGACAAGTATTTCCAAAAAACAATACAACGATTTGGACATATATATATATATATATATATATATATATATATATATATATATACTAAAGCGTGAGATGATTTCTTTGATGGACTTGAATACATCGTAATAAAGCGAGAATGTGTCAGAATCTCTGAGAATGTTGTGGATATGTTAGTGGTTTATGCTAGGCAACAGGAATTTCTTTAGTGCCTCTGAAAATTTATCAGCATTTACTTCTTCAGCTATTGCTCTCGGCAGTTGATTCCACTCCTGGATTGCCAAATGTAGAAAAGAAAAACGAAGTAGAGCAGTACGGGCGAACGGTTGACGAACTTTAAACGAGTGGTCCAAGCGTGGAAACGTTGCATCTGGCATTGTTAATAATGAGGTAGTATAAGGCGTAGGGTTGTGATACAACTTATGAAAGAATGTTAAACGAGACACCTTCCGTCTACTATGTAGTGTTGCGAGGTCAAGGCAGTCTTTGATTTTAAATACACTTGAATAGGAAGAATAATCGGAGACGATGAACCTGGCAGCTTTGTTTTGTAATGATTCTAGCCTTCTAATGAGGTATGTTTGATGAGGACTCCAAATAAATGAACAGTACTCAAGTTTGGATCGGACTATTGAGTTGTAGGCAAGGAGTTTTGTATCTTTATTAGCTTGGCGAAGTGTGCGACGGAGGAAACCAAGAGTTCGATTTGTTTTACCTAATAACCAGTCGATGTGTGTGTTCCAGTTCAAGTTTGAAGTTAAATGAACACCTAAGTATTTAAATGAATCGACCAGTTCAATTACCTCATTATTTATTGTATAGGTGTGCGACACAAAATTATTACAAGTAGTAAACCGCACTAGTTTTGTTTTACTATTGTTAATATTCATGTGCCAGTCATGACACCACTCACTCAATAACCTCAAGTCTTTATCTAATTCTTCGCAATCATTATGGTGAGTAACAGCACGATAAATAACGCAATCGTCGGCAAATAGACGAATTTTTGAAGTTACACCGATATGAATATCGTTAATGAAAATTAAGAACAATGTTGGCCCCAATACTGACCCCTGGGGCACACCGGACATGACAGGCTTAAAGTCGGACACAACGCTTTCAATCAAAACCGCTTGACGCCTGTCGCTTAAATACTCTTGAACCCAATCAATGACCTGGTTGTCTATTTGAAGACATCTCATTTTATATATCAAACGCTTGTGGCCCACCCTGTCGAAGGCCTTTTCAAAGTCAATGAAGACTGCATCAGTTTGTGTTAGTTCATGCAAGTTGGTGTGAATTTCAGTAGTTAGTTCGAAAAGCTGTGTCTCACAAGAGCGTCCCCGTTGAAAGCCATGTTGGTTTGAAAATAGAATGTTGTTTTCAGCCATGTATTTCATAATCTGAGAAGACAAAATGTGTTCAAACAGCTTGCAAGTGATAGATGTTAATGATATTGGACGATAATTTTCCATTTGGTTCTTATCACCCTTTTTAAATATCGGCACTACGTGAGCAAGTTTCCAGTCGTCAGGAATTTGGGTTGTATCTAATGATTGTTGAAAAATGAGTGCAAGTGTAAGTGCTGAGTAAACCTTTGTAAGTTTCAGCAATTTTGTGCTGATACCATCGGGACCGGGACTTGAGTATGATGGCAAACGTTCAATAGCTTTTTCAACTCCATTAGAGGTTATAATTATGCGAGACATTACAGAGGCGTCATAACCGGGTGTACTATTATTGGTCATCCTGTCAACATTCAGGGGTTTTTCTTTCACAAAAACGCTACAAAAATATGAATTAAAAGCATGCGACAAATCAGTTGCACTCAAGGGAGAACCATCCGGTGAACATATTTGAGGTAATTCCTTCGAAGGCTCAGGAGATATCACTCTCCAAAATTTCTTTGGGTTATCTTTTAGGAAGTTGGGCATATCTGTATCAAAAAAATTTGTCTTTAGCATTTTTGATTTTCTGCTTACAAGTGTTCGCCATATCAAAGTATTCAGTCCAATCGTCTTCTGCTTTGCTGCGTTTTGCTTTTGTGTACAAACGCTTTTTCTTGTTCAGGCAACGCTTGACATCTCTGGTGAACCATAGTTTCTCTTTAGCCTCGGTAATCAGCCTTTTTGGAACGTGTATTTCCTGCAGCCTTTTGACATAATTTCGAAACAACGCCCAGTTTTCGTGCACAGATTGGTCAGCATATGTTGTATATTGTCTCCAGGTTAGTCTCCATTCGGTTGAATGTACGTCTGCCAGTTCGTGATTAACTTCACTTTGGGATTCCCCCAGCGAATGTTTGACTTCAACACTCGACTACACCAACAAGCACGCTATTAGTGAACGACAAACGCCCTATTGGTGGATGTGATGATCATTAAAATAACTGTATTTGCTGGAAAAATGCAAATGAACCCGAAAAACGCGACAAGCTACGAAAAATTTCTTCAACTCACTCGGCGAAAAAAAGAATCCCTGATCCGCCTGTTTTGAGAGGAACTGGCAGCTCTGGGGCGAGGGGACATATGGTCAGCTACAAAAGACGCGTGGCAGTTACTTAGTAAGTACAGCACTAGATATCACGTTATGTGAATTGCACAATGAGCCAGCTCTTTCATGATGGCACGGCGCGTGCGCCCTTCCCCTAGCAGAGAAGTCGCCAACCGTCCCCAAGTTTCGGGGGCTTTCGTTCTGGCAATGCCGGTTGTCCATGGCCCCTACCAAAGCCCTACCAAAATGCCATAGGGCGGCACAAGAAACTGAAAAATGCGGATTGATGTTTTATATAGCTCACGAATACAAAGGGCTAAGCTATGATTCAACATAATCATGAGCAGCAACACATGCGCTGCTATGTAGCTGCACTTATTAGTGAGTATTAGTACTACGTACGTGGCGTTCGTAACGGCGTTGCATGCGTAACGGCACAAAGCACAAAGCGCGTGCGCAGAACTTCTGCTCATGCGCTCTATTCCGAACGTGGCGTTCTTACGTACGCAGCACTGTTACGGACACTAAGCATGACTTTCTAAAGCTGACTGTTGTTTTAGTGTCGCGTTCTAAAACTCAAGCTGTCAGGCCACGTTCATTGTTTCATTGTGAAATTGTTAGCGCGCACTTAGAATGCCAGTCAATCAGCTTTCACTGTGACTACGCTGCTTGTTCCGTGCACACCTAGAGTTTTTTCGACAGTGTCTCTTTACTGGTTTTGCACCAACTTGCGTTCTATGCGTAGAGTACTTAAATTTATCTGTTCCTGATCCGAAGGACCTACGCAACCAACTCGATGGTCTTGCCGAAAATCATACAAACCGTTTCAGGGCTCCCTTCAATCACCTTGAAAGACTATCGCTCCTGCGCTTCTACGCAGCTCGTACGGCGAAATGGTGGACTGCTTCGACAGGGTGCTGACACCTTGCGAGGACGTTGGCGGCAAGGAGCTCACGCTAAAGCTCATGGAGCAAGTGTTCGGCGAGACTCTCAGCCTGGTATGCGGGAACTACAAAAGAGGGTCGGAGGGATGCAACGCCCTGCCAAAACTGCCAGCACTGGGCCCGAACGATCCCAAGTACGATGGCTTCGTCGAGCTTGTCATCGAGATTGCCAGCAGATTCGGTCGCAGGAGCTAGCGACTGCCGGACTACCATTTTTCATATGGGATAACCACAGACATGAAACACAATGGTGCGGGGAACGAAGCGAGTTGTTGTTGACACCAACTGGACACCTCTGTGCTCATCATTACACGTTTGGAACTTCTCGGAAAATATGGGAATGACTGCAATAATGTTGCATGAAAAAGTGCAGAAGTGAATAAAACAGTGCGGATTGGCGCGGAAAGTCAACCGCCTCGATTAGTGCGCCATGCACGACTTTCCTACTTCGGTCATGTCACGCGGGATCCGGTTCACTGAAATTGAAAGTAATGGTAGCGCACGCGGGATCCGGTTCACTAAAATTGAAAGTAATGGTGGCGAAGTTTGGATGCAACGTAAAACACGGCTGCCCATGCATGAAATGGTTAGATTTTATGCTCCAACACAAGCAATCCAAGTAGCGAGCTTGAAGGTACTGTAATGAAATGATGTCGCCTGGCGACTTGGCGGTATTCGTCGCTCCTTGTGTGCGTGTGCTTTATTTTATAGATTTGTTTCTCTTTACCACTTCCATTACAGAGTAGCAAGTGGAATATTTACCTTCGGCCGGCCACGCTGCCTTTAGTACTCTACTTATACCCTTCTGGAACACTCCGTATGCTAAGGCAAAATATTCGTACCCAAGCAGCACGAACGTGTTTCTGAAGTTGTCTTAACGCGCAGGTTACGCGTCTGCTGCAAGGAAGTTAGCCTTGCGCTCCAGAATCCATAGTCACTGACTGCCTAAAATACTAAATTTTGCTGCCCCCGAACAAGCTTGCAGAAAGCAGAAGTAACAAGAAGCAAGTCGTAGCTATTCGAGTCGTAGATGCGAGTCGTAGCGAGTCGTAGCATGCACTAAAGAAAGTTTGAAGCAGGTATAATGATAGCGTCAGTTTTACGGCTGCCAATAAGCTAGGTAAGGCATGGGCAGGCGTAGAGAATTATAGAGTAGGTCGTAGACAAAAAGCGGACTGATATTTGTTTCGTAAACCACACTAACAATATACAGTCTGCCGTAAGCTGGTACAGCATATAAGGTTCCTTTTAGCTGTGACCGCGTCTACGTAGGGGACATAAGCCGCTGGGTTAATCAGAGACCAATAGAGGAGATGTGGTGATTAATCCAAAAATCACCTTAAATTCTTTCTGTACATTGTGGAATGTGCAATTGCACGGCAAAATTCGATGAATGCGCGGTTTTATACAAGCACAGCAATGAAAAAACAGTGTAATGCAGTGGTTCTTAGCCATGTATGTTTCGCGGACCCCTTGTAGACCCATGTAAAGATGAGAGACCCCTTGCAGCGAGAGAAAAAAAAGAGGGGGAGGGGAGAGGTCATCACTTAACACAACATGCAGCGAGAAATAGGTGCATTTTACTTCTTTCTGCCAAAGAATGGTCAAGCTAAAGTGCCACGCCAAATGGATTTAAACCGCTGTCAATCATTTGTGCGGTCTGCAGCCGCATTCAGCCTGTTTCTAGCTGTGTTAGCTCTTCACATATGCAAGCCTAGAAATAGTATGCTGGAGTTCGTATGTCGTAAAAAACTGCAACAAAAGCTTTACAGTCATTTCATAGAGAAGGGGAAACATAAGTCAGCTCCGCCGCAATGCAAAAATATTAGGCAGTGAAGCATCAAAAAAAAAATCAGCAGGCGCCGCTGTCACGGCCTATAGTGCGCTTCCAAATAACGAGATTTTGTTTTCTTTTCGCGAATGGGTTTCTCAGACCCCCCAAAAATGACTTCCCAGATCACCATTTGATAAGCACTGGTGTAATGGTTGAGCCCCAGTTGGCATATCAATCGTAGCAAAAGCGTTTGCGTAAGCCGCCGTTCTATTAACGTACATAAAGAGTAAAACAAAGGACTTCGTAGTTATCTCCCGCGCAGACCACCACCTGTGCCGGTGGGACATGTTGCGCTCCATACCTTGAGTATAATGAACTACTAGTGCATTCCTATGTACGCACATATCGCATTAAATCTTTGTAATCACACGTTTTTATCGATATCTGATGATTTGTCTGCTTTTGAGGCACAATCCGACGTAAGCGCCTCTGACCATCAACCTCCTATGACGTTGCTAAATAAAGTGAATCTGGCTGAGGGTTTCGGTGCAAAAAAATTTCACCGGGCCTTGCTTTCTGGTGGAGTATTTTTTCAAGATATCGGGTACTTTATTCGACTTGCAAGCATGGCCATAAAATGTTAGAACAGCGCAGCTCGCAATGAGTCCGGCGGCATTACGTGTGTGGTAGCAGGCGTTGCCTCGGACTGCAGGCTTCGTAACACTGGTCGAGGCTGGCGAAGTTATTTGAATTGCCACCACAGCCACCGTAGACGAATCCCTGGCATGTTCTGAAGGTGGCGTCGTAGAAGAAGCGATAGAGATAGCCGGAACACATGCCTCGGTCGGGCGGCAAGAGGCAGGCTGGGTTAGTGAGCACTGGAAGTAGGAAGAAAGACAACGAGCCTCAATCGCCAGAACCATCGAGGAATATTACTATTAATAGCATAATCATTTTACGTTTTCGTTTGCTTGTTCTGCTCGTGCGATATTTACCCGCCAGGCTGGTCTAGTGGTTATGGCGTTCGACCGCTGACCCGAAGGTCGCGGGATCGTATCCCGGCCGCGGCGGCCGCAGTTTCGATGGAGGCGATAAGATTGAGGCCCGTGTACTTAGATTTAGGTGAACGTTAAAGAACCCCCGGTGGTCGAAATTGCCGGAGCCCTCCACTGCGGCGTCCCTCATAATCATATCGTCATTTTGGGACGTTAAACCACAGATATTATTATTATTATTATTATTATTATTATTATTATTATTATTATTATTATTATTATTATTATTATTATTATTATTATTATTATTATCGTGCGATATTTAGTGCCAGTTCATAGTGGTATAAGATCTATCGCTATAGCACGTGGATATTCCCTTGAGGCGTGAATTATCATCGACTGTCTCAATATGTGTCATCTCCGCACAACATAATTCTACGGCACTCGATATTACATTCCAAAAAATAAAATGAAGTAACACGTCTTGTGCGAGTTCTTAGCAATTAATCCTGATTATGGCGCAATTCAATATTTATCTATTCTGCAGTCAGTCATGTTCAAGCTTGCATAAAGGAATCAAATCGTAGGCTCAAAATGCATGCGCAATTTGTTTTTGGTTGTACTCATTTAGAGCAACGCAAAGTAATTTTGTCTTTTGACACACAACGCGGCACATCGACCGAGCGATCGAACATTGTAGTGTCTGCACCAAAGTTATCGATTGCAGCCATGCACAGCTCAGTGAGGTTAAGTAAAGACAGAGTGGTTATGCAGAAAGCACTATTCGTCCTTTGCGCAAAGTATCTTGCGCATTCCTCTCCACAAGTTCATCGAAATGGCAAAGAAAAAGTTGCCTCCGCATACCTGGACGTTGCGCATTGAGGGGGTATTGTTTGTCAAGATATCGAATCACCCAAGAATGTCTCGTGCATTGCTTTCTATGCGGTGTACCATGCTAATGTTTATTTCTCAATACACCTTTTAAATATTTTAGCGCCCATATCACAGAAGCTACGAAGAGTGGGTGAAAAACACCTCCGTACGATAATTCGACTTGTTCAATCGTTGTCGACTTGCTCACACTAAGGTTATTGACAGTTTAATTTCTAGAAATCATCAGGATGCAACGAACATTTCATAAAAAATTCAGCTTGCAAGAATAGCCCTTTTTCTTAGACAAAAATCTATAGCCACCAATCTCTATACAGACGACATATTTGCCTTTGGTTGTGATTATATGGTGGAGATTGTCTATCTCCTTACGAAAGAAACAACTAGGACAACAGAGCAGGTGGCAGCTGATGGGCTTGTCTCGCTACCGAGCGAGGATGTAGCAATGCAGCAAATGTGAAAGTTATGCACGCTTACAAATTTCCGGGCGCACAAGGCAATCAAAAGGGGTAAAGCAAGACATGGTCGTTTAGTCGTTTTCTAAAACAGTTAAGGTACACGTTTTTAATATACTAGCAACATAGTGTGCATTCTCATAGCGTGGGAATTTGCGCTAGCGAGAGCATGCCAATTAGCTTATTAGCGCATGCATTCCTTGTTTTGGCTAAATATTGCTTCTTTCAAGTTATCTGTGATTTGGAAGGTTCACTGAGCCGTTACCCAAGTCAGTTGTGTCTTACAAGTAGCGACATATACTAATGTATTATAAGAGTTCACGGAAGGATGCTCCCTGCATACTGCTGTTTATCCTCGACGTTGTGGTGGTACGACTTGCCAGCACCTTCATTTTACAACAATTAAGTATTAAAGAGAATAAACGAAGTTATGAGGTCATGTCTATGTCTCAATATCGTGCTGTAGCAATGCCCACCATGAACAAATACACTGACACCAGTTGATGCGATCAATGAAAGGTAAGTAAGAGTGTTAGGCTACGTACCGGACCACATAAGGCTAGGCACTTCGGGGACGGGTGCAAGATCGTTGTTGAATTCCCGTATCTCTTCCGGTCTTCCCCCATTTCTAGAGGCTGGAAGTAAAACATGTGATTCGCTGTCTGAAGAGTGTAATCTATTTCGTATACGATGATATACCTGGTAATTGGCCGTAACAGACAGCTATTAGTCGCGATGAATTTAAACACGAACACGAAGTGATTTTTGTGCACCTGCGTGTATCTCATGACACTAGTTTCGATCAATTTTTCTGCTGGTACTTTACAAAAGTAGGCAGTAGTTTTGAAAACTTTGCATAAAACAGAGTACTTCTGGAGCACAATATGGTGTGCGCAGACAGAATGTGGTGTGCTCAAGAGCTTGTGTACTTGTTTTTATAACTTGTATTAAGAAAACAAACGTGAAACTAAACGAGTTGTTATTTACACCATGGTTGATGTGCCTGCTATATAACTTTGCAGCATAAAGTTTGACTGCCTTGACTAATCTAGAAACATGGGCGATATTTTCATATTGCGTGGTTCTAATGTACGTGCTGATGCACGGTCTCTTAGTTGTCTATCGGTTTACAGTTCCTGTAACGCCGCAATTGCATTACTGCAGGGAGAGCTGACACAAAGTGGACATAATTTAGTAACGTGTCTATGACAGAATACTCAACAACGTAGAATATAACAGTAATAACATATAAGAATAATACCCTACCATCACACTTTTGGTACAATAGAAAATGGCAAGCAGATAAAGCGTTGTATTACATATGTCAAAAGTTCCAACGATTAAAAAAAACAGAAAACTCTTATCGCCTAAGGTTACTATTTCTCCAGGCAGTTGACGTCATTCTCTTCTTGTCTTTCAAAAGAAAGCGTTAGGAAAACTACTGGTTCTGAATGATTATTCTTGTATTTTATGCATGTGTTGACAATGTTTAGAACGATATATTTGTACCAGTAGGCATGATGACTGTTTGAATATAATGTGTGATGAAAAATGAATCGAATTTTCAATATTCTCGATTGCACCGTTCCCCAAAGCAACATATCCTTCACTTTCGAGATACCGGCGAAAGATCTGTAGTTATCGCTGACCAATTGGGCTGCCAGGTTTTTACCCTTTTCTTTCTGCAAGGTGCTATTCAGCCGGGTTCCAAATAACGCAAGCATACTCAAGCATTGATCTTACATATAGGAAGTAAGACACATTTCTATAATCTTCACAAAAAAATTAAAAATAACAAATCGTGAGGTTTTACGTCCCAAATGCCGATATGGATATGAGAGACGCCGGAGCGGAGGGCTACGGAAATTTCGACCAATCTTCAATCGCGAGATGATATAATCGCAGTTGAACATGAAATAAGTTTACTCAACAAAGACATGCGGTTCAAGCAAACGCGGATGTGCTTATACTTCAAGTAACTTTGCTGACGCCTCAGACAAACTTAATGAGATACTGAGGCATGCTTAACGAGGAATGCATAGTTGTTAACGGGCACGGACAACCCTTAGCGCTGGCGACCTGGTGTCGTGGAGTATGAGTAGTCGGTAATTTGATAATGACGAAAAATACCATACCATCCGAAAGAACGCAGGTCGATTCGCATTGGCTCCTCGTGTAGTGCTTGTTCCGTTCCCGTCACAACCACCGTAGTAGAACCGCTGACATCGGCCTTTTGTGACGTTGAAAGCCCACAACGGAATACGGCCACTGCAGGGGCCACGATCAGCCGCTGGCTTGCATTTGGTTTCAAAATCACCGAGTGCTGCAGCATGGAACGCTTAGCAGTGAGTACATGAGGCTTAAACGTTCCAAACACATTTATACAGAAAAGGGATTTCATGTAAACAGCGCGCCATCTTAAATGAGCTCACCGAAAAAGAAAAAGCCCCTTTGGGTATCCCGCGGTATGTTAATTTAGGCAGTGTGCTGTAATAATTGGCTCTTCATTGCACTAGAACTTCGATAACATATTCTTCAGACCAAATACATGGTTTGTTGGCGGGTTGGTTTATGCGTCTTAATAACCAAAGCGACTACGCCTGTGACAGACGCCGTAATGAAGGTTACCGATAAATTTGACCACCTAAGCTTGTCTAACGACCAGTGACCTCGCGCAGTACACGGGTATCTAGCATTTCGCTTCCATCAATATGCGACCGCTGCTCCCAGAATCGAACCGGCGGCATTCGTGCCAGCAACCGAGTACCGTAACAGCTGTACCATCGCGGACACTACAAATAACTGTATGGGCTTTAGGCAACATTACTGAGGATATTGAAAAGCTTACTGATGGCTGGGATGAATGGACGTGGATTAAACTTCGATCACGACGATGCATCAATTATTGTGAGCAATGTATGCCTAAGCATGAATGCCAATGCATGAATACTACAATATGCGATTTTGCAGAGTTTTGCAGTAGATTACACTAAAGTTCCAAATTTTCTATCTGGATATCAATGTGAATATAGGTCTGTTGATATCACAGAAATATTGATGATTATAATTATTGCTCAAAACAGTTAAGATTATCGTTCGCTCAATCACTGTACTCCCGAGGTTTATTTCAACAAAACGCACAAAAACGGGCTGACGAATTTGCCGTAGAATTGCTAAGTGGACCACCTATAAAGAGCAGGCAATCTTTTTAGTGGGAGAGGCTATTTATTTGTCTTTTACGTGTTTCTTTTCAGTCTATTTCGTGCTACTTTGAACGTTTAAATGACAATCACAGAAACACAGTCACCCTGTGAACATAAATTTTAATACTTTTACTTTGTGGGCGTAAGTGAACCTTAAGGCAATTCAAGTTATTTGCTTACAGCTTAAACTGAGATAAATATCGCTAACTTTCTATGAACACGTTAGGGATGACGGCGAACGCATAATTGTACCCCCCTAAACAATTCTGACACGCCGCCAGGTCATATATATTACCCTAGTCTCTTAAACCCGCATCCACAAAGAAAACATTCATTTATACGCGTTTAATGACCTTACTGAGCTGTGCACGACAAATTTTTTGAGAGTCGCATGTCAGTGTACTTGTAAGCTT
>NC_051186.1:75250117-75299937 GCF_013339695.2 Rhipicephalus sanguineus | reverse complement strand
TGCACATGTGCGTACAATACGCAATGCACGAGTATTCATTATCTCAAGGTATGGATACACATGCAACAAAAGCACAGTCATGTCATAGCGCGGGGAAACTAAGTAAGCTTTGCATTATCACTTGTATTGGGGTAGGCGTCAAAAAACTATAGGCGGTTCAACGCGGACTCTGTGTTTTTTCGTACGATTGTTTTCTCCTACGAACCGAAGGGCTTCAAGAATCGGATGTGCGGGAGTAAGGATACGGGAGAGGTTATCGGTGCGGTCGTAGCAAAAGCGTTTGCGCAAGCCGCCGTTTCTATTAACGTACATAAAGAGTAAAACAAAGGCTTCGATAGTTATCTCCCGCGCAGACCACCACCTGTGCCGGTGGGACATGTTGCGCTCCATACCTTGAGTATAATGAACTACTAGTGCATTCCTATGTACGCACATATCGCATTAAATCTTTGTAATCACACGTTTTTATCGATATCTGATGATTTGTCTGCTTTTGAGGCACAATCCGACGTAAGCGCCTCTGACCATCAACCTCCTATGACGTTGCTAATAAAGTGAATCTG
Organism: Rhipicephalus sanguineus; assembly: GCF_013339695.2. Classification (NCBI taxonomy): domain Eukaryota; kingdom Metazoa; phylum Arthropoda; class Arachnida; order Ixodida; family Ixodidae; genus Rhipicephalus; species Rhipicephalus sanguineus. The sequence continues at coordinate 75,299,374 of NC_051186.1, read as the reverse complement.
GCTGAGGGTTTCGGTGCAAAAAAATTTCACCGGGCCTTGCTTTCTGGTGGAGTATTTTTTCAAGATATCGGGTACTTTATTCGACTTGCAAGCATGGCCATAAAATGTTAGAACAGCGCAGCTCGCAATGAGTCCGCGGGCATTACGTGTGTGGTAGCAGGCGTTGCCTCGGACTGCAGGCTTCGTAACACTGGTCGAGGCTGGCGAAGTTATTTGAATTGCCACCACAGCCACCGTAGACGAATCCCTGGCATGTTCTGAAGGTGGCGTCGTAGAAGAAGCGATAGAGATAGCCGGAACACATGCCTCGTCGGGCGGCAAGGAGGCAGGCTGGGTTAGTGAGCACTGGAAGTAGGAAGAAAGACAACGAGCCTCAATCGCCAGAACCATCGAGGAATATTACTATTAATAGCATAATCATTTTACGTTTTCGTTTGCTTGTTCTGCTCGTGCGATATTTACCCGCCAGGCTGGTCTAGTGGTTATGGCGTTCGACCGCTGACCCGAAGGTCGCGGGATCGTATCCCGGCCGCGGCGGCCGCAGTTTCGATGGAGGCGATAAGATTGAGGCCCGTGTACTTAGATTAGGTGAACGTTAAAGAACCCCCGGTGGTCGAAATTGCCGGAGCCCTCCACTGCGGCGTCCCTCATAATCATATCGTCATATTTGGGACGTTAACCACAGATATTATTATTATTATTATTATTATTATTATTATTATTATTATTATTATTATTATTATTATTATTAATAATAATATTATTATCGTGCGATATTTAGTGCCAGTTCATAGTGGTATAAGATCTATCGCTATAGCACGTGGATATTCCCTTGAGGCGTGAATTATCATCGACTGTCTCAATATGTGTCATCTCCGCACAACATAATTCTACGGCACTCGATATTACATTCCAAAAAATAAAATGAAGTAACACGTCTTGTGCGAGTTTTTAGCAATTAATCCTGATTATGGCACAATTCAATATTTATTCTGCAGTCAGTCATGTTCAAGTTTACATAAAGGAATCAAATCGTAGGGTCAAAATGCATGCGCAATTTGTTTTTGGTTGTACTCATTTAGAGCAACGCAAAGTAATTTTGTCTTTTGACACACAACGCGGCATATCGACCGAGCGATCGAACATTGTGGTGTCTGCACCAAAGTTATCGATTGCAGCCATGCACAGCTCAGTGAGGTTAAGTAAAGACAGAGTGGTTATGCAGAAAGCATCTATTCGTCCTTTGCGCAAAGTATCTTGCGCATTCCTCTCCACAAGTTCATCGAAATGGCAAAGAAAAAGTTGCCTCCGCATACCTGGACGTTGCGCATTGAGGGGGTATTGTTTGTCAAGATATCGAATCACCCAAGAATGTCTCAGTGCATTGCTTTCTATGCGGTGTACCATGCTAATGTTTATTTCTCAATACACCTTTAAATATTTTAGCGCCCATATCACAGAAGCTACGAAGAGTGGGTGAAAAACACCTCCGTACGATAATTCGACTTGTTCAATCGTTGTCGACTTGCTCAGACTAAGGTTATTGACAGTTTAATTTCTAGAAATCATCAGGATGCAACGAACATTTCATAAAAATTCAGCTTGCAAGAATAGCCCTTTTTCTAGACAAAAATCTATAGCCACCAATCTCTATACAGACGACATATTTGCCTTTGGTTGTGATTATATGGTGGAGATTGTCTATCTCCTTACGAAAGAAACAACTAGGACAACAGAGCAGGTGGCAGCTGATGGGCTTGTCTCGCTACCGAGCGAGGATGTAGCAATGCAGCAAATGTGAAAGTTATGCACGCTTACAAATTTCCGGGCGCACAAGGCAAGCAAAAGGGGTAAAGCAAGACATGGTCGTTTAGTCGTTTTCTAAAGCAGTTAAGGTACACGTTTTTAATATACTAGCAACATAGTGTGCATTCTCATAGCGTGGGAATTTGCGCTAGCGAGAGCATGCCAATTAGCTTATTAGCGCATGCATTCCTTGTTTTGGCTAAATATTGCTTCTTTCAAGTTATCTGTGATTTGGAAGGTTCACTGAGCCGTTACCCAAGTCAGTTGTGTCTTACAAGTAGCGACATATACTAATGTATTATAAGAGTTCACGGAAGGATGCTCCCTGCATACTGCTGTTTATCCTCGACGTTGTGGTGGTACGACTTGCCAGCACCTTCATTTTACTATAATTAAGTATTAAAGAGAATAAACGAAGTTATGAGGTCATGTCTATGTCTCAATATCGTGCTGTAGCAATGCCCACCATGAACAAATACACTGACACCAGTTGATGCGATCAATGAAAGGTAAGTAAGAGTGTTAGGCTACGTACCGGACCACATAAGGCTAGGCACTTCGGGGACGGGTGCAAGATCGTTGTTGAATTCCCGTATCTCTTCCGGTCTTCCCCCATTTCTAGAAGCTGGAAGTAAAACATGTGATTCGCTGTCTGAAGAGTGTAATCTATTTCGTATACGATGATATACCTGGTAATTGGCCGTAACAGACAGCTATTAGTCGCGATGAATTTAAACACGAACACGAAGTGATTTTTGTGCACCTGCGTGTATCTCATGACACTAGTTTCGATCAATTTTTCTGCTGGTACTTTACAAAAGTAGGCAGTAGTTTTGAAAACTTTGCATAAAACAGAGTACTTCTGGAGCACAATATGGTGTGCGCAGACAGAATGTGGTGTGCTCAAGAGCTTGTGTACTTGTTTTTATAACTTGTATTAAGAAAACAAACGTGAAACTAAACGAGTTGTTATTTACACCATGGTTGATGTGCCTGCTATATAACTTTGCAGCATAAAGTTTGACTGCCTTGACTAATCTAGAAACATGGGCGATATTTTCATATTGCGTGGTTCGAATGTGCGCTGCTGATGCACGGTCTCTTAGTTGTCTATCGGTTTACAGTTCCTGTAACGCCGCAATTGCATTACTGCAGGGAGAGCTGACACAAAGTGGACATAATTTAGTAACGTGTCTATGACAGAATACTCAACAACGTAGAATATAACAGTAATAACATATAAGAATAATACCCTACCATCACACTTTTGGTACAATAGAAAATGGCAAGCAGATAAAGCGTTGTATTACATATGTCAAAAGTTCCAACGATTAAAAAAAACAGAAAACTCTTATCGCCTAAGGTTACTATTTCTCCAGGCAGTTGACGTCATTCTCTTCTTGTCTTTCAAAAGAAAGCGTTAGGAAAACTACTGGTTCTGAATGATTATTCTTGTATTTTATGCATGTGTTGACAATGTTTAGAACGATATATTTGTACCAGTAGGCATGATGACTGTTTGAATATAATGTGTGATGAAAAATGAATCGAATTTTCAATATTCTCGATTGCACCGTTCCCCAAAGCAACATATCCTTCACTTTCGAGATACCGGCGAAAGATCTGTAGTTATCGCTGACCAATTGGGCTGCCAGGTTTTTACCCTTTTCTTTCTGCAAGGTGCTATTCAGCCGGGTTCCAAATAACGCAAGCATACTCAAGCATTGATCTTACATATAGGAAGTAAAGACACATTTCTATAATCTTCACAAAAAAATTAAAAATAACAAATCGTGAGGTTTTACGTCCCAAAATGCCGATATGGATATGAGAGACGCCGGAGCGGAGGGCTACGGAAATTTCGACCAATCTTCAATCGCGAGATGATATAATCGCAGTTGAACATGAAATAAGTTTACTCAACAAAGACATGCGGTTCAAGCAACGCGGATGTGCTTATACTTCAAGTAACTTTGCTGACGCCTCAGACAAACTTAATGAGATACTGAGGCATGCTTAACGAGGAATGCATAGTTGTTAACGGCACGGACAACCCTTAGCGCTGGCGACCTGGTGTCGTGGAGTATGAGTAGTCGGTAAATTTGATAATGACGAAAAATACCATACCATCCGAAAGAACGCAGGTCGATTCGCATTGGCTCCTCGTGTAGTGCTTGTCCTCGTTCCCGTCACAACCACCGTAGTAGAACCGCTGACATCGGCCTTTTGTGACGTTGAAAGCCCACAACGGAATACGGCCACTGCAGGGGCCACGATCAGCCGCTGGCTTGCATTTGGTTTCAAAATCACCGAGTGCTGCAGCATGGAACGCTTAGCAGTGAGTACATGAGGCTTAAACGTTCCAAACACATTTATACAGAAAAGGGATTTCATGTAAACAGCGCGCCATCTTAAATGAGCTCACCGAAAAAAGAAAAAGCCCCTTTGGGTATCCCGCGGTATGTTAATTTAGGCAGTGTGCTGTAATAATTGGCTCTTCATTGCACTAGAACTTCGATAACATATTCTTCAGACCAAATACATGGTTTGTTGGCGGGTTGGTTTATGCGTCTTAATAACCAAAGCGACTACGCCTGTGACAGACGCCGTAATGAAGGGTTACCGATAAATTTGACCACCTAAGCTTGTCTAACGACCAGTGACCTCGCGCAGTACACGGGTATCTAGCATTTCGCTTCCATCAATATGCGACCGCTGCTCCCAGAATCGAACCGGCGGCATTCGTGCCAGCAACCGAGTACCGTAACAGCTGTACCATCGCGGACACTACAAATAACTGTATGGGCTTTAGGCAACATTACTGAGGATATTGAAAAGCTTACTGATGGCTGGGATGAATGGACGTGGATTAAACTTCGATCACGACGATGCATCAATTATTGTGAGCAATGTATGCCTAAGCAATGAATGCCAATGCATGAATACTACAATATGCGATTTTGCAGAGTTTTGCAGTAGATTACACTAAAGTTCCAAATTATTCTATCTGGATATCAATGTGAATATAGGTCTGTTGATATCACAGAAATATTGATGATTATAATTATTGCTCAAAACAGTTAAGATTATCGTCGCTCAATCACTGTACTCCCGAGGTTTATTTCACAAAAACGCACAAACAACGGGCTGACGAAATTTGCCGTAGAATTGCTAAAGTGGACCACCTATAAAGAGCCAGGCAATCTTTTTAGTGGGAGAGGCTATTTATTTGTCTTTTACGTTGTTTCCTTTTCAGTCTATTTCGTGCTACTTTGAACGTTTAAATGACAATCACAGAAAACAGTCACCCTGTGAACATAAATTTTAATACTTTTACTTTGTGGGCGTAAGTGAACCTTAAGGCAATTCAAGTTATTTGCTTACAGCTTAAACTGAGATAAATATCGCTAACTTTCTATGAACACGTTAGGGATGACGGCGAACGCATAATTGTACACACTCTAAACAATTCTGACACGCCGCCAGGTCAATATATATTACCCTAGTCTCTTAAACCCGCATCCACAGAGAAAACATTCAGTTTATACGCGTTTAATGACCTTACTGAGCTGTGCACGACAAATATTTTTGAAGAGTCGCATGTCAGTGTACATTGTAAGCTTGTGATACCATCTCGATCAATAACCGTCAAGTTTAAGACATCACACGTCACGACATCTACGGGCTCCGAGCTCGCCGCTCTTTGAGCCGCTATGGAGTTTGTTATGCAAGAATCCCCTAGTAGATGGGCCATATTCTGCGACTCCAAGGCAGCCCTTCAATGCGTGCGAAGTTTACGACGTGGAAACTAGCACCAGTTGATGTCGGATATCAATGCAATTTGTCATCGCGCCGCTAATCAAGGACACGAGATTGTTTTACAATGGCTGCCGGGTCACTGTGGCATCAGTGGTAACCACCTCACTGACGACGCTGCCCGATGCGCCCACGATAGAGCGCCCACACTGTTCATACCCTTGTCAAGAGTAGACGCAGCTAGAGAACTTCGTCACATCGCGCATAATGCCATGCTTGCGCACTGGAATTCTTCGCTTAGCTCCGATCCTCGCCCTAAGAACCTTGAATCATTACTCCAGCTACAACTGCCATCCAAACCTTCTCGACGTGACGCTACAATGCTGTGCCGGTTGTGGATCTGTTTAGCGTTTACTAACTCATTCAGCCATCGCATTGGCATGGCAGATTCATCCATGTGCGAAAGCTGCAATTCTATAGAGACTATTGAACATCTCTTGTGCCACTGTGCCCAATTTGATGAAGATCGCCGGACTCTCCAGTGTGCCTTGAAGGATGACCGGCCCTTTAATGAAGCAAAGATCTTAGGAGCCTGGTCTCGCAGCATATCAGCCGAGAAAGCCACATGAGCCCTGCTGCAGTACTTGAAAAGAATCTTATTGAGCGACCGCCTGTGAAACTCGGCACTCTGTGTGTAATGTGACATGTGTCTATCCTTCTCTCTCTTTCTTTTACTCCTCTATTTCCCCTCCCAATGTGTAGGGTAGCAAACTGGACGCATTGTCTGGTTAACCTCCCTGCCTTTCCTACATTCCTTCTCTCTCTCTCTCTCTAGCTACCAAATTGTAAAAAATAGACACTGCCGCGACATTTAAAAGACTGACGTCTCGTATGTATTGCCAGCTGTGAATATATTCAATGAATGTTTGTCTGAAGCTCTCCGTATTCAGAGCCTGAAAAAATATCGAAACTCAGTTTAAATGTTCATATCCGTTGTTTTTCTCATTGGAAGAGACGTGCTAACAAACAGCCAGGGTGACGTTGCTTTCAGGTTATGTTTACTGACAATCTTTCATGGAGGGTACAAACGAATTAATTGGAAGGCTTGCACATTAATGCCCAAAAAGATATCTCGCACTATATCGGACAATACAAGTCAGAATACAGTGGCAACAAAAACTGCCAGAATCAAACCTGACAACGAATACACGAAGTCATCGCTAAGTTTACTCACCAGCCGTAGCAAATGCGAGGGTCAAGGAGAGTGCCAACTTCATAGCCTGTCAATGTACGGTGCGCGCACACTTGTGGGATGTCCCGACCGAGACAATGATATTGCCAAGAAGAGCTAGGCGACAGACCGATAACGTGACCCAGGCGCACTTATAAGAACTCTAGAGTGATCTTGAAGACGGCACCGGTACTCTTTCATCTCGAACGTTCTGCTGACAACAAAAGGCGAAGCCTTATCTCATGCTGACGTCAATTACGTTCCCAGCAGGACGTTTACCTACGCATTAACTATCTTCCTAATCCGGGAAAAAGTTTCAATGCACATTTTTTTTATTGCGGCGTAAGCAAAAAGGTCACACAAGAGCCCGATGAGTAGCACAAAATGAAAAACAATGAAAAAAAAAGACGATGTGACATAACATATAGAGATCATACCAGCTAACTTTAGTCAAACCTAAACAAAGAAAATGTCACTAAAACTCGCAGATTATGCGGCTCTTGTTTCTATTAGAAGTAAAACAATTTCTTGCGCAGCCATTTCTTGCGTACTTTGAAAACAATATAACTAATTTTTTACGAAAAGCAGCTGCGTGGCACGAGATACGTCGGATACTCTATGAACAAGGAATGCTACTTTTGCATGCAATTACCCTTAGGGGATTCGACTGTGCCAATACAATTGATAAACAGCATAAACTTTTATTAGCCGTTCTCATAGATACTTGCCCTTTCAAGCAATTTTCATTCACTAAACCCTAAAAAACTCACAGGGTCCCTTTTGCATTCGCATAAGACGTATCGAAGGCGAAAGCCACCTTCTTTCTTTTTCTCAGTCGATGTATTGTTCCTCCCCTGGCCCCCTCCGAAAGTTTTCTGCATCTAACGTGGTTTGGCGCTGCCTCCAGGATCGGAGGCATTACAAGCTTTTTGCACCTGATCTGGCTTTGCATTGCCTGTGTTATCGGCCCACCCTTCACAAAATGGCGATGTCAGGGGATGACGTCAACACGTGACGTCGCGTGATGTGACGTCATGTTTACCTCACAAATTTTGGCGATATTTGATGTCACATGATGGAGTGATCACCTGATGATGGTTTCTTGCAGTAGTCTTGTTGGCGCAACCGGCAATTGACGCCGACGGTCAATTTTCGCGTTTGATGAAGCGTCGAAGGTTTGCGCCTTAATAAAAAGCGCAATTAAGGACGGCATTCCGCGTCAGAATATTCCAGTCCGCAAAAGGTATCGAAGAACCACCTAACTTACGACCATACAATGTAAACATTTGTATACAGTCTGACTGGGCCAGCATTTCAGCGATGTATGTGAATCAGATAAAATTCTAAAAAAAAAAAGCAGTTGTAGCTTCAAAAGGCGTAATTTAGGCCGGAAACAACAAACAGCAGAGGCCATGCTTTAAAGAAATATGTGACATTGGTAACTGATCAAGCGGCCGTGGAAATATATTAAAAAAGTCCGGCACACCCAACACACCCCGAACTCGGGTTTAAAAGAAGGAAAGTGCCGCAATGTTTATAAAGCGCCATACGCACAGCGTAAGAAAAAATATTATTATTTTTTTACTCCTGGCCGTTCAGATTCGTGGTTACAAGGCACTAACAAAAACAACAAAAAATGTAAAACGTGCCTCACCATTACCATTAGTTTTCCAATAATTCAACTGATATCAAATTATTGGACTATACGTGCCACAGGCACGAAATGATTATGAGGGACGCTGTGCAGGCAGACCTTGGGTTAAATTTGAGCGAACGCTTTCTTTAACGTGCACATAAACCTATTTACTGGAGTGTTCTTAAACATTCGCAAATTCTGGCAAAAAGCATTGGCGTTTTTTGAATGACGTTGATGCGGGGGCCGAATATCGCACCCACATGTTCAAGCTTACAGGCATAGAACCTAAGATGTTTACGTACGGCAAAATGTAAGACAAAAAATATTCAGAGTAAATTGCAGAACTTATACGATCAGTACTGATAGCAAATTTCACCATTATTACACAATCTCAGCTATTTAAACGTCAACCGCGGAGATAATGACGAGATTTTAGGTCAGAAATATCAATACTGCTCTCTAGTTTTTCTTTCGTTTTTCTTTTTTTTCGAACGTCCGTAAGGTGCAGTGTATGTGGCGGTGTGTTGGTGATACTGATGAGTTAAGCAAAAATGCTTCAGGCGAAATTCAGGGTCGTGGTTCGATGCGCCTTGTAGCATTATTTACGATTAAGGAGTGCAACATTTTTTTATCGTGAGTTGAGCAACTCTACCAGCGTTTCATTGTTATTGGTGCTTTATTTCAAAAAGTGGCAAGCTGCTGAAGTGGCTCCTTAGACAGCCGTACTTGCGTCACTGTTCTTGGTAGCTCTGCCGCTCCGTCACCTTTGTGACATTCTCTTCCGGGAAAAGAAAGCCCGCTGAGCGCGTCAGATGAGTAATCTGTGATAGCGCTTTAATCTAATCACGTACACGTGTTTGATCTAGTGTGAGTGGCTCTTATCAGGCGCCGCAATGACATCTACGTGGGTCACGTGCGTTACACCAGCGGCCGGGGATGACGAAAGCACGTGGCCACACTTACACGGCATTTAATGGCAAGGCTTCCCCAATGGTGTTCACAATCGTACAAGATAAGATAACCTGTCGAAACTGACCGAGGAAAGGCCATGTGACGTAACAATAATCTTTAGCACGAGCTTGCAAAATCAGAAGTCCGAGTACTCATGTCTTGAGCCATCGCAGCGGATGGTTGTGAGTGGCGTTGGCTAATATACCTAAGAAGCACTGCCGCTGGCGTAGGCAGAAATTTACTTAGGGGAGCGAGGAGGGGAGTGGCATTGGCCCGGTGTGCCAACCCTTGGCTACGCCACTGACCATCGCGGTTTCTGCACAAGATGCCGTGGTGGTACAGCGGTTACGGTGCTCGGCTGCTGACCCGAACGGCGCGGGTTGAATACCGCCCGCGGCGGTCGCAATTTCGATGGAGTCAAAATTGCAAGAGGCCCGCGTGCTCAATTTATGCGCACTTTGAAGAACAGCATGTGGTCAAAATTTCCGGAGCTCTCGACTACGGCGTGCCTCGTAATCATATAGTAGCTTTGGCACGTAAAAGGTCAGAAATTATTATTATCATTATTGACAGACGTAATGCACAAATTCCTACAAAAGCGTTGGGAGGATATCCGTAGCGATATAGGTACATTGGTAGAGCAACTTGTCAGCGTAAGCGATTTGTTTCACTGGCGGCAAATTCCATTTTGACCGATTTCAGTTATCGGTTCCTTTACCTTTGGAAACACAGGAAAAAAACAAAATAAAAAACACCTGCGACTTCCTAGCGGTCAGGCTTTCGGTGTCTGCATGTGCCTTTTAGTGAAAAATAAATTTGGCGCTTGCTTCCCATTCTTTTGTATGTGCTCTTTAAAGCTGAATTCGTGTTGTAACAGCCGGAGGCCTAATTTTTAAGCATTAAAAAGCGTGTTTTATGCGCCAAAATAGGCTGGCAAAACACGTTTTAGGCCTCGAACGTCGTAAGTGCAGGCACAATAACTTTTCACACAAATGCAAACATTTTCAAAACAAACACGAGCGCGACCTGTATCTACGACAGGAAAGAAAAGTTGTTTATGATGGCACAAAAACGCCAACAGTTGAACACACTCGTCCAATTGTCCTTTTTTCCCGCACGGTTCGCAGAAAACAGTCTGTCCTTTTATAATGTGGCATACTGAGTCAAGTGTCCCCGTCGAATCAACACACTCCTATGTCTCTTTTGTCGGCACGGCTGAGGGGGGCAGCACAGGAGCAGATGGCCAGACCACTAAAAGACCAGAAGGGGGGAATGCCTCGTACTGACCGGGTCTAATTGCGTGGGGTCAATTGCTCCCCTGTCGTTCATCACCTTAAGGAGTAAATTGCAAATGAAACAAAAGCTTTATACACATCACGTCTTAACATCGAAACTGTTTAAGCTATCGGTTAATTTGGGCTCCGTCGTACAAAACTGCACTGAAGGGTATGCGCCACAGGAATTGGGCAAGCCCCACTACCGAGTAGAGCAGGTGCTAGGGTTAAAGGAAAACTCTGCTCGGCGAAGTGGAGCGCGCAAAACACGTGAAAGAGAGAGAGAGAGAAAGGAAGAGGTAGAAAGAGACTATATATATATAGAGAGAGAGAGAACGAAAGAGCATCTGAGAGAGAAAGAGAAAAACATAGAGAGAAATAAGGGTAGTAAAGACATAAAAAGATAGGACAGAGAAAGAGTTAGAAAGAAGCGAAAAGAGAGGAAATAAGAGAAACAATGCTGCTAGCGGCTTCTTCCACGAAGTTGGTTGAACTAGAGGTCTAGATTGAACCCCATAGAGTTCTGAACAGTGAATGTTGCCCGGTAACATGAATTACGGTCTCAAGCTGCACTCGAAAGCAAGATATGGGGTTACATAGTCTTCATATAGCTGTCGATTTTGAAAATACGCATTTGTAGGCATTTATAGGCATTTAGGCACGGACGCCTAAAAAAGGAATTTATAAGCACTATGAAAACACTACAGAAGCTCTTCGTAACCTCTAATTCGTGCTCATATATAAAAAAATACGAACTCAAGAAAAAAATAGGCATTTGCCTAAAATCTGGTCTTTAATAATAGCACTTCGTAGTCTAGCTCCTACGACAATTTCGTATTCGTTGTCTGTCGACAACGAATGCGAAATCTAAGCAGTCTAGTCGCTGGCCAACATGGCGTAGAAGCAGATCAACAACTATCCCTTCTGGAAGTTTTTAGTGTGGCTCTGTATCGGCTGGCCACCTAAACTTAGCCGTTCGTCTAGTTTTAACGAGAAATTAACGTCTACATCGTAGACATCGGGCCTTCCTCTCGGGTTAGCTCAACCTGCCCGAGATCGCCTTCAAGCACTAGCCTCCCGGAAACACCAACGTTGCAACACCACCGACATGGCAGTTGTGCCAGAACTCTGACGACTTCTCGCATCCGATCGTCGTGGATTTAACACTGCCGGTCATCACACGAATGCCGTCACCTGTTTATATCTTCGAACTTTCTCATTCGTAGTTCTATTGTTTGTTAGTTTTGTTTAGTTTGTAATTCTTCTCTCTTGTAAGCTGATTTATTGTTTTTGTATGCATTTTGTTAGTTTGTATTAAGTGTTGTATTAGATTTCTTGGGCTGCAATATCCCTAGAGTAAAGCTGTTTGTTTTGTTTCACACACGTCTCTGATCTCTTCACTGTCTCTGCTTACGTGTGGAACGAACTAACCTGCTGTCATTCTCGTTGCCGACTTCGCGCTGGCGACGCTGGTGGCAGCTTGTAATAATTACCAAAATTTGGGTTTATTGCCATATGAGACCACCTCACTTTTATTTAACATGCATCGAAATCTATGTGTCCTGCTATTTTTCCTTTCCACTCAGCCATTATCGCCGAGAATCAAACCCGTGCGCCTTTAATTAATGCTGCGTAATGCACGATGAAGGAGAAAATTTTACTAGATATCTATCTGGCATTTCATTACCGTAGCAGCCAACTCGCCACGGTGGTCTATTGGTTAAGGTGCTCGACGGCTGACCCGAAGGTCACGGGTTTGGATCCCGGAGTCGGTGGCTGCATTGCGATGAAGGCGAAATGTTTGAGACTCGTGTACCTAGATTTAGGTGCACGTGAAACATCAGATGGTCAAAATTTTCGGAGCCATAATACGGCGTCCCTCATAATTATATCGTCGTTTTGGGACGCCAAACCCCAACAGTTATTATTAGCGTTTTTTTATTAGTCTGTCCGGTATTCCGGTAACGCGAAGGCGTAGCGTAATACCGTATAGCGTGTGCCATAGCTGCCGCCACGTCAAGTGGCGCTGCCTATGCAGGATAAAAACAACTAAAAAAGACGTAATCTATGTCCTCCGAGATTGCGGGATTACCCCTCGCCAAGCCTACAGCATTGATTATTTGTGCATGGCTCACGAAAAGAGTGCGGAATAGACACGAATGTTTCGTTCTCGATGCATGAGGACCGTGAATCTAAAGCAAATAAGAGCATCAGTTCGGAGCTAACGAGCTACAAAGTGCAGGACGGCCACTTGATAGATTCGAGGTGGACGGCAATCGCTTTCAGCGGCGCGGCCATGTCTACCGGGCGCGCGCATGCGCAGTTCACACCCGGTATTCCGGCACACGCAAATAATCTTGCGTATAGTGGTGTGCCGGACAGACTAAAATCCTCTGTTATTGTGGCAGCCGCGTTCCTCCTGAGACTGAGGTAAACGAGCGAAAATCTCGCACGCACTCCAAAGTCGGATTCGCTCACATTGCTCTGAGTGGCGTGTAAAAGTGACGGCCGCATTAGGGCGTACTGAATACCGGTTCATGACTTTGCCAGGCAAACTCAGCTTTATTACTTTTCGGAATAGCGTTATTTTCAGAGAGCTGTTGAAACAACATGTACGATAGAAAAAGAACATGTATGCATGAAGTACAGCTTACCTTTTGTGTACGGCAACGTTCGTTCCGCGCAGAGTTGTGATGCCATTGTCATAGATAATCGTAATGATTTGGCAGTTCACGCGAGTCGGAAAATATCGGAGCACATTCGAAAGAACATAATGGTGCGAATTCGTTATGTGCAGCCATCTACTAGGCTAAATATTGTACAGCCTCCAGCATTTATAAGTATATTACTCGTGCGTACACTGTACGCAGTATCAGCTCCTTACGGAGGCGATAATCTGCGAGGCCGGCAGTAATATGCGCAGCAGCACAAAGCAGCGCTAGTGCTGCTTTGCGCACCTGGACGTACTACACTCTAAATCAGGTCCCGCCTAAAGTGCTAGATATAGCCAGGAAAACGGACACTTTTCGTCTGGTTTCCTGGATATAGCCAGCATTTAACCAGGACCTGATTAAGAGTGTGCTGCCAGTATCCCAGATTATCGCCTCTGTAAGGAGCTGATACTGCGTGCAGTGGACGCTCGAGTGATATGGTTAAAAATGCTGGAGGCTGTACAGCGATATTTTCAGTGTATCATACCCACTCAATATGAACCGAAACGTCTCTCAGTTCTTCTTTTATCACACTGACTGGTTTTCGCACAGTGGTAATGTGACGATGACGTGCCTGTTGCAAGAAAAAATATTATCGGCGAATGGTGAATGCTGCGTAAAAATTTACTAATGAAATATTGGATGCGTGGGCAAATTGTCGTACGTTGTCATGCTCTTCTAGATAATCTTTTGAAAAGCTTATCGACCAGCTACGCCTGCAAGGAAAGCGACACCTAGAGGCTTGAACATATGGAAGCTGCAGTGGTGAAATGGCAACCCGTCTTCCACAAAAATGATGCCCACTTATACAGGGTGTTTTTTTTATAGACAATACAAATTTTTATAAAAATCTGACAGTCAAGCTCCTGTCGTTTGCGCACATGATCTCTATGTTCAGGCGGACATACTTTCCTGCAGCTAAAATGACTTTGACGCAACTATATAACGAAACTCGTTAATTAACTTTTTAATTATTGACTTGAGGGCAGGTGTTTATATTGCAGCGATGTAGTGGGCGCCAATTTCTTCAACCGACTGAACTTGAGGACGCCTACAAGAACTTCACGGAAAGCACCACCTCATTCACCGAGTTCTGGATCTAGACACGTCGCAGCCAGCGCGCGTTATTTGGCACGGATGCGGCCGCTGAAGAGCTGCTCATAAGCGGAAGCAAGGCTCTTCCGTGCGCGAGGTACACCCACGTGCTCAACCAGCTGTCGTTGCTGCTTGGAGTGCTGGCGCCGCCACTCTACCACGCAGGAGGCACCAGAGCCATGTTGCACGGGGGTCTGCTGTATTTTTATGCCCAGGCGCTGGTCGGCGCCGTCGACAGTGCTGGAGTTAAGGTAAGTGCGAAGCGTGTTTCCCATGGAAGAAGGAAAAAAAAATCACGCATATCCACAAAGTGAATGATAATAATTGGGCGAAGCACTGGGGATCATTCGGGTAACCGTGAATCCCCCGTACATTGCCCACACGAGCATGCAAATGCGTGACAAACACATGTGTGCATTATATACAATGTTGTTTTACCGATGTCATAAGGCGTATATGGTGTTGAGGTGCGGACTTCGTTTCCCCTTCATCAGTGCCGCCGTGTGATCGGTGAATTGAAGAGCTCCGGGGTTCTTGAATGGGATGTAATCTGAAGTTAGCTAAGACGAAGTCTATACACGTCCCCCTGGTTGTTGTTGGATGTTTATGGTCATATGAAATGCATCTGAGAGCATAACGCGTCCCTGGCGGTCTCCATTCAAACCAGAGCACACGCCGGCAGCGAGATTTTTCTCTGTCTTGATTTATTACAGCATGTCGTGGGGCAACCCGTCCCCGCTTAAAACAGAAAAGCGCTCCCCGTTAAATTATTGTAAGGGGCTTCCGTCCTGATTTCGTCTTTACTCATCGGTAGTTACTCCTAACCAATACTCTTTTCTATAGTTGCATCGAATAAATCACCCCCATTTCTCCCACTTTGCGCTTAAGGTAAAATCGGACCAAAATCAGATCTTTGCAAAAGCTGCGCGTACTGGGTGCGCATAAGCAGCGACGCTCGTTTGAGCTGTGTAGGTCTAAGGATTAAAATTAAAAGACGAATATGCAGACGCTGCGTGGAATAAGCACAGCTACTATATTTCTATACCTTTAAGCACGATGCTCCGTAAAATGGGACGGCTTTTTTGCAGGTCGAACCGTTTCGCCCACGTGAATATTGCGACGACGTCACCGTTTACGTCACTGACGACGCGTCGTCTTCGTCAGTGACGAATCTGCGTCAGTGACCTTCGTGGCTCACTGGAACTTCGAGAAAGGCCTTCGAGCAGCGCACGTTCGGATGCCTTCCCAACAATGGCAACATCTTCGCGGAGATCCCAGCGATGGAGGTCGCGTATGCCGCCTTCAAGCGGCAGCAAAGAAGCAGCGACACCCAAATCTCGGAGGCGAGTATCTTTTCCCTTTGAACATGTTAAGGCGGAAGCCTTAGATGCCTCATCAAACGCGAAAATTGACCGTCGTCGTCGGCGGCCCTCGGCGACGACGTTAACAGAGTGATGAAAAAAATCATCACAAAGTGATGATATCCCGATATGACGTCATCATGACGACACCAGTGGCCAAAATTCGTGACGTCGCTATGACGCGAATAAACATGACGTCATCACACGACATCGTCGCTTGCTCAAAGGTGGACCGATCACGGAGGCAGTGCAATACCAGGTGACGTGCCTGCGATCCTGGAGGCGGTGCAAGACCACGTTAGGTGCAGAAAACTTTTTGAGCGTGGTAGGGAACGATCAATACATCGATTGAGAAGAAAAAGATGGCCTTCGCCTTCGAGTCGCCTGAGGCCAATGCATAATTGACCCTGTGAGTTTTCTTGTATCGGCCTATGTAGTGTCTGCGACACATCGCGGATGCTTTCGGTACCTTTGTCTATCTTGAATTTTTAATTGGCAACCTGCTGTTTGTGGTATTCTACTTGAGTGTTCCAGTTAACAGCTCGACCACTCACGTGATCTAAGGAGGATGCGCATGGTATCCCATAAAATTCGTTGAAGGAGCACTTCGGCAGTGAAACTGGTTGGCGTTAATAGACGACGCGATGTGTACATAGAAACTGGGGGGCTTATGGCTGTCGTGAGAGAGATTTGAGGGGAGGCTAGAAGCTTAACGACCATATCCCTCACGGCTTGATACAGATAACGTTGCTCTTTCGTTACGTATGATGGCAATCATTAGGTTAATAGGCATTTTACTATTCGCCATGTCAGTTGTCGACAGGGGAGTCCTTGAACGCCTCTTAGTATGCCGTCGGTGAACCTACATAATCCACAACCAGGGAACTATCTCAAAGAATGGATGCATAATTAACAGGCTGCAGTTCTAAACAAAGACGGACAGGTTACCAGGAGGATCCAGATACGAACGCTCGCTCACTACTAAATGTTTATGAAGAAACGCCATGAACATGTGCAGACTGTGATTTGGCTACAAGAAAGCCATCGTGCGACAAGCCAATCCTCGTGGTATGAGCATGTGAGGCATAAAAAAAAAACACGTTAAAACATTTTTGACTTAAAAAAGAAGTAAGCGGGTCCTAACGGAAGAACTATGGCCCGAGAGTGGCACTCCCACTGACTGTGCTGGCAAACTAGTGATTAACTTCTTTTCCTTCTCTGTCCATGTACTGCTTTCCATCGCCCCCGAAAACTTCCTGCACATAGCGTGGGATTGCATTAGCTCCGTGATCGGAAGTATTGCAAGCTTTTTGCCTTTCACCTGGTTTCGCCTTGCCTCCGGGATCGGGAAGCCTTTGCCCATGCGATGATTTTGTGTGACAACGCCATCACGTGGCCTCATTTTCTGTGGCGCCATATGCACGCTATACGTTATATTGACGTCACTTCTGATGTTATTATGACGTCACACGACCTCGTCATAGAGCCGTAACGTAATGCTCACGCACCTTTTCCAGTCCGCCCGTGGTTCACTGTAGCACGGCACATACAGACGGCGAAATCGTGACGTAAGCAGGCGTGCTCTCTTGTGCGGGGAGGGAAAGAGGAAGGTCGAAGCGCGCGACACCTAGCGAGCGCCGAATCTAGTGTACCCTACGCGAGCCCTGTCCTGCAGTGTATGTAAGCGAAACGCTGTGTAAACCGCTGCACAGCTGGCGCAGCGAGAGGGAAGACCGGTGGTCAGCGTGCGGCAAGGTAGATGTGACGTCAAAACGTCAGATGTTCACGATTTTTAACGTATTTTAAGTGATGACATACATTATTGTCAACTCTATCATACACATTCCCTAGATTCACCCGTTCTATACCTTTTGATATACGTTTTTGGTGTCAGTGTGTCCTGGTGTATTCCTTAGGTGAACTTCGTGTTTCGCGCGCTGCCGAAGGTATGAAGAAAAAGTGCATCTTTGAGATGTGATTCACCAGATGCCAGAATGAGCCCGACCCGACGGGTTTCTGAGATGTAATTGCTCTTTGCACTGTCTACGAAATGTATGACACAAATTTTACCTTATGACATACATTAATGCCCACTTTATCATAGACAACCTGTAGCTTAGCGCATTCCATTCCTTTTATATTTTTATTTTGATCAGGGTTTTCGAACAACTCGCACCGGCGTTTGACAACTGGGTGTAAAATTGAGTAAAGAGTGTCAGTCGGTAGTCACGCCACTAAAAACGTTTTCCGAATTTAATCGACTGTGGTGAACTTATTCAATAATTGCCATCCCTTTTTACATTGGTTAACTATACGACGTGCTTATACACCTTTCCGTGTCGCTATCAATTTAAAAGACTTCCATGTGATTTGGTCCTTACGCGAAAAAAAAAAAAAGAAACAGTCTTTTTTTTTTTCATTTTCGGTTGACACCCACGGTCTCCGCAAGAGGAAGGCAGGCGGACACCACCCCAACCTTTAAGCAATCACCACTGCTTTTTTTTTCTCTGCTCAAATGTTTACACAACGGCCGGTTCGGCCTATATAAAGCTACCCTTATGCCCGTGATACAGGGCAAATAACTGATGATCTACAGCAAACGCTTCTATTTAAGTTCTCGAAAAACTCGAAAAACAAACTACAAGCCCTACCAGAGGTCGACTATTTGCTATGCAAACGGAGCCAAATAGTAAGGATTTGCGATTCTTCAACGAAGGCTTCCCACAGTAATCCTTGTTGCATAATGTTTTTCGGACAAAATGTTTTGTTTTGTTTTCTGATTTTTTTATTGTTTAATGCGACACCGGTTACGTCACGAGTGTAGAATCTTCACCCGAATGGCTTCCGCGTCGCATGCGTGGTCACCTTGTTTAGCCAGGTCGGCTTATGTATATAATTATTTCTTCAAGTATACCTTCATTTCTCCGTCAGCGGTTAGCGCTTGTCTTCTTCAGTGAATCAGCTTCTGCTTATAGGTTTCGGAGTATCAACGTTATATGTGCCTAACTTTGTACCATAAGGCAAGGCCAAAACGATCTTGCACATATCTTCTACCTGCCGGTGTCTAATCACAGCCAAAGTGAATGTTAATTGTTTTAAAATCTAAGCAGCAGCTCGAGTGTGTTCTGTGATGGTCAGCTAAGTGACGGACGCAAGCATACACTCCGTAAGCTGGCATCACCGTCATCGTGAGCCTGTCTATGCCCGCTGCAGGACTAGCACCTATCCTAACGAGAATCGGTCAACGCTGTCTCTCGGGATTGGATTCGTACTTGTGCCAATAAGCTTCATTATTTTGTCACGCTAATTATCTGCCATCCCCCACTTTATACACCCTGCACCCATTCCGCCAAGGAAGCTGTAATCAACGGAGGAAAGAAAAGTAACGTTATCTTTTAAGACTGTCGCTGAAGCTCTGAGTGAATGAATCACACAGTCGAACTCCGTTATAGCGAAGTAGCACCAGTATTGTTGGTTAATTCGTTATATCCGACATTCGATGTAACGGTAGATATAAATATCGGCTGTAACAGATCAGTTTGACCGGAGCAGAAATTCTGGATACAAAAACGCGACATTTTGGCTTCAGACCCACTTCCACCCCGGAAAACCCTACCCAACTGCTAGTCGCGTTTCGAGCTAAAGAGAGAGGAACGTAAGAAGGTGGAATTAAAACAGAACAAAGTTCGTTCCACCAAGCACGCTTCCATTTCCAATTATTTGAAAAAAGTCACCGTTTCGCCGCAACGGCGAAGCAATGATTGCGATAGCAATAAATTGCAATGTAACGCGAAGAACGGAAAGCAGCTCGAAATTGCCAGCGCATCGCTCGAGGCCAAAGGACGCACGAAAAAAACGCACACAGGACGAGCGCGAACTAATGCGTCACAGCTCGACACTTGAAGCGCACTGCTCAAACATAAAGCAGGACGCACGAAACAAACGAACAAGTACACACAAGACGAGCGCGAACTAATTGTCACAGTTGTTACTTATTTCTGTTTGAACAGCGCGCTCCTTTCGCAAACGCGGCCACTGCAGCGAGCGAAGCGAAGCACCCCACCGGCCGCCCCTTCTTTCCTTGAGATAAGCGCACGAAAGCGACGACGCCCTGCAGAGCGAACAGCAACGGCGAACAGCAACGGCGTTCGCAGGGGCAGGGCGACGATCTTTAAAGCGCGCAACACGCGCGCACGTCCCGCCATCTATGTAAAGCATGCTGAATTACATGGTGTATATAAATAGCTCGCCGTTAGCTGGCTGAGAGACGGTGCTGTCGTGGCCTAACGTCTAACGCGGCGGGCTGCAAAGCGAGAGGTCGCCCGTTCGATTCCGCGCGTCGGAAAGAATTTCCTAATTATTTTTCTTTGAGGCCTTTCTATATATATATATATATATATATATATATATATATATATATACTTATACATATACGGTGAATGACGGGGACTGACATTTTCCAGCCGAGACTGTCCATATATAATTGCTATCGCAATAAAAGAGTCTGATCTCTGGTCGCAGAAGGGTTCCAAAATGCAGTTGTGGATTGTCTTTCAATATATTTTCCTTTTTAGGCTACCATTCGAGTTGAGATGCTGCGCGCGAGTCATATTCGTTACAGCCCATGTGATGATGTTATAAATAGAATGTCCTGGACTAAACCGCGGTCGACCAAATTTCGCCCTTGCTTCGCAGTAACCGATAATTTGCAATATGTATGTTTGTTATACAGATGTTTAACTATATAATTATTGTAGAGAAGCCTTGGGACATGGTAATGGGTTACCCTCTCCAGCCGAGGATTCCAGACTTGTTCCTTTCAAAGCTGATCTTGTCGGTGTCTATGTACGTGGCCACAACGGGAGATGTGAGGCGTGCTGAGATGGCCTCCTGTGAGGGCCGCAAGCTCCCCGTGTGGTCGACATACTCGGGCGGCAACACCTGCATCTGCTCTACGTGGACCTGGCAGCTGTCATGGTCCACCTCCATCATCAGTGCAAGATCATCTTGTCCCTTGAATATGTAGCTCCTGCGGCCACGCTGGCAGTTGGACTGGTCAAATCCAAGCAGAGTGGTGTCTATCCGTACATTAGCTCCACTCCTGTAGACCTTGTAGGTGTCACTTGGACACATCCTGGACAGAAGAGGTACCCAGCTTGTAAACTCCCACTTCATCTCCACATAGAAGTCTGGGGTGTCCCGGATGCGTTTCAAGAGATCAGGGATACCCCCGACAGATGTGCTGCAGCGTTGGAGGTCTCGCTGGGTCAAAACTTCCGCCAGAAGCTCAGGGTCGCCTGTGCTCACCGCTTCGTGCACCACTTTGTAGCCGTCATTGTCCGGGGTGGAAGTGGGCCTGAAGCCAAAATGTCGCGTTTTTGTATCCAGAATTTCCGCTCCGTTCAAACTGATCTGTTACAGCCGATATTTATCTCTACCGTTACATCGAATGTCGGATATAACGAATTAACCAACACTCCTGGTGCTACTTCGCTATAACGGAGTTCGACTGTGTGATTCATTCACTCAGAGCTTCAGCGACAGTCTTAAAAGATAACGTTACTTTTCTTTCCTCAGTTGATTACAGCTTACTTGGCGGAATGGGTGCAGGGTGTATAAAGTGGGGGATGACAGATAATTAGCGTGACAAAATAAGGAAGCTTATTGGCACAAGTACGAATCCAATCCCGAGAGACAGCGTTGACCGATTCTCGTTAGGATAGGTGCTAGTCCTGCAGCGGGCATAGACAGGCTCACGATGACGGTGATGCCAGCTTACGGAGTGTATGCTTGCGTCCGTCACTTAGCTGACCATCACAGAACACACTCGAGCTGCTGCTTAGATTTTAAAACAATTAACATTCACTTTGGCTGTGATTAGACACCGGCAGGTAGAAGATATGTGCAAGATCGTTTTGGCCTTGCCTTATGGTACAAAGTTAGGCACATATAACGTTGATACTCCGAAACCTATAAGCAGAAGCTGATTCACTGAAGAAGACAAGCGCTAACCGCTGACGGAGAAATGAAGGTATACTTGAAGAAATAATTATATACATAAGCCGACCTGGCTAAACAAGGTGACCACGCATGCGACGCGGAAGCCATTCGGGTGAAGATTCTACACTCGTGACGTAACCGGTGTCGCATTAAACAATAAAAAAATCACAAAACAAAACAAAACATTTTGTCCGGAAAACATTATGCAACAAGGATTACTGTGGGAAGCCTTCGTTGAAGAATCGCAACTCCTTACTATTTGGCTCCGTTTGCATAGCAAATAGTCGACCTCTGGTAGGGCTTGTAGTTTGTTTTTCGAGTTTTTCGAGAACTTAAATAGAAGCGTTTGCTGTAGATCATCAGTTATTCGCCCTGTATCACGGGCATATGGGTAGCTTTATATAGGCCGAACCGGCCGTTGTGTAAACATTTGAGCAGAGAAAAAAAAAGCAGTGGTGATTGCTTCAAGGTTGGGGTGGTGTCCGCCTGCCTTCCTCTTGCGGAGACCGTGGGTGTCAACCGAAAATGAAAAAAAAAATGACTGTTTCTTTTTTTTTCGCGTAAGGACCAAATCACATGGAAGTCTTTTAAATTGATAGCGACACGGAAAGCTGTATAAGCACGTCGTATAGTTAACCAATGTAAAAAGGGATGGCAATTATTGAATAAGTTCACCACAGTCGATTAAATTCGGAAAACGTTTTTAGTGGCGTGACTACCGACTGACACTCTTTACTCAATTTTACACCCAGTTGTCAAACGCCGGTGCGAGTTGTTCGAAAACCCTGATCAAAATAAAAATATAAAAGGAATGGAATGCGCTAAGCTACAGGTTGTCTATGATAAAGTGGGCATTAATGTATGTCATAAGGTAAAATTTGTGTCATACATTTCGTAGACAGTGCAAAGAGCAATTACATCTCAGAAACCCGTCGGGTCGGGCTCATTCTGGCATCTGGTGAATCACATCTCAAAGATGCACTTTTTCTTCATACCTTCGGCAGCGCGCGAAACACGAAGTTCACCTAAGGAATACACCAGGACACACTGACACCAAAAACGTATATAAAAAGGTATAGAACGGGTGAATCTAGGGAATGTGTATGATAGAGTTGACAATAATGTATGTCATCACATAAAATACGTTAAAAATCGTGGACATCTGACGTTTTGACGTCACATCTACCTTGCCGCACGCTGACCACCGGTCTTCCCTCTCGCTGCGCCAGCTGTGCAGCGGTTTACACAGCGTTTCGCTTACATACACTGCAGGACAGGGCTCGCGTAGGGTACACTAGATTCGGCGCTCGCCAGGTGTCGCGCGCTTCGACCTTCCTCTTTCCCTCCCCGCACAAGAGAGCACGCCTGCTTACGTCATGATTTCGCCGTCTGTATGTGCCGTGCTACAGTGAACCACGGGCGGACTGGAAAAGGTGCGTGAGCATTACGTTACGGCTCTATGACGAGGTCGTGTGACGTCATAATAACATCAGAAGTGACGTCAATATAACGTATAACGTGCATATGGCGCCACAGAAAATGAGGCCACGTGATGACGTTGTCACACAAAATCATCGCATGGGCAAAGGCTTCCCGATCCCGGAGGCAAGGCGAAACCAGGTGAAAGGCAAAAAGCTTGCAATACTTCCGATCACGGAGCTAATGCAATCCCACGCTATGTGCAGGAAGTTTTCGGGGGCGATGGAAAGCAGTACATGGACAGAGAAGGAAAAGAAGTTAATCACTAGTTTGCCAGCACAGTCAGTGGGAGTGCCACTCTCGGGCCATAGTTCTTCCGTTAGGACCCGCTTACTTCTTTTTTAAGTCAAAAATGTTTTAACGTGTTTTTTTTTTATGCCTCACATGCTCATACCACGAGGATTGGCTTGTCGCACGATGGCTTTCTTGTAGCCAAATCACAGTCTGCACATGTTCATGGCGTTTCTTCATAAACATTTAGTAGTGAGCGAGCGTTCGTATCTGGATCCTCCTTGTGACCTGTCCGCTTCATGACGGTGTCGCCTCCGCTTATCATTTTAGAGCGAAAGCTCTACTCCATGTCTCCCAAGGTCATTCATCCCGTCACAAGACCTTGAGCCGCCGGAGAGCGAGTGCTCCAGGCGTGAAATTGCGCCACGTGATCGGCTACGCAGAGGCGTCGCAGCTGCTCTCGCTCGGAGCCGCGCCGCTGCGGAACCACGTGACCAGGCGAATGTTTAACGGCTGCTTCGCCGGCTCTCAGTCGTTCACTGCTCAGTCTTGCCACTGATAGCGCGCCGGCAGGGCCATGTGCGCGTGTGCTTCAGCGAAAGTGACAGGCTGAATCCAGTAGATATATATATACACGGCAGGCTGCGAAATCTCAAGCAAAGGCAAATTTCCTGCTGAAACACCGGAGCAAAGGCAGGCGATATTAGCACGTTAAAGAGAAGCTTACCAAGCATTGAAGCGTGCCAAGATCGAAGCTACTGTAGCCACCGCCATGGTACAGCAACGCGAAAAACAACAAGGAGAAGAAGCCGAACTTTAATGAAACACGGTGTGCATTTGCAAAACCAAGCGAAACATACATTTCGCTTGTGACAAGTAGGTTTACAGGAGTGAAACCTCAGCCATTTTTTTTTGCACTCTCGTACTTCCAGTCTGTCAAGACTCCTCTCGCAGTAAATATAGTATTCCTGATGCAGCACAATAATGTAATGCGTCCATGCATGCCCCAACTGATATTTAATTTAGTGTTCCGTGGAAACGAAAGCACTAGCACGTTGTGCCTCCCTAGACGCGCCGCTTTAGCAATGACGAAATACGTGACATTTCTGCTCGGGTCGCATCACTGTCCCGTATTTGTGAAGGCGACTGAAAGTTCCTCTACTGCGCTTTTTAGGATATGGAAACGCGCTGGCTGCATGGCCTAATGTCGTTTGTTTATCCGAGAGCCTTCCTTTGTCAAGCCAGTGAATCTTCCGTACGCGCTGGCCGATACTTACTGATAGGCGGCTCCGCAAACAGACCGGAAGCGGTCACTTGTTTGTCCACTGGGCCAGCTTCGCAGGTCAACTCTGCCTGGTCTGTCTCCGTGTCGGTTCCGGTGGAAGTGGTCGGCTTCGCTCGTCGCTCCTGGTAAGCGCATCGGCGGCAGGTTGTATAAGCAGTTAAACAAACACCCACTGTACGGGTCATCAATCAATCAATCAATCAATCAATCAATCAATCAATCAATCAATCAATCAATCAATCAATCAATCAATCAATCAGATTTTATTCACAACTATATATGCACGCGGGGGTACGTATACAGAAGGAGGTCGCATAGCACATCGCTAAAAGGGGACCTCCTGTCTGAAAATTATATGCTTACAAGTACAAAAAATGGCAACAAAACGACATTGAGTAATTAGTCATAATTATGGAAACGAAACAAACTTATATTAGTATCAAATATCATAATCGAATACAGAGGAATAATTTGAGAAGTGCGAAATAAATAAAGACATTTGTATGTAAAGCTGATGTTTCATTTCAGAAATATTGTAAAGACTGCTTTAGAATAACAGAGAGCTCAGCTAGTTGGTATGCATTCATGTTAAAAGACAGGGCGTGCAAACACGGACACTAGAGAGAGGTCAAGAGACCACGAACGCCGGCGTCTGTGGTGTCTTCCCTCTTGCGTCCGTTTTGCACGCCCACTCTTTTAACATGATTGTGCTTTAACCTGGATTTTTCATTCTAGGCGCCATATTCTCTTTTCGTGCACTACATATAACGTCACCAAGTTCAGTTCGAGGCATTCTTGAAATTTTCGTGGATACTCTACATTCATTCACAATAATTTTGTTAGGCGATCTGGGCAGCATTGCTCATTCTCATTGCTCCCGCTAGAGGCGCAGCTGTGCTCTCTCCGGTGATCCAAGCGCGCTCGCTAGACGGCGCGCCGCACACTACGCTGCACTCTCGGCGCGTGCTCTCGTTAAATAGGTGACCGCTAGAGGGCCGCGCCTATATACAGCGCTTTCTCTCGGCTCGCTTCCTTTCTCTTCACCGGGAGCTCAATCAGTGCACTTCGCTACCACTACTCAGCATGAACACCATGAAACATTCTGTATATAATCTATATATATATATATATATATATATATATATATATATATATATATATATATAATATATATATATATATATATATATATATATATATATATATATATATATATATATAACAACGTGGTCGCGTCTTTATATGACGATAGAGGAATTTGTACGGAGGATTCACGGGTTACCCGATCATCTCCGAGCAAGTTCCTCTATCATTGACTTCGTGGATATGGCGTGACTTTTTTTTTTCCTTTTCTTTTCTCAAGTGAAGATTCATTGCTTCACTAATGTGGTTGGCGTCGAAGGTGTGACCGCGAATATCCCCGGCGCCCGCGATTGTACAGAAGTGCGGGTGTACACGACTGAGGCCCTGGAATGTGCTTCTTCATCATGCGTTAAGTGCAGCGCGCAATTTAAAAGACGGACGAAAGGGAAGAAGCGAACGGGACTAGCGCTTCTTCTCTTTCGTCCACCGTTTGCCGTGCGCGCTGCCCATAACGCGTGATGAAGATGTACCAACTCGCTCAAGTTTTTATATTATTGCCTGGAATGTGCCCCGTTCACATGGGTATCTGTATGCGCCGTTTTCCGAAAATTGGTGCGCTCTCGATCGTGGGCGTGTCGCCGATCAGCCGTTTTTGATACGGCTTGCCCCCATTTTCGAAATATCGTGAGGGCTGTCGAGTTTTTTTCCTACGTTGTAATCAAACGAATACTTCGGCTACCTGCACGACAAAAAAAAAAAATATTTCCATGTTTCTATGTTCCATCGACGGAGAGTGGGACGGGACAGGGGTTCATCCCCTCCATAGACTCTTTGATCCCCTCTTGCCCCCGCCTCACCCGGACTTTTAATAAAGTTTATTCATTCATTTCATGTTTTTGTAAAACTTAAAATGCCACCATTCACAAAGTTTATCCCTGCATTCGGGAAGTGAAGTAGCCGAAAATTTACGTTTCTTCTATATAGGATGGCTTTTTTCGCAATTTCTAGTCGTAATATATTTCTGATTTCTAAAGTCTTTGGCCTTTTGTTTCTTTCCCTTTTCCCACCTTTCCGGCAATGGTTCACATGCCGTAATTTATTGTTGAATGTAAGAAAAAATATCATATAATCTATATAAATGCAGAAGATGGTCTGAAAGCCGTCAGACTGAGAGTTAGCCTCCTATGAAACCGTACATCGGAGAACAACATTTAGGTGAACAGTGTAAAACACAGAAAACTAGCTTTTACCAGGTGTTAAGGTAAATAGGAAGTAAAACATAGATACTCGAACGCAAAAACAGTTATTTTAAATAGCGTGAAATATATATTAGTTTAATATGACAAGTCATTATTTGCTAACGAACATGCAAACAGATCAACGAGCAATTCATCCTCGTGGAGCTTTGACTCTCAGGTACAGCCACAGATATGTTTGCTCCACCGTCTAGGAACTTATTCTTCATTTATACGATTGCTCCGATAAAGGTTTTTCCCGTTCTATTAATATTGCTCGTAAATTTTAGTTGAGGCTTCGCCATTCTCTTTCTTGTGTCTATTTTGGAAAATGTTCGAGTGGAATACAATATATATTTTTACTCAGAGTTCTTCACTAGGGCCAGTCAATCCTCCATAGAGGATATAAGCCACTAGTTCGGAGGTCATCATCAGCTTTATCATAATCGTCTTTATCACAATCATCATCAAAGAGAAGGTTACCACGCAACACTCGAAATGAAAGAAAGGTAAATACCGACTTTTACCACTGTGATTTTATATGCATAACTTAAAAATTTTTCAAAAGACATGCAATTCATCTATGTCCAATTTTGTTAGATTACGCGTTTCATCGTCAGTCCCGCACAGAGGGTGTGAGCCAGTCACGTTCCAACTTCAACTTCAACTTCCGTTTCTGTACCGGTTTCCAGCGCAAGCTCCGGGAGAAACCTCTTCGTGACCGATTCATCGAGAAACCTGAGACACAATGGGTGAGAAATGGTTAACGCTTTTCATGTGGGCGGCATGACGTCCGTGATTCGATCGCTTGACGCCATTACATCGTGGGTTCTGAGCTTCAGTCACTATGCGGGACGGTTTTGCGGCAGAACCCAAGACTTGAAATCTCGAGTGGAGCGGTTGTCTTACGCATGTCTGTGAAAGGTAACCTGAGTGACAGTCACGGTACGGTGTCAGAAAAATTACACCGTGGGGACAGCATTTTGGCGTTCGAAAAGGGGCCATGGTTACCTCGCGCGAACCCTCACAATCTCACTTTTCGAAATTCAGAAAGGGAAGAGAAGGCACCAGACACCCGGTGTTTGTTATTGTTCCAAGCGAAGCTCGTTAAAAGTCAAATTTGGGGACGTCTTACGCGAGAAACCACCCGTACAAAAATGTATGTAGATAATATATAGAAAGTCTAAAAAAATTACAGCATATCCACGGGTGAATGATGAAGAGCTTGGGAGAAGCTCCTGAAGCAATCATGGTTACACCGTGAAATGTTCAGTGGTTTCGCCCAGCAGTAATCAAAGCGATACGCCGCTTTGATTACTGCTGCACTCGCTTGGCGGCAGCCTCTCGAGCTCGCACCTCGGGATCCTGCCGACGAGCACGAGACGCAGCGGCCTTCCGCACCCGGCGCTCCTCGTCGTCCATGGTCCGCCAAGCATCACGATCCGGCAAGCGCACTCCTCCCCGTACGGCGACGATCAGGGAGAATGAGAGATAACGGGTGCAGCAGCCAATCTGAGAGCAGCGGCACCTATAACGCCATGTAGCGTGCATTCACCCAACCGCCTATTGCACACATCCCTACGGAACAGCGCTATCTAGCATATCGTCACCCAACTGCAGTTTGCATGCATCTCTATGGGACAGCGCCATCTATTGAATGATACGGGAGACGCGACGGCGGGGGAACGCCGGATGGAGTGACGACCGACCAGGTGATGCTATAAGGAGCTTCGCCCCTAAAATAGGTTTAGACTGTCTATAGACTGTCTAAATCTATATTTGTAAGGGCAGACACCGGCGAGCGTAGCAAAATGCGGCCCTCGAAGGTAGGCCGGTCACTTGCGTATGTGTATGCGCCCTCTACCAATAGCTAATGCTCTCTCGGTCGTGGGCTTGCGTTGATCAGCCATTTCTGATGTGGCAATCTGATCTTTGATCGCGATCACTTGTCATTTAATATCGGCACATTCAATTGTCGCCTGCATATGAACGTATGAACGTCGTTGTTGCCTGTAGCGACTGAGGTGTTGCGCTACTAAGCACGTGGATGAAGGCCCATATCCCGGCATTGAGGAATGACACATTTAAGAAGGAGCATTGCGCTATGCTAAAGAAAGAAAGAAAGAAAGAAAGAAAGAAAGAAAGAAAGAAAGAAAGAAAGAAAGAAAGAAAGAAAGAAAGAAAGAAAGAAAGAAAGAAAGAAAGAAAGAAAGAAAGAAAGAAAGAAAGAAAGAAAGAAAGAAAGAAGTAGTGGTACCTCAGGCGCGCACACGCCAAGCTTCGCATGCCCCCATTTCATCGATAGAGCAAGGGTTCCTGAATTTTTTCGTTCTCATTTTCAAGAAGCAGCTATTTGCCCACTTCATCGACGTGGTTACGCGTGGTCCTGTGATCGATTTACACGGTATACTATACTCTTGTTCTGAAAGTGAACAGAACGTATTGCCGGGCTAATTGGTTCATTATGCCGCAATATTATGCGTCGCCCCTTCCTGCCACTCACGTTCTCTGGAGCCGTTGCTGCAAGTGTTCGGACAGCCACGCTGTTGAGTTAAATACAGAAGGGTAGGTGTTAACAAACACTTGCGAATGCTGTTCTGTCAGAAAACCAAGAAGCCCTGATGGTCACAGGGTCGAAGGTTCGAGTACCGCGGTGGTCACGTACAGTCTTGTGCATGCTTAGCGTGAACATGGCAGCGCGTGCCGCCCGGTGCTCTCAGCAACGCCCATACCAATACGACGCTTACTTCGCAATACGAAGATACATAGCAATACGAAGACACTGGCGAATATCTCGCGCGAAGGACAGCGTTCCTGTAAAGAATCGTCTCACATGTAAACATATCTCAACTATACATCTGCAATTGTGCTGCAGCTGGCTGTTTTTTGTTTTCTATATGAAATTACGCTGCGAAATGACAAACGGATACCGGAACACTGTTTGTTGGAAGGCGCCTGAGATAGAAAAGCTTTTGGAGGCGCCTTTCCCAAATTATGATAGTAAATGAAGCCATGGCGCTAAAAAACGGGACTTCCAAAGACGACAGGACGCATGTCTTTCACGATAAATGGCGCCATTTATTGCAAAGAAGCAATTAGCCCAAATATATGTGCACTTGAATTTTCATATAACGGCGAATCTTCTAGGTCGCTCCAGAAGGGGACAGACGTTGATACAACCGTGTTGGAAAAGCCACGTGTTCGATCACTCCGATATGATATACTTGCATATGAGGTATCGGGGCCTGGTTTCGGCTTCTTATGTGTTTGATGCGTTTCATGCACAACTCTTAGACATGTCAATTATGTGGCGCCCCGTAGAGGTTTCGTTTCCCACTAGGGAAGGACGCAAAAGCTTCACTAAAATATGACAAGGAGGACCTTTCGAAATTCGAGATGTCATTCGTACAATCGTAAAACAGTACTGAATTAGAGGCTGGGTCCGATTTGGTTGGTCTAGTGAAATGATTGAAACCGGACAAGGACAACAAAAAGGACAGCGCTCTGTGTGTTCATTTTCGTTGTCCTTGCCTGGGTGCGCTTACCTGTTTGAATGCGTACAGCAGTGCTGCGTTCCCGATGTAGGACTTCAATAAAATGTTATGACGTGGCTCTTCTAGCTGGCTTTACGTATATATATATATATATCAGAAGCGCATCGTTACGCGCCATACGAGGAAAAGTGTACACTGCTACAGTCGTGTACAACTTGATGTGTTCGGAAAGGCCACACCCAGATGACCGAAAGTGCGGCAGTCGATCATATCCGTGTTTAAAGAAAAGTACCGCTCACGGGCTCGGCAACGCTCTCCAAACGCGGGTTTACCGGCCGTCCGGCTCATGACGTCAGCCTGGAGTGCGCGCTTATTGGAGCATTCCTGTGTGCATCCGCCTTTGGAGAGGAAATGCCGCTGGCTTCTGCAGTTGCATCCGACTATAGGTGTTTCGTTGTTGCCTTGCGCGTGCTGTACTGATGAGTGCTTGTTACTTGCAGTGGATCAAGGCTTTTTCGACAGTGCGGCTGACCCTTACTTGCAGGAAGGTTCCGTTTTCACTGACCAGTCGGGTAAGTAACGAAAGACGAGCTCTTTTTTTCTGCGCGTACGGTTTCCTTCGACCGTGCTGACCGGTACCCGTATCATCATCATCATCATCATCATCATCATCATCATCATCAACAGCCTGTCTACGCCCACTGCAGGGCAAAGGCCTCTCCCATGTTCCGCCAATCAACCCGGTCCTGTGCTTTCTGCTGCCACGTTATACCTCCAAACTTCTTAATCTCACCTACCCACCTAATTTTCTGTCTCCCCCTCACGTACCCGTATAGCAGTTACCCTAATGCTGTACGCTATTCCTGCTACGTTTAAAAGCCCAGCAGAGTTTATTCAGCTGAGACACCGTCGTTATGGTATTGCACGCAACAGCAAGGTCCGCAATGTTGTTCACTTGAACGCCTATTGTTGGCAACACCTTCCAGAATTTTCGTGTTTTCTTAGATTCAGCCTCAACTTGGGAATGATCGCTCAAAGGGACCGACAACCAATTTTTATAGTACCTGTTTTCTTCAGCGCAACGGAAAGCTTACCAGTCATACTGTCTAATCACGCAATGGTAACGCCGAAAAACGCCGGGAAACATTTTTAAAAAAGATTGTTTGATCTACGGCGACAATGAAGTCGCATGCACCCAACACATGCTGCAAACAGTGGGCGGTGAGCGCTAGAGCGGTTCGTGTTTGGGCGCGGTGGTTTGCTGCACATGCATGCACTGCGCGCGCATTTGCCGCGGCTCGACATGTTCCTATAGTTGCTGAGAAGGCAGCGCCGCTTCTCAGCGTGCAACTCCTTTTATCTGGTGTGCAGCACAGAATAGAGCGGGGGTTGATAATATTATACATGCCCTAATTTTGAGCACTCGTTATGATACGCAGGAAAGCGTCAGACTACGTATAGCGACGACGACGACTCCATATTCCAGCTTCAAGGCTCCTCCGCTAAGCAATGCGAAATACCTGTTTTTTGTTACTTTTACACGCGATTTAAAAATATAAATCGTACTCAGATCATTACAAAAAAAGATGCCTGAATCTGTCACCATGACTCGCGGTATTTTTGTCGATCCCTTCAACGTAATTGTGCGTTTCGGAAGAGCCTGTCCCTCCATTCCATCGTACTGCGTCTCACGACTTCCAGTCGCGAATGTAAACGTGTTCGAAAGCCTTAGATGCCCCCATTAAACGCGAAAAGTGACCGCCGGTGTCAATATGAGTGATGAAAAAAAATCATCATGTGGTGGACCTCACTACACGACCTCACCTCACAATACGTGGTGACCTCACCACACATTACGTATGAAGCTGAGAAATTTTGTGACATCGTCATGACGTGACTATGACGTTACATCACGTGACATCGTCGCTTTATTGAGAAATGGGATGATCCCGCAGGCACTGCATAGCCCAGTAAGGTACAGAAAACTTCCAGTGCCTACGATCCCGGAGGCTGCCATGCGACTTTTCTCTAATTTAAACTGAACGACGCCTCTGTGTAGACAAAGCCAACGAGAACGTGAAAGCTGTAAATAGGACTTGATCCAAAGGTGTTGGATATGAGCTTGTGTGCCCAAGGTGTACAAAATGGGCTCTGCGTGGCGATGCTATAAAGAATGGCCTCGGTGTGAAAAGGGTGTATCAGCTCCTCTTCTCTCAGTCCTTGAGAGTATATAAGATTGGCTGTGTGAGCTGAGGGTTTATCATATCGGCTGCGTATGAAGAGTGCGTATTAGATTAGATTAACCGTGTAATAGTGGATCGGCTTGCCAGTTGTGTAAGGGATGTGCTCTGAATGGCGAGCACAATATCGCCTGGGTGTATAAAGGGTGTAATAGATCGTCTCGGTGCCGTGGCTGTAAAGGATTGGCTTGGTGTGCTGAGGGTGTATAACATAGGCCGCATTTCTCTAAGAAGCAGAATTTTTTTCAATAGCACAAAGAAAAGGTTCTTTTTCTGATTGCGGTCAATCTTGCACAGTTCACTGGCACTGGCAAGGTTGATAAAGGGGATTATCGGGAATTAAATGTTTCCGTGCAAACATTTCACGGCATCAACATTTCATGTATACGTCTACTTGCGAAAATTGAGGCACATACAGTCTACATATGCCCGTGACAGCGATGAGAAGCGGAATGAAGTTATGGAAATTAGATTATGGAGGCGCTTCTATTTTGAGTCAGTGACATCATTACTACAAATAATAATAATAATAATAATAATAATAATAATAATAATAATAATAATAATAATAATAATAATAATAATAATAATAATAATAATAATAATAATAATAATAATAATAATGAGATTATCATAAAAGTGGTGAATTTATGAAATTTCGGGAGAGATGGATGCGTATACATTATAATGCAGTTATTTCATCGTCTTATGCTGTACTTCGTCTTTTTTCACCTTCAGGCTTCTCAGGCTTCTCGGGCTTCTCGGGCTTCTCGGAATCGTCTCTAAGTAAGAAAGCACTACATCACTTCTGCATGAAACATTCAGACCAACTACTTCTTTTTAAGCACCTAGTACGTATAGTGTGACGTTGCCTGCTCACACCTAAATACTCCCCGAAGTGGTAACCATAAACGATATTTAGAAATTATTGGCACTTCTACTGAAAGGACCATTCACTAACTGACTTTGTTTTTGCCATTTAAAGGGACCCTATAACACTTTTCAGCGTGGTCAGCAGGGGCGGCGCCAATGGGGGGTATGGGGGGGCCGGAGCCCCCCCCCCCCCCCTCTAAATTCCGCCTGCCCGCCACTTTGCCCCCCTCCCCCCAAGAGCAAGTATAGACAAAACACAATGCAGAACTGAGCAGGATTGGAATAGTTTAAATAATCTTCAAGTCACAACACAATCTTTCACTACCTTTGCCGCTAGTCTGGAAAAACAGAGAAAATAATTTTACTTGTGTGATAGCTCTGTTTTCTTTTCTTCAAATGAGAGTGATGTGCCAACGGTAATATTTTGTTACGTTTGTTTACGTTGTAAAATGCAAGTGATAGTTATTTGTTTCCTATGTGTTATATGGCTGCCTACTATGTGAAATGTGATAAGCTGTTCCATCTGTTTGCCTGGTGTTATATGCCGATATTTACGTCTTTTGTACCCACCTGCTAAAATCCCTCCAGGGGATTACAGTACCAATAAATAAATAAATAAATAAATAAATAAATAAATAAATAAATAAATAAATAAATGTGTTCCCTGCCCCCCTGAGGAACTCGCTTGTCGCGGGTGCCTCCCCCCCGCCCAGTAAAAAAATCCTGGCACCACCCCTGATGGTCAGACAACGCGGCCGATTAGTAATCGAGGCTCCTGAGAACACGCGAGTCAAACATTATGGCGCAGCACGCGGCGCGGAATTTACATTTAATTCTCAAATTCAGCGAGAAATCGTTCGCTCTTCTCTCGACAAATGATGGCATAAACCCAAATGACTGCGCCATAAACCCAAAGGTCACGACCATTGGTTGAATTGAGCTTCGTTAGTAGCATATGTATAAAGTTACCGTGGTCGCCGCGGGATGGCACCACGTGACTGCGCGCGTGCTCGTGATCACACTGAAAGTAAGCCCCGCGTTCGAATAGAATTAAAAGTAAAGAAAGTGCTCAAAGTCATGCGCGCGCTGACGAAGGGACGCAGCTTTTTTTCCCCCTTGTTATGCCCCTTCCTGCGTAGCTTTCAACGCGCTCGCTGGTACGAAAGGAGAGACAAAGCGATTAAGCGCGCAAGAAATTCAGTAACTCCGCTCGTCTGATTCGAAAATTTTTGCGGGAGTCCATTCATGAGGCAGTAGGCTCTTTTAATGAAGCCATTTCAAGATTACTTGAAAACGTGTTGCAGGGCCCCTCTAAGGGCACAAATTGAAGCCCCGATAAAGAACCTCATATGTAGATCCCTTGACCTACCAATTTATTCGGTGTAATCGCTCAACACAATCCCTTCGCTAACCTTTCAAATTAGATAAGTATAGTGTAAGGAGATTTTCGTCAGTAATGCATCCTTAAAGGGACACTAAAGAGAAACAATGGATCGGTTTAGATCGATAAATTGTGCTCCGAGAACTCTAATGTCGTTATTTCGCCATCATAGGTTTATTAATAGAGGAGAAAATAAAGTCCAAGGTTTCATTTTAAAATTTCGCGGCGAAATCTCCCCGCGTGACGTCACGGATTGCAAGGTGTATTTATCGTATTTTGGCGCCATTGGCTCAACAAAATTCCCCAAAATTGGTGTGTTAATTCTGTAGGCCCCCTCAGAGGACAATGTACTTCCTTTTTACTGATTGGCAACTACGTATAGTCCCTAGTAGGCGCCATCAAAATATGTGACGCCACGGCGAATGGTGCGGAAACTTCTAGGTGGCGTCGCCACCCACATTTCGCTTTTGCGAGTTTTCTCGCTTACTAAGCGTCCTCTCGCAGCAAGCGTGGTTATTTGGTATCGTGAAAGAGTACTTTGCTAATATGACAAAAATGGTTTTGCTCTTTCGTGTCCCTTTACAAAAAAAGCCTTGGTCTAGGGGTTGTGGTGCTCGACTGCTGAACCGAAGATCGCGCATCGAACCCCGGCTGCGGTGGCCGAATTTTCAATGGAGGCGAAAATGCTTGAGGCCCGTGTACTTAAGATTCAGATATGCGTTAAAGAACCCCAGGTGGTCGAAATTTCCGGAGCCCTCATTACATGGTGGTTTTCGGACGTTAAGTTCCAGGAAGTATTACTACTATTTCAAAAATAGCGTTAAGTAGATGTTTTCAAAGCGTATTTTTATTGCCAAATCGTCCTTAACGGTTCGAATCTGTTTTCAATGTGTAATTGTTCAATCCCATTGTATACAACGCATTGACGCGGTCATTTCTTTTCTAAGTAGAGCAAGAAAATAACGGTAATTAGGAAAGGCACAAACGAGGTAATATTACCACGTTTGGTGCTGTTAGTCAATAGCGACAGGGAGCGATAATTTGTCTTTTAGCAAGCTTGGACATGGCGGTTCCTTCATACATTGCAGAGCGGCCATTTAGACAACCTCTGACATCAACTCTACGAAATATTGCTTTTTTTGCTTTCGTTCAGCCAAAAGGTAAGTAAAAACGTGCAACTTATTTCATTTGCGCCATACAGTGCATAGAGGAGGCCGCGGTAGCTTCGCTAAAAAAAACGCAGAACGTACATCTTATTGTAATCCTTAAAGACACGGCTGAGCGAAATTGCTGTACAAAGTGTGTTTCACCGGATTCGTGCTTTATTCGTTGATTTGATTTGTTGGGGGAAGTTGAAGTATTTAGTGGCTTCCAGGTGCCTTAATGTATTTTAATCAGGAAAAGTGAATTACGTAATAATTCACAGCGTCAATAAACAATGATCAAATATTGAGGCGCACCTTAATAGGAAACTGACTCTAGACTTCACATCGACTGCCTCAGGTTTTCTTGAACGTGCGCAGTCGTTTCCACTCTACATTAATAACAGAGCACGCGTCTTACAATTTAAATCGTCTTGAAGCAGATCAATCGATATCGTGGCTGCGTGTGATGTGTCATATTTCCATGACTCGTGATAGCGGAGACCTCGAGCCAAATTAATATGGGACAAAGAGAACAAAGCAGGCGAGCAGATAAAAAAAACCTAAGACGAGGATTAGGGTCGCCTCTAATTTTTTTTTACCGTGACAGAGAGAGAGAGAGAAAACTTCATTGGAACAGCAGGCAATGGACGTCAGGAGAAAGTCCACCTCCCCGGTCGTGCCTAGTCGTCGGCTGGAATCCCTTGAGATACGGCAGCTGCAACGGCGTGACTGACGATGTCCTGCTGGACGTTGGGCTGCGGAGCAGAGCCTCCCAGGATTTGTAGGGTGTGCGAGCTATCGCACTGAGTCGGACATGTCCACACCATGTGTACCGAATTTGCTGCCTCATCACAAAATTTGCACTGTACCTGAATACTCCTGGATGCCACTTGCCGTA
Source organism: Rhipicephalus sanguineus (assembly GCF_013339695.2). NCBI lineage: Eukaryota > Metazoa > Arthropoda > Arachnida > Ixodida > Ixodidae > Rhipicephalus > Rhipicephalus sanguineus. The sequence continues at coordinate 75,262,209 of NC_051186.1, read as the reverse complement.
GGGTACATGGTTTAGGAAAACCTTCGCCTCTAATTTTCGCCACATAACCTCCTCTTTTCTACTGAGTGATCTGTCCGCTGCTGGGTATATTTGCCGATTTAGTCGGTGGTGTGCTGTGATTTCTTGGTATGCGCGCATGTCGTCTCTTGTTTGTAATTTCGGCAACTTGGGAGGTTTAAATCTTCTTTCTCAGATCGCCATCCTCACAGGATGGCGACCTTAATGACACTGTTTAGCATCGAACCTAGGGATGTGCTCTGTACATAACCATGAACGTGTTTTCTCTCAACCAGTTCTGAAGGAGAAAGCGTCAGGACATGGGCAGGCATATGCATCTTCCTCGTCGTCTGCCTCATCTTCGGCGTCATCATTGTTTTGCTGATCGTCCTTCAACCCGATGGTAAGTGCCGCGGTGGCCGCGCGATAGCGCTACCTAATTTTGAGTTGTCGCTACAACCCTGGTGATGTGTTCCGTATACCGTTAGAATAAGCCCGTATGATGTTCAAACTATTAAACCAAAGCTAACTTGTCTATGGCCAGGTTCTGACAATTCACGTCCGTGGACAAGTCGACGGGTAGAACGATATCGCGTGCGCACACAAAACGGCGAGTAGAACAATTTTGGCGCCCCTCGCCACAGGTTCACCTCGCCCGTCTCCCCATGAGTCCTCGCCCCCGACGCAGCGGGCGCCCCTCGCGCCCTCGCCACCGCCGATGCCCTCTGTCATAAGTGCCGTGATACTCGGTGGCGGCGCTTCACACCAATCATTATTCCCCTCTGTCTCGAGACGTGCTTCACTGGCTTGAATCTTCGCACTAGTGGGAGGGCTCATAATATTTTAGAAAGTATATGCAGATTCCATATAAATTTCATGAAATGCTCATAACACTAATACGAACAGGAACGCATAGAATGCAAAGGAAGGCATATAATACAAATCGAACGTTTAACCAGAGAACACTGAGTGTACCAGGTTGCATATTCGCGTCTTCGCGTCTGCCATAAGACAAGGACGTGCCACAGGGCCATGTTGTAGAATTCAGCGCCATTTTTTTTACCAGGAAGTCTGGTGCGTTCTTTCTCATGGGCCTAGACAGTGCCTGCCATTCCAGGAGTCAACAATCAGTCGTACATTGACAATGTGTGCCTCCTGTGGCCGTCAGTCAAAATTTGGCCGTGATTCCAAGGACAGTGACCCAGGAAGGGAACATCGTCAATTTCCGCAGTATTGTCCATTTCCTGAGACAGCGTAACATGAATTGGTCATTGTGCCAGAATGACCACTTCCTGGAACACTTCTTGGCGCTGGCTTCCGCTTCATGGTGCAATGTTCCTTGGATGTCCCACAAATTACGTCGCCTTTCCTGGGGCATACAAGGAAGGTGATTCCTGTGTAACAGTGTATTAAACATCTGAGCGGCCCATAAGTGTACATTGACGTCATAAATGCCTTTCAGTGGGCTGGCACAGCGTTTTGCCCGCTTGTCTATCGCTGTATGAATAGCTTGAGAAAAAAGAAAGACCATTTCGTAGAGTGCTGGAGCATGATAAGCAAAGCCCAGCCCTATCTATACTCATTGCAGCGTTATATCGCATATGCTTCAAAAGTCCTGTGCCAATATTGTTTGCGGTCACGCAAAACAGTACCCGTTGTTAAGGCGAACGCCTGAGATGCCTCATCAAACGCGAAAAATGACCGTCGGCGGTGTCGGCGTCAACACCAGTGATGCAAAAACTCATCACCTACGTGATGACGTCATATGGGAACGTCGTTATGACTTCACAGATCACTATAATTTGTTACGTCACATGATGACGTCATCACATAATATCGTCGCTTAGTCAAAGATGAGGCCGATCCCGGAAGCCCTGCAAAACCACGTGTGGTGCAGAAAGCGTCCAATGCCCCAGATACCAGAGGCAGTGCAAATCCACGTTGGCTTCTGAAGGCTTTCGGGGTATTGGGGGTGGGATAAATACAGTCGACCGAGAAAAAGATGGCGTAGGCAAATGAGTCGTCTTAGGCTAATGCTTATCCGTTAGAATAATACTGGGACCGTGTGACTCTTTGTACAAATCTTGCGAAATGTGGAAAACTGACGCACTAGGTACCTGCGCGGCGATTTCTCGATTGAAGTGAAACGCATGTATTGCCTCATTTTATTTCCAGATAGTGACATCGCTGAGGACTTCAACGGCAGCAGGAGCTCCCCACCTTCGGACATAAACGTGCCGCCTCCCATAGATCATACGCTGCCTGTAAGCTACCGCTTAGTGGATTCTTTTGAAGTGTGGCAGGCTTTAGCGCAGACATATTGCTTGTCCAAGTGCCGCACGAATCAACTTACAAATGCTACGAGGCGCATACCATCCAGGAGGCTTACTAATGCTACAGGGTGCAAACTATCAAGCCAATAACACCTTGTTAGCTGCGATGACAGAAGGGTCACGTATTTTTTTTTGCTATTGTTATGATATTAGTTTTAAATAACTATGAAGCCAACCATTCATTGATGACCACGGCAAATTTACAAGTATTATACCTGTTATAGCGCCAATGAGACTGGCCATTTCGATTTTTCCCGCCGCACTATACCTTGGATGGATGGATGGATGGAAAGAACATATTTAGGTCCTGCACAAGGTGTTGCCACATACCTGGCTAATCCCATGGTGAATCCCCTTTTGTGTTGCTTAAAATGAAGCACGACGAAACTCCACGATAAATACCGCGGGACTAATACGTACTGGACGTGTGACGCATTATCTCGTGAAAGAAAGAAGGGGAAATGACCAAGAACTAGTTTTCTTTGTTAGCATATGCAACCTAATTCCACCTAAATAAAAAACACTCGCCGTCACGGCTACTAGGGGCGCTGGCTAACACTCGCAGGTTTACATGCACGGAAGTAACCAATAAAGTGCACGGGAAGACGGTCGAAGCTGTGGCTCAGTTCGTAGAGCATCGGACGCGTTATCCGAAGGTTGTGGGTTCGGTCCCTGCCGGTGGCGAGTTCTCTTTTCGTCCACTTTAATCTCCTTGCATTTATATCACAGTTACCACAGTTATCACAGTTACCAAACGCTACAAATAATGTCCCCTACGGTTTTCTCGGTTTCTTTATTTGTTGGTTTTATTACACCTTCCCATGATACCTTTAACACGAAAGTGTTTTATGCCCGGACCCAGCAAGATTTTACTGACGTGATTTCCGTAACGAAAATGCCGTCAATGAAAATCTCTGTAGTACTTTGCGGTTCTTATAAAATACACAAAATATGAGAATACGCGAGTAGGGTAATTGTCCGAGGGGCTCGTTTTTCTGTATTATACAGAACTAATAATACCGATGGAAAATTAAGCCAATAATAATTGTTCTGGTTTAACGCCCCAAAACCCCGATATTATTACGAGGGGCACCGTAGTGGAGGGCTCCGAAAGTTCTGGCCACCTGGGGTTGTTTAACATGCACCTCAATCTCAGTACACGAACCTCAAACATTTTCGCCTCCATTGAAAATGCGGCCGCCGCGACCCGGATTCGATCCCGCTAGCTTCGGGTCACCAGTCGTGCACCATAATCACTAGACCACCATGACGGGTACAATTAAGCCAAGGAAAGCATCGGGGACATTATTTGTGGTATCTCAACTGTATTGCAATGATTCTCATTTAAATTTAAAGATATTAAAGTGGACGAAAAATCACCACTTCCGTCTGTGGGATCCGAAACCACAACCTTCGAATTGTCTGTCAATTTCATTAGTACTGTAAAATATGAGGACAGCGCGAGACATAGCGAACCGCAAAACTGATATCATTTCGAAGATACCCTCACAGCTTTTCTCAACGCATGCGCCATAAATGTATTAATTAGAAAGTATTAAATATAAAATGGGATGAAGGAAGCAAGTCAACTCAACGCATACTGACCCGAACATCCTGTTGCCATGGTCGAGGCCCCAATGGTCACCGCGTCTGATTATATTTATGCTTTGCCAGGCCTGCCAAGCGGTGAAACAATGGAGCGCAGCCACACTGATCAGATTGCAAGCCAAGAAAGCAATCTCTTCCCTTCTGCTCGTTTAAATTGTGTTAATGTGGGAGTGGAATGTTTAAAGCTTCCCGAACATTACAAAGAGTTCAGCCATAACTTTGATCACAATCAGCCACAGCACCAACAAAGTGTGCAGCTGCGTAGCTGCGCATGTTGCCTTACAGACATAATGCCCGTTTTGCGAGGCTTGCCTATCTTTTGGCTTGACGAGGTTGCGGCTACAGCAAGATACGAGCGTGTCAAATGTTACTCCTTCTTTCGCAAACTTTCGGCGACGAGTGTGGCGAAGATGACGAAGCATCTTTCTTCGGAAGAAGAAGCGGCGCGGCTGGAGAAACAGCGGGAAGCTGATCGAACATGGGCCCAGCGACGACGTGCCGATCCAGTGTTTCGAGCAAAGAAAGCCGAGGCTAAGCGAGAGCGAAGAGCCAGAGACACCGAGTTTCGATCTAAGGAGGTAGCGTCACGACTACGCTACGACAAGGCTCATCGGGAGGGAAATCGCTTGGCCGCAGCCCAGCACCGAAGAGAATCCGACCGCATCTTGAGAGTCCTGAAAAACTTCCGTTGCCGAGTAAGAGTGGCTACAGCCGGAGGAGCCGACGGACGGTTTAGTGGCATCAAATTGTCTTCGCTATACCACAGTTAAATTAGAACTTAGTAAAAGCGACCCTAAAGCTAAGCAAAAGCCACCAGTTCCGTTGTTTCATCAGTCTTCGCGACGTTAAATCAGTGAAGCTGCGCTCAATCTTGTGTGATGTCATCTAGTAGCCCGCGCGCGCTTTCGCCGACTGTTTCACATCGCGTATACTTGCTCCGTGTTTCGATTTATTTGTTCCATGCACCTTTCGGACGGAGCTAAATACCGTGCGGGCTCAGTGCTTGACCATTGATAATTGATACTAGGAAGCGTGGCTGCTGGTGGTGAGGGTGAGAGCGTTCGGGAAAAATGGTAACTGTATCCGGTGGACAACCGTTCGGTCTGTGGTCCTTGCTAGCGCCTGCGGAATCCTGCTTGCCTTGACTTCGAAACACTGCGCGCATCTGCCGCGCCGCGCGATGCTGCTGGAGCTGGCGGGCGTGCGTCACGGAGGATTTCGGCATTTTGCCGGATCCGCCGAGAACTACAGACTGAATCACTCCTTATCCAGATGCTGTGACGAATGCTCTTACCCAAGTATCACTCTCTCCGCCAGCAGCCACGTGCTCTGAATTTGGCGTTTTAATCGCCGAGCACTCAGCACTGTACTGACAACGTATCGCTTGTGGCATTTTACTGGTGTAAACACATTCCAATGCTTCTCCATGCTTTCCATCAGACGATTCCGGCGCCCGGCACCCGGTCTAGAGCTTCTAGACGTACCAGGAGGACCCGGCCGCCTATACCGACTCGGAGGAGCACTACCCGCCGGACGACGTCGACAGCTCCGGGAACGTCACGTGCCACGGGTAGCCCTAGCTTACCTGACACGAGTAAGTCGCTTCACAGAAATCGCCGAACGACTAAACATGGATGCTCTTTGTCACACACAGCTTCAACCCTGCGCTGTAGATCATATAGAAGCACCGTCCATTAGAAAGTATCGTTTTGCACGCTAGACACTGCACTAGCCTTATTTTTTTTTCGCTATTTTGTCTACAGTGCTTTCCACGAAAGAGTTACTTCGTACGTCATAAATGAAACACGTGGACCCGAAGTTGTGTCAAATTTGTTATCATTTATGCGCATATCGCTTTAAGCGGGCGTCATCGTCCTCAGCAACATAATTATCAGTAACAGTCTGACTACGCCCGCTGCGAGGCGAGGGACACCCCCCCCCCTTTTTTTAAATAACCTGGTTTTGTGCAAGCTCTTGCCGCCTTAGCCTCGACCTAGTTAAACTAATCTGCCCGCCTTACTTTCTACCTGCCATCTGCCACGCTTGCCTTTTCTGGAAACCAGTTTGTTACTCCTAATAGCCACAGCTTAACTTGCCATCTGGCTGTATGCCCATGCCATTTTCTTCTTCTTGGTGTCGACTAAGATATCTTTAACAGCGTTTGTTCATTGACCCGCCCTGCTCACTTCTTGTCGCTCAAGTAGGCTTACAAAGTCATTATCTTGAGCCATTTGGCAGATGTTCATAACAGAAGAATGTATGAGCTTCAAACACCGACAGAAGGAAACCAGAAAACAAGGATTTCGAGTATGAACGGAGGGGCCGCGCTGTGGCAGAAAAAACTTAGACACAAACGTTTTGAGTTGCGTAGAAGTTTGTTCAGACCTGATACAGATACAGGTGACATGTTACAGAAGGAGGTCTCAAAGTGAAAACTCTCAGGGGGACCTCCTATCAATATTATGTAGGTTCAATACAGGGCAGGTGAATCGAGAAGCATACTGGCCAACAATGAGAAGATATTAATAAAAGCCAAAATGGAGCTTACAAACAACGAAATTGAAAGAACAAAAATATTAGAATTAGTCCACTTTTAAAGTACAGTTAAAACAACAGCGCAGATAGTATATTTCATATTATATAACACGACTAAGGAGCGCGAATTCTTAATTAGCGAAGCAGAGATGTTTAACTTAACATTGGATAATGATTATTTGTGCAGGAAGGCATACTAAATTTTACGCAAGCCTCATAGTAATAAATAAATGAAATACTAGGAAAATTGAGGTATCTGAAGGAATGAAAATAGGATAGGGGATGGTACTAAAAGTTATCTTGCAAGTTGGAGTAGATGTTTCTGTATTAGGAGACATTTTTTAACTAGACTTTGTACCTATCTCCTTTGCGGTGAGTGGTAGATAGAAGAGAGTAAAGTCTACGTCCCCGAGATAATTTGAGAATCAGTTCTGCGGAATGCCGCAAGATGGCGGAAAGGTCATGAAAAGGAAGAATTTACAACCAACCGTTCCTAGCACAAAGCCACGATGATGAGGCGATCAATGCGGATTTCTCAGGGATAAATCTTCCAGGCTGACGAAAACTTTGTCCTGGTTGGGGGATGGAAACCGTGACCAACGCATTTCCTGGGTGTTCGCTCCCCTCGAGGTGGATAACCAACAGTGGTCAAGTGGCTAGAGCACCCAACCCACCTCCACTGCAGGAGAAACTTGGTTCAATTCCTGGTAAACAACAAGTGGAAAATATTTGCGAGAATGCGTTCGGATCAGAGTTCGTATGAATTTCCTTGAAGCTTCGTGCTACAAAAAGGTGGTTGACAATTTTACGGTGGAGCCGTATGCGCCACACCTCCTCGATTTCTTCGTGTCGCGCTGTCCGTGTGCAAATACCCGTTGTGCCCCCTATGAAGCAGTGGTGTGTGTGTGTCTCCCTTCTCGTCCGTGTCTTCTTTGCGCCTACAAATTCGAATCAGTGGTAGTTCTTCCATAGCTCCCTAGATGGCACCGGGGGTTCCGATACTTTAATGAGTCAAATGTGTATTTGAATCACTGAAATGATAAAATCCCTGGCGCCATCTAGGAAGCGGTGGAAAAAATTGGGGGACCCTTAAGCTTCGCCTTTAAGAGTTGAACGCAATAGCGAAATCCGGCCCCTAGTGCGCACTTCAACCACTAAGTGCACACTTATTAATGTGTATTGTTACACACACACACGCACAGACACACACGCGCGCGCTCGAGAATGGTACATACAGGTTTTTGATCTAAAGCAAGAGTCGCATGGCCTCCAAGATGCAAGCCGCGCGCTTGCCATCGCGGAGGCCATGAAGAGTCTCACATTGCCTCACAGATGGCAGCACATTGTCTAGCGTTTGCTGTTCGCTTGATCAACGCCTTCTCTGGAAAGACGGCACTGGCTTGATATGTTTTCCGCTAGATGGACATAGTTGTCCATTTTTAGAGGTGTTTGAAAGTTCGTGTGTGTTTTTAGCGGCGATGGCTGCACTATCCCGGCCTTTTTCGACGTAGACTGATGGCCTCCCAAATCCGCCTACAAATCGCCGAATGGGCTCGTTTTCGTCGTGACACCTGTCGAACAAAATGCGTTAAGGAGACTCCTTCCACTACATGGCATTTATGTAGTGTTTTGTTTCCATAGCAGCTGCAAGTAACATCGTGGCTTTGTGATAGAACACCTGCTTACCACGCGAACGGCCCGTGTTCGATCCTCAATGGGACTGAAAGTTTTATTCTTTACTTTATTTGTTTCTTTCTCGATTTTTCGCTCACGGACGATTTTTCGCTCACAACCAACTGTCCCGACGCCGACGGCGGAATTTCTGCGACACGAGCTCTCTAACGCTATCGCGTTAAAACCAATGCAATAACGCGACAGAAAACAGTAAGTACGTGCTTAACCAGGTCAGTCGAGTTGAGGCTCTGCGTTGACACGGTCGTCCGTAGGAAGTATGGCACGGGTGCTCACTGTGAGACCGCCCGAGGAGCTGCGCGCTTATGAAAAACGCTGACGACAGCAGAAATGAGAATGCGCTCGTCAGCTCCGCTGGTCACCCACCTTCTTAGAATGGAATGTTCTCAAGATCTTATTAGTGGCTCGGACAACGAGTGACAGTCTTGTTCCTCTTCCAAGCACCACCAATGTAGTACTTGCTTCCGGTTTTCTGAATATTCAGAAATGGTGTTTTAAAAATTAAACTACTATGAAGTCGACGGTTCTGGCTGAAGTTTACGGTAATAATGGATACACATGATATCGGAGCATAACTTTAAGATGAGGGCCAATTAAATAGCAGGATAATTAACGAAAATTATTTGAAGGAGTTCACTGAAAGATTAGATGAAAGCCTTGTGGGCAGCTGTGATCATTGCGGCACCTGACGGAGAAGATCTCAAGCACGTGCTTCTTTCTGCGTGGGCTCCGAGATCCGCTTCGGCTGCGCACGGTACACAAATTCAATCCAAATAAATACATCATGGTGCACACGAACGCACACTTGCGAGGGCCCTTATCAGACACCTAAGTGAAGGATTAGGGTCGCCTTCAGGTTTTCTGTTTTCGGTGATGAAATTTCGTTGTGCCGACGTCTGCGCAGCGACGGCGCCCGCTGAGCCACCTCCTCCGCTCTTGTGCTCGGTCGGCTCGCCGGAAGCCGCCATCCAGCCCCTGTACCCGCCGGACAGGACGTGCGACATCATCTTCTTGACGCACGTGCGCGTCAGGAACAACACAGTGCGGCCGGTGTTGAACACGATCAGCTTCCCGACGTTCAGGAACGCCTGCGCCGCCTACACGGACACCACTTGCGGCCTGTCCTTTCACGCATAGTAAGCATATAGCCGGTTACAACCAGCAAACCCCTTGATTAAAAACAAGAATAAATGCAAGCTCCGCCCTGAGAACCGCAGCCCACCTGCCTTCACCCATGCGAGAGAGTCGTCCTAGGTGGCTTTCGTTGTAAGCATACGTGCGTTCTAGATGCAAATGTAAATACTGCGCACATTAGTAATTAAAGGCTCGCCGTTCCTACTGAAGAGATAACGCTTACCCGACCTGTGATGTCGAAACCTTTGCGAAATTTGCAACACGAACATGTCTATGTATGTGAAAATGACCTACCTGAAATACTCGAAAGGGGCTTAACGTCACAGACATGGGCCAATGTAATTGGTTGTAACAACCATATAAATTTTCTCAGGGTGGAACAGCGGCGGCTGAGGGCGGAACTTACGTTTATTCTTGGGGTGTAATCGACTTGCTCACTAGACGCTCGCCTGCCAAAGGCGGGCGCAGCTTGGTATTTGCTGAAAGAGCCCACATGACATACATCGCAAAATTTGTTTACGCTGTGGAAGTTCTTAAAGGGGGCCCCGAATAATCTTTACTTGGTATCCGAGATCGCTTTGGAAGTGTAAAGCTACTATACATCAATAAGAAAGAGCGTATTCAGACCATACTTATGGTACACAGCAGATTTTAATCACTGCTAATTTACATCTGATTAATTTGTATGCCCTTACCACTTCAGATAGCTTGAATTCGTATCTTATTCACACTAATTTGAATTTATTCAAATGTGATATTGACCTTTAATTCACATATATTCTCATTTGAATCACATTTCGTACCAATTATCACTTCTAATCGCTTGGCATACCTGATTCACATAAACGGTGCACTACCTTCAGGCCCACCTTTTGGTACCAGTCTTGTCCGCGCCAGACGTAGATAACGTGGCCAGTTGGTTCTGAATTGCGTTGTGATGTATTTTCTAGCGCGCAGAAAACACAAGTATAATGAGTAGATGCGGACCACACCGACGTCCATGGCCGGAGGCAGGGGGGAAGGGCCCAGGAGCGTGGCCGCCCCCCTCTTAAAATTTCCTGCCTGCCCCTATTTGTCCCCCTTGAGCAAACACAGTTTACCACAGCGCATGGCCAGCGTACAGTTCTCGAGAAAGGGAAACGCGAGCAACCCTTATGATTGTCATTGTTGTCGGACAGAAAAACTTCCCAACCAGGTCCTTGTTTTTCCTTTTTTCTTTAGAGTGTACCGGGAAAGAAGTCTCGAAAGATTTTTTTCACTGTCCACGGTATTCAGAAAAAGCAGAATAATTTTGAAAACCACATTCACTGTCATGGAAATAATTTACGGGTTTTACGTGCCAAAACCACGATGCAACTATGAGGCACGCCGTAGTCGAGGGCTCCGCGAATTTCGACCACCTGGGGTTCGTTAACGTGCACCTCAATCAAAGTACACGTGCCTCTAGCATTTCGCCTCTGTAGAAATGCGACTGCCGCGCCCAGGATCGAACCCGCGTACTTCGGGTCAGCAGCTAAGCATAGTGACACTGCACTGCCGCGGGAGCCCAATACGGTGGAATAATGATAACCTTTTCATAAGTATTTACATTGTATTCTGCTATGCGCAAGTCTTTAGAATCGAAAGTGGTAAAAATTCATATTTAATAATAGGAGATCGCATGGTTTCCTGCAGACGCTCTCTTACTATGACAAATTCAGGAGACCTTTCCCTATCGGAAAAATGGGGGTGCCTCAAGTTTGGCGTGTACGTGCCTGACCCACTACTTTTCTTTCTTTCTTTCTTTCTTTCTTTCTTTCTTTCTTTCTTTCTTTCTTTCTTTCTTTCTTTCTTTCTTTCTTTCTTTCTTTCTTTCTTTCTTTCTTTCTTTCTTTCTTTCTTTCTTTCTTTCTTTCTTTCTTTCTTTTCTTCGCATTGTGCTATGCTCCCTTCTTATAATTTCCTTCCTCCATGCCGGCAATTGGACAACATGGGCGTTAAGAGCCGTACAGACAATTCATTAAAATATTTTTCACCATAGTAAATCAGCAATGAGTAGAAGGATTTGCCCAATTTCTGTGGCACACACCCGTCGGAGTTTTCGCGTACGCCCGTAGCCACACCGACGGTGACATCAGTCGGGCAATACACGCTTCGCTTGAATAGTAACCGCAGCATAACCATTGGCGTGCGATGTTCCATCGCAGCTTCCTCAATCAAGAGGATTTTTATCCTGCGGATTTCTTGGCGCATCTGGAGGAGCTGAAGACGACGGCCCACGTCAACCACTACGGCGTACTCAACGTGTACGGGGCACCGGCCTTCGTCGAAAACGTCAGCACCGCCGCGGAATTCACCGAGGACCCTCAAGGTCAGCTGCAGAAACTTAAATCGCGCGCACAAGCTTAGCTAACGGGAAAACAAAAATTGGCGAAGCTTGCACTACACCGCGCCAGGCTTGAAACACCGAAACTGGACGATTCTGAAGACCATTCTGGCTGCTTTTAGGTTGTTTTAGCTGCGAAGCATCTTATGGCGGAGTTCAATCCGGTGGTGGTGTGCGGCGTAACAACCCTTACTGCGCATGCGCGAACGCTCTCCACCCCCTCTCTCCACTCACACTCCCCCTCTCCACTCCCCCTCTGAAACCTTGGCTCGACATGCCGAAACGCTGCTTCGCATCGCCTCATATGGTCCCCTTTAGCGGGAGATGGTGTAATTTTTCGGCCTTAGCTAGGTGATGCAGGTCATTTCTAGGTTCCTTCTAGGTCGTTGCGAGGATTTAGCTAGGTGATGCTAGGGTGTTTCTACATT
>NC_051186.1:74872998-74892406 GCF_013339695.2 Rhipicephalus sanguineus | reverse complement strand
GCAGAAAGCTTTCGGGGTTGGGGGTGAAGATCAACAGAATTGACCGAGAAGAAAAAGATGGCTTTCGCATTTGAGTCGTCTTAGGAGAATGCAGGAGGGCCCGTGTGACTTTTGATTTGATCATAATAGACAGATTTAGTTGGGCGTCCGCAACAACGTACGGACGCAGCCTGCCATAGGAAATGGCTGGCAGGCTGCGTCCGTACGTTTTTGCGCACGCCCAACTAAACCTGTCTATTGTCAACGTACGCCCGTGAAAAAACGAACGGCCTGAACTGACGAGTATAGTTGGTGTTCTAAATATTACTGCCATAGCACTTTGAATCTTCGGAGTGGTCTCTGTAACGGCAGGTGAACGGCCGTCGTAGCACGAAAAACGTTTACTTCTGTAGGCAATGCGTTCCTTCGCAGTTCTGGTGATGACGAAAGTTGTCTCCCGTCCGCCCCTTTTTTAATGCCCAGGTAATGCGGAACCTTCTGGGTAACGACAGAAGACGCAACATGGTCTTCGTAGGCGTTGGATTCTACTTCTACAACGACACGAACGCGTGGCACGACCTGGAATACGTTGCAGAGAGTATTTCGCTGTGAGTACTAAACCGCTAACAAGCGCGTAAGGCAAGCCATTGGGGGCACGCTGTTCGTCCAACTAAATATCCGGAAATGCGCATATTTCATTTTCAAATGCCCCCAAACAACTTCGAGTTCAAAGACGAGACGGTGGTTTCTTTCTCGGCCTTCACTACCCTTCCTACAGGCGCTGTCTCCTCCACGTCGCAAATTTATTCATAAAGCACGTGGAAAATGTAAGCATGGAACCCATCCGGATTGCACGCTTTTCGGATACACGCTGTTATCACCGCTTGCGTAGTCGAAAACACGTAAAACGAAGTGAAATCTGTGGATCACGCACGATTGTCATGCGAGATAAGGCAGGACAAGCGTGCGGCTGCATGGCAAAGCAAGGTGGGAGACATTCCACAACTAATACCGGTGTCGCACGGTGCACTGACGATCGCAATTAAGCCCGATAGGGATCAAATTTATCAACAGTGATTGGCTCCCTCCTGCATCTCGCGTAAAGGAGCCAATCACGATCGAGAAATTTGGTCCGCATCTGACCCGATAGCGGTCAAAATTGGCCGTGTGACACCGGTATAATATCCCATGTATGTGACGCAATTGAGAGCTTTATTTCCTCATGACGTCACATGTACAGACTGCTGCTGCTGGCGTTATGAATTGTGCCGAAAAGTGGGGAAACGTCAGGAGAGGATAACACGCTTCTTTTTTGTATTTTCTGAAGTTGTTTAAGGGCCCTTTAAGGAGTTCATTCCGACACCTTGTGCGCAACGCATCATTGCAGAGTTACATAAATGTCCTGCATATTCCCGGATCTATTTTTGCATGATTTACTGTCAACAGCCGTAATAAAATCGCTTGTACCAGTAAATTACCCCTTTTCGAAATGCGATAAAGCACCACTCGTGCCGCGAGAACGCGGTGGCACCGCGATATGCGAGAATACACGCGAAGTCGAAATACACGCGGCAGCGCCTTAATATCCATGGCTCAACTACCCGTTGTGATCATTTCATTGCGATAGCAGTTATATGGAACTCCAGGCGCAATATTGCCGTCACTGTCGCCGTGATGTTCAGTATAAGGTACAAACCTATAACATCGCGACACGCGTCGAATGGTCTCTGTGCGAGTGAAAGCATACGAGGGAAGCCGACGAACGCGACTCAAGCGGAGGGGAAACGAGCGGAGAGGAAGAGCGCGGGCCATGTTCCTTTGCTCGAAGGGCCCATGGGGAGGCCCAGAGGGTTGGGCTGCATGGATCTGGCAGGAAGTGCGTACTTTAAACGGCTGGGCGCTGTCGCGCGCCCCCTATCTTGACAAGAATCAGCAGACGGCTCATACCTTTGTACATGCTGTCTTCTACCTTTGCGCATACCTTTGTACCTTTGCACATGCTGTCATACCTCATACCTTTGTACATGCTGTCATACATTTGTACATGCTGTAGGATGCTAAAGGCTTAGATGCTAGCCTTACTTTCTATCACAATTCAAAGTGTTGCTATCGCATTCGTTACTTCGCCCTCGCGGAGAAACTGACAATTTTATTGACTTATTGAATTTTGTGATATGCACGTAAATAGAAACGGCGAAGCGAAGAGCAAGTGCTTGAAACCGTTTCCGAAAATAAACTCTATACAGACGTTATGTATAGTGCGAGGAGTCCCGTCGACGCATGTAACATTGCGTGGCAGTAGCGTAGAATCACAACAGGCGTCACACCATGAGAATTGCGCAAAGATAAGTGTTTAAAAGGGCCACCAATTACAGAGCGCTAAGGCATAATTAATCACCAGCATCAGAAACAGCGTCAACAAAGTGTGCAATTACTCTATTACATTTGCGCTGACAGATGTATTACAGTAGCCTTTACGAAACCACTGCCTGGACTTTGCTTTTCGAGTGATACAGCGAATGAGAGACTTACAATTACGGCTGCAAATTGGGTTAGTTGAACGTGGTTCATTGTAAAGCCTAGCAGAGCGCAAAGACAGGACCACAAGAGAAAGAGCGGCACTCGTGCCCTCCGTTTATAAAGGCGAAAGCCTTAGATGCCTCATAAAACGTGAAAATCGACCGTCGGCGGCGTCAACACCAGTGATGCATAACATCATCAGGTGATGACGTCGCAGATCGTCAGAGTGTGTGCCAGTATGAAGTCACTATGGCGTCACATGATGACGTCATCGTCGCTTGATCAAATGTGGGCGGGTCACGGGGGCACTGGGAAACCGCGTGAAGTGCAGAAAGCTTGCTATGCTTCCGATCACGGAGGGAATGTAAAGCTACGCTAGAATACAATCGACTAAAAAGTGTCCTTGGCGTTCGAGTTGTCTTAGGCAAATGCATAAAGGTCCTTGTTACTTTTTTCATTTGTGCCAGTGTTTGTGCTGTGTGCTATGCTCTTTTGAATGTGACAGTTGAGCAAGAGTTGGATATAGCTGTATGTTTTGGAAGGAATGTGCTGCGCATTCAATTGTTTCGGAGCAATGAGTTTTATCATAACCAGTGCCTCACTTGAATGCATCTGATTGCCCGCAGGCCTGAAGTGGACGTCGTGGTAGTACTGAGCACCGTTTTGACAATGCCTCAAACGTCACAATGCTTCACGATTCCCATCAACGCTTACAGATCTCGGAACACTGTTACCCCAACTATGGCAAGTGTACCATGCTTAGGGCTCTCCTGCCGCTATCTCTAGACATTTCCGTTGAAGAGAGCGAGCACGTCCTTTTTGGACTGTTGCGCGATAGTACAAAAGCTGACGTTGCTGCCTCGGCGTTGTTCTCTTTAAGGGTGGGTCACGCATATTTACAACATCCAAGAGGGGATTATGGCGGCGCCCAAGGAGCCCACGTTGGAAATGTGCATAGTAGAACGATGGAATCAAAACCCTACGTGTCGCTCCTATGATATACGCCAACTGTAGTACTCCTGTATGGGCAGCACCTACCCTTGTTGGACAGGTCATGGATGCGAGGCGGAATACGTGAGATATCTTGACTGGCGCAGTCAGTACTGGCAGCAGGTCCAGATGGGTGAGGTTGGTCGAACTGGTAAACCGATACTCGCAGGCGTTGCTTCAGCAGCGCCCATGACACTGCGAGGAAGATATCAGTGACAAACTACTGCTTTCTTACTCTTGGTCAATATAAGCAAAGAGCGCGGGTACAAAGTTAAATTACTGACGATGTCATCAGGAGTCGCGAGCGACTAGATGATACTTAACATATAACTTAACCCTGAGCGAAATTTTTCATGAAACTGAAAAGGGTAGAATTGGTGGGCTTGTTGGCTGGGGACTGGGTTAGTTACGAGCTTGCACCGAGTGATACTGACATTTGCATGGGTTGGTCTCGTGTGTGGTGAAGGGTATGTCTCATGCTGGACAGTCAGTATCTGTTACACGTAAGCCTTCCGCGGGTGCCCGGAGAGTCAGACCACGAGCTGTTGCACCAACGAGCTCATTGCAAAGAAGAGATTCACGCTTTAAGACGTCCAGGTATTATGAACCGGGTTGCCAGGACCATGACCCTGATACGCTTGGACACGTAGGCGTACGGTGGCTACTTGGGCTCGTTGGTATTGCATTCTAAAAGGAAAATACTTTCTTTGTGCGCTCTTTCCTATCTGTGTTCTTTTCTCAAAAGTTCTGCGCACAAAGAAACTATTTTCCTTTTAGAACGTAGGTGTAATTTGAAGGACTGTGCGCTAGCCTTTAGTGCTGGAAGGGTACACACTCGCTTTCTCAGTAAACGCTTTACAATGAAGCTATTTATGTCTAGGTTCTGGCAGATCGCGTCCGCGGACAAAACGACGCGTACAACACTTTTTTTTTTTGGCGGCGGATGTGCGTCGTTGTATAAGACTTTCTATGAAGGCAACGCTGAATTTGGTGGTAGTGGAATAAAAGACATCTCGTATGTGTTTCGCCATGTCAGTCAAGCCTAGTAGCTGCGTTGGCACGGTCGTCCCTAGCAAAAGAAAAAAAAACGAAAACCATTATTCACCAACGATTACGATACTGCCTAATGCGAATTCTGAGCGCAGCTGTTTAGGAGGTTTGATTCTGCGATAAGTTGAGGCGCGACTGCCTAGCTAACCGGGAGACCACGGAAGGCAGCGCGTGGGCGCGTTCCACAACAGCCGCCGCAGACAGGCCTCCATTCATGCAGCGCTTTAATTCCATATATACGCCCTCGCCGCATACCTTAGCGATGACGTCTGATCCTAACTTGACTAGGGACATCTGCATTCACACGCCGATGCCCGCACTGTTCACGTGATCACATTATAAATTAGGAGTATTGACTAGGTATCGATCGGGTTCGATTGGGTATCACTTGGCAATCGCAGCACCAAGTAGCATATTTGGATAATTAGTTTATTTGGCCTAATTTGCATATTCGAGGCTTGGTCTCGAATAGCTTGTATCCCAAGTCAACTTAGGCTTAATTATAACTTATTTAGCGTAATTAGCTTAACTGGACAAATTTCATATTCGAGGCTTGGTCTCGATTAGCTTGCACAGTCTTAATTAAGAAATTGGCCTAACGCTACTGAAGATCGGTTCTAATTTATCTTAATTAGTCTTAGCTCGGCTCATCTTGCCGTGTTCGGCATGACTAGGCACACCATAACCTGAACTCAGCCTAATTAGACTAATTACGCTTTGACTTGATTAGCTTAATCATGTTTAGCTTATTAGGTTTATCTTACACAACTACGTTTAATTAGGCTTGGCCATGATTAACTTAGCTTAACTAGGCACAGCTGTGCTGAGCGCGTGCCGGCATGATGATGACTGTTTCTTGCGTACATCGCGAGTCACACAAACGTGGGCATAACAGCTCTGCTGTAATATGGCGCGGACGCGCATTGTGAGAACGTCCGTGGAGCTCCGAGCCCCTTCGGTGTTCTCACAATGTGCAGGCTCTCGTCGCCGCCTTAAAGAACGTCGTCGTGAGCGGAGTGGAGTGCGCGCTCATTATAAATGGTGATATATAAATTCACTATGGCAGACCTCCCACAGTCACAGCCTCGCTGTCTCCCATCTTCACAGTAGTGGAAGGGCTCTGAATTTTTTTTTTCCATGCATCCATCTACTATTGCGAGCAACACGGGAGTGCATGGCAAATAGCCTCAAACCAGACGCTGGGAGATTCGTGGCGGCCGCTGTCACAAAGTTGAAAGGGTGCGCGGTCCCGCTAACTGTTGACACTCCCGCCACGCTAGCGCTATTACAAAAACGGCAGCAGGATGCGTGTCACCGACCGCTCGCCCTTATTAGGCGGGCGTGGCACGCAGAGCGCGGCAGCATAGCTCCGTGCAAAATACCTCTCTTTTATTCATTGTTACGTTATTGCGCATCACTTTGAGGACGAAGGCGCTCGTGTTCGTGTGGTTCAGTCTTCGTCCTCAAAGTGGTGCGCAATAACGTACCAATGAATAGATACCGACCGACCCAAGCAAGTACCCTTATATCTTTTATTCGCTTGTGTGTGTGTGTCCACACATTAGGATACAGCAAAGTAAGATTAAAAAAGAAGCTTTCTCGTTTATGCGCTACGACATCAAGCTGTTACCTGTGTCATATCAGAGTGTACTAGAACAAGGGGAGTGCTCGGAACGGCCGCAGCGCCAATGTAGAGAAACGGAAGCCAAATTAGGGTCACGCCGCCTGTGGCGCTGCGATCGGTAGCCTGCAATGTGCCGTCACTTAAGAGTGGCGCGCGACTCCACCGAAATGGTGACACATTGCAGGCTACATACGACACGTTGCAGGCTAAAGACCGCAGCTCCACAAGCGGCTTGACCCTATCTCGGCTTCACTTTTCGAAGCTCGTTCCGAGCACTGCTCTTTCCCAGCACACTCTGTAGTCGTATATTCCGCGTGTCATACACACATGGCGGTGGCAGCAGTTCGCGGAAAATCGTCGCCATTGGAACATTATTTTTCGCAGCGCCATTCGAGAATTGGTCGACTCGGGGTTGGAGGCTATTTGCCACGCGCTCGCGTGTTCCCGCTCACGTTGCTCACGACAGTGCATCGAATCCTCGTGTTCAGGTCCTCATTCACTTCTGAGGGGTTTAAGACGAAAGCCTTTGATGCCTCACCAAACGCGAAAAGGGAGTGTCCGCAGCGACACGAGTGTTGCAAAAAACTATCAAGTGATGACGTCACTCAGTGACGTCATGACGCCACAAGTTACCAATATTTGTGAAGTCACATCACGACATCACATCGCATCGTCGCTTGGTCAAAGGGGAGCCGATGCCAGAGGCGCTGAAAAAACACGTGTTGTGCAGGTCACGTTGGATGCGGAAAGCTTCCGGCCGGGGTGTGGGGGAGGAGTAATTCATACAGTCAACCGAGAAGACAAAAATGATGGCTTTCGCCTTCCAGTCGTTTTAGGCAAGTGCATAAAGGACCGTGCAACTTCTCCCCTGTCGGACGCCCCCATCCGCGCTATCTTCTATGGTTGGACAATAAAGACGTGACCTTACAACGGCCGTTAATTTGTCCAATTCGCAGGACGGTGCCAGCAGCATGGCCGTGGATAGCTTCGCGAGACCGTCCCTCATCGTGGCCTTCTCACTGCAGATGGGGGTCGTCTTTTACAGATTAATATCGATGCCCGACACCGCCAGTGCTGGACTGTACCAGGATTGCAAAGTCTTCGGTGTCACAGACTACTCTCAGGTTAGTCCCAGTCCGTCCTTTCGTTCTAACCACCGCGCGGTTGATAAAGAACCCCAATTTATCGAAATTTCTGGAGCCCTCCACTACGGCGTTAATAGACTCTGTTATTATTATCTTCCTTCGTTCAGTATTTCTTTTCTCGTTTTATTGCTCTTTCTTTGTTACAAGTTCTCTTGAATATAATACACAAAAATAGCGATACAGGTTTCGTATGTACAGCGGTGAGCACCGTTAGGGTGAACACGCGAGCGCGTGGCCGACGGCACTATCAGCGCCGCGTAACAGCCATCGTTCGAAACATTGCACATGCGCAGCATGTGCTTTGCGTTACACTCTTTCCACCACGCGCACTCCGTCATAGATATGCTTGTTGGGGATACGCTTGTGTGCGCGCGGTGGAAAGAGTATTTCGTAGAACGCATGATGGCCATGCGCAATGTTTCCACCGATGACCGTTACGCGGCGCCGACAGTGCCGTCGGCCACGCGCTCGCGTGTTCACCCTGAGAGTGCTCACCGCTGTACACGTAGGCGCAATGTACTGGCGCACTAATAGGGCACTAATAGGGCTTACTTTCATATGTAAGCCGGCAAGCCGGCCGAGTTGGTTAGGCTCCATCTCGGGACAGTGTGCACGAAGAATATAGACAAAATAACGTAGAAAAAACAAAAAATAACCTTGCACCTGTTTTCTCGTTCACTTTTTTACGTTAACTATTTTGTCGAGTATTCTTCCTTGTGCGCTGCTATCCAAGATAACATGCGCAAGTGAATTAACAAGTAGATGCATGAAACCCTATACATAAGAGACAACTGCGAGCAACCCTGATGTTAAACATATCGGTAGCGGAACTGGCGTGCCATGGCTGCCATGGCTGTAGCACTTACGAGCAGGGTTGCCGTACGGTAGATTAAAAAAGTAGCCAGAACTCAAGCTAAAAGTAGCCAAAGTACACAAGCCTTTTAATCTTATACGCCATATTTGTAGCCAAATGGCACAAAATGCGGTATTATTATTGAACAATGAAGAACATATTTTGAGGCAGCGCACGAATAAGAATAAGTGCATAATTTCTTTCTCCTCTCGCTTAGACTCAAGCCATAAGCAAGTTGCAAATTAATTGACAAATAAATTCCGTGCGCCTGCCCATATTCAATGTAGAAAAGAGTATTTGCCAGAGACGGGGTAAGCTTGGAACATTCCAGCCGACCATTTAGTAGGAACATTAGTCGTAGAAGCAGGTCGTGCTTGAAGTCGCGGATCGAGAATGGTTAGTAGTTACCATATTGGCTGTCCAGCTTCAAGTAGTAAAATATGAATGAAAATGAGCAGTCATGCATCATTTTTTTGGACCTCTGTTTTTGTCAAGTTCACACGAGAACACGCGCTGCGCATCAGCATTAGAAACTGGCTCGTAGCGTCAGCATCGATGGCGGGCAGCGTGAGCATCGTGCTAGTCACTCTTTTGCCAACACGCGCGCAACTTCGCCAGTTTGATCGTGACCAAGAGACGCACTTATATTTCATATCTAATTTGCGAGTTATATTGTGTAACTTCCCCATTCTTAAATTTTATTTAAATTGTAGCGAAGCGTTCGATATCAGTGATGGGTCGTCCTCTCGAGTACCTTTTAGTAGTTCGTACTCTTCTGTGAGAGCACGCCCCTCGTGCTGAGAGTCGGCCCCACTTTGACTGTCGGTGTCCTGCATCGTCGCCGAGTGCCCACTAATAAACGTATTTACAGTAATGTTCCTGATTCTGTCAGACTCCGACATGCTCGCGTCGGCTTTCTTGCACAAGTCAAGGATGTCTTCAATGTAGCTCGTGAAAGATTCACCGGCCTGCTGAGCTCTTTCACGTAAACGCTGTTGGGCTTGCAGCTTGCGAACGGCAGGGCGGCCAAACACATCGACAATGGCGGTCTTGAAATCGGATCAGGTCGGGAAATCGGATGCATGGTTGTTGTACCACATGCCTGTCACACCCACGAGGTAGAAAACCAAGTTGCTCAGTTTGCCTGCTTCGTCCTATTTATTGGGGACACTCACGCGTTCGTAAATCGCGAGCATCCTCCACATCGGTGCCATCCGCGCCGGTGAAGACAGGAGGGTCGCGGATACGGCGAACACCTGGACAAGCGGTCGGTGTGGGAGGCGGCGTTTGCTGGGCGGCGTCTTGCGGCTTGGTAGCTGGTACGGTAGGGGATCGAAGCTCCAGGGGCATCGAATGGATACCGAAATTGTTTTAAGGGCGCCGCGCTCTCAACCAAATTGTAAAGACCTTTATTAGCGGGCACTCGGCTACGATGCACGACAGTGACACTCAAGGCGGGGTCGACTCTCAGCACGAGGGGCGCATTCTCAAGAAGAGGACGACCCTCTAGAAGGTGCTCGAGAGGACGACCCATTACTGAGTGCGAACGCTTCGCTACAACATTTATAAAATTACCGCATTCTTGGCCGATCACCCATAGTGGGTGTGAGTCACTTTGACTATAGGCGAACTAGAACAAGAAATTCGTCACTGCGACTTGGCAGGCGCGCCGCGCGGTGCTTTGAGGTGCCTGGATGAGCACCAGACTGCTTGGAAGGGGTTGGGGGGTGGGGAGGGGAGTAATAGCGCAAATGCGCATGCATGAGCTGACAGGTCAGAAAAGTAAAAAAAAAAAAACAGTAGTCCCTAATCTTGCTTGGTGTCTTATCTGGCAATAATAAGAAAAAAAACATGGCTGACCCCTCTGCCGTAGGAATCGGTATAACGAAAGTGAAACGTTTCGTCACAGAAGTAACTGATCTTTTACAGTGCATTGGTATATGAGATCTTGTACAATGTCTACTGTTGTTTGGCAGATTTAGCACCGCTTGATGTGGGCGCCCTCACATCGAAGCCTAGTGGCACATCCCCGCACCGACGACTAACACCCATGATGATGATTTAACCCTTGTGGTAGCGGATGTTTTTCACCATACGCGGGATTCACCGCGTATGGTGAATCCCGCGCAAATATGACATCAACAAGCACATAATAAACACTGATACTCGATATGCACTCCCGTAAAGCGTCGTGAAACGCGAAGAGAAACGCTGCGCGCGTCGTGTCTTCCCTCAAGCCTGGCCGTTAATTCTCACTAGGCGAGCGGGGAACGCAGTGCGACAGCCAGGCAAGCGAGCTATTTTAGGGGCGAAGCTCCTTAAGGCGGCACCCGTTCGTCCCTCGTAGTCGTCGTCGTCGTAGTAGTGGTAGTAGTAGTAGTCGTAGTCCGTAACAAGTCTTACGCTTTGACCTCCAAGGTGGTGCCGGTGGGAGATTCTTCCTGTGCGTTGTTGAACAATAAAAAATTCGCAGCGTGCGCGTTAACTAAAAGCCGAATTCTTCTGTCTCTCATTCCCCATTAGCAGCCATTGGCATGTCCCAGTAGGAAACGTTAAGTAGGATGGAAAACTGGGCGAGTTGGTGTAGATTCATTGCGGCTAACAGCGCGAAACACGTATGCACGAAGGAACTAGAAGTGGAACTAGACTAGAAGGAACTAGACTGCATCGAGGGGCAAACGGATGAGTTACGCTTCCTCGAAAAATGTAAAATTCCGGCTTCTAGCTTCCTAGAGCTTTTGTATTTTTACTTGAAATCCACGTTTGTTGCGTGGCAAGGAAAGACCGTTATCCAAAGGGCAGGAGTTTGCATAGGCTCCTGCGTAGCCCCCGTTTTGAGCAACATATTCTTGAGTTTCGTCGACCATAAAATTAAGAGTAACCTGGGTGGACTAGCCACGCACATTTTCCGCTACGTAGATGATTATTTGGTTTTCGTCAGCAGGCACAACATGCAGCGGTCTATTGTAGACGTTCTGAAGGTATTTAAGGAACAGGGGCAAGGTCTCAAATTTACTTTTGAAGTTCCAGAGAAGGAGGAGCTCCAGTTTCTAGACCTGAGGCTCTACTTTAAAGTAGATCATGTTTGTTGGGCCTATCAACCGAGGTCAATGAAGTCTCTTCTTGATTTCAGGTCAGGGCACTCAAAATTAATCAAACAAGGTATTGCGACTTCCGCTATAAGGTCTGCCCTCAACAAGTGTTGTCCCCATCGTATACCTGACAGCGTTCTTAATCAGGTACAAAGGCTGCGCGAGGCCGGCTATCCTAAGTCAGTCATTTCTATGACATGTGATAAACTGCTTCGTGAAATCAAGGGACAGCCCTCACGAAAGAGCGATAAAGAAGATTTTAGCCGTTTTGTCTGTATCCCATATGTCCATTCTTTTCACACAGGTTAAAGAAAGTTGCATCTAAATTCAGAATAAATGTCGGGTTTTCGAGCAAGTCGAAGCTGAAAGGAGTTTGCCAGGCAGTAAGTAGGCGCTTGGACAACAAAGAAAATAGAAGCAATCTGCAATGCTCTATGAAACACGGTATGAAGTTCGTTCCGTGCATTCAAAACGTGGTGTACTCAATTCCCTTTACATGCGATCGTCAGTACATAGGACAGACCGGGCGTTGTTTAAATATTAGGCTGAGGGAACACCACAGTTCTTTGAAAGGCTTTGCGCATTCACATTTGTCCATGCACTGTCGTGATTGTGGGTGCCGCCCCCTTTTTGACGAAACAAACGTGCTCTTCAAGCACCCCGAAAAACTGTCAAGGGAAATTATGGAGGCGTTTTTTATACGCAAGAACGGGTGTCAGTGTGTCAGCCAGCCATCTATTGCCTTACGAGATAACGAAGCTAACATGTTAGATTGTGGATAATTATTTTTGATACCCCGTGCATGTTTTGGTTATGCCTTTTTACCTTGTAGACGTCCCCTTTGCTCTGATTAGATGCGTAGCGCGCATTTCTGAGTCAATTGATTTTAGATTGCCACGGCTTGGTTTGTCACGTGTTGGTCTCTTTTTCATGTATATATGTTTTCGTGTTTTTCAATAAAAATTCAATTGAAAGTCAGCGCTGTGTTGTGTCCACTTCTAGTTCCTTCGTGCATACGTGTTTCGCGCTGTTAGCCGCAAGGAAACGTTAGTAGAAGTAGAAGTGTAAGTGTTAGCTAAAAGCCGACTTCTTCTGTCTCTCATTCCCATTAGCAGCCATTGTTTACCGCCAAGGTAGTGCCTGGTGAGATTTCTCCTGTGCGTGATTAAACAATAAAAATTGTGTTCAAAACGCCGTTGATTGATGAAATAAACCAGCGAAAGATGCCAGATGTTTTGTAAAAGCAGAACGAAAGAACGCCAGATGTTTCTAAAGCAAAACGAAAAGACGCCAGCTGCTTAACGAAAGACGCCAGATTTTTCTGAAGCAATGGTTTTCTAAACAATGAAAATTCACAGCGTACATGTAAAATTAAAGTGAGCTGCAAGTCGTCATAACTCATCGGACCTTTAGTATAAACGCGCCCGATCTCACGTCGGTGATGATGTACTGGGCAGAATTCACGGAAGATTCACGGTTTACCGATGAACCTCCGCAGCTTCGCCCACTCACCATCATTCACTCCGTAGATATGCTGTGATTTTTTCACTATGTATGGATGCAATGAGTGAGGCTTGGGCTAAAGCCACCACCTCGCGGTGTTAAAGCGTTGAAAAAATTACACTTCTATTGGAAGCGCGCCGAATGGGAGGGTCGTAGCAACGACAGGTTTTAGGGGCGAAGCTCCTTAAGGCGGCACCCGTTCGTCCCTCGTAGTCGTCGTCGTCGTCGTAGTAGTAGCAGTAGTAGTAGTCGTAGTCCGTAACAAGTCTTACGCTTTGACCTCCAAGGTGGTGCCGGTGGGAGATTTTTCCTGTGCGTTGTTGAACAATAAAAAATTCGCAGCGTGCGCGTTTACTAAAAGCCGAATTCTTCTGTCTCTCATTCCCCATTAGCAGCCATTGGCATGTTCCAGTAGGAAACGTTAGTAGAAGTGTAAGTGTTAGCTAAAAACCGACTTCTTCTGTCTCTCATTCCCATTAGCAGCCATTGTTTACCTCCAAGGTAGTGCCTGGTGAGATTTCTCCTGTGCGTGATTAAACAATAAAAATTTTGTTCAAAACGCCGTTGATTGATGAAATAAACCAACGAAAGACGCCAGATGTTTTGTAAAAGCAAAACGAAAGAACGCCAGATGTTTCTAAAGCAAAACGAAAAGACGCCAGCTGCTTAACAAAAAGACGCCAGATTTTTCGAAAGCAATGGTTTTCTAAACAATGAAAATTCACAGCGTACATGTAAAATTAAAGTGAGCTGCAAGTCGTCATAACTCATCTAACCTTTAGTATAAACGCGCCCGATCTCACGTCGGTGATGATGTACTGGGCAGAATTCACGGAAGATTCACGGTTTACCGATGAACCTCCGCAACTTCGCCCACTCATCATCATTCACTCCGTGGATATGCTGTGATTTTTTTTTCGAGCCTGGTGGCGCACATCTCACCGCCCCGTTACAAATGGGACGCTCATAGCATCTATCCATCATTCCATCCACGAGAATTGTGAGAGGAAAGTGTGAAATATATAAGGCGTGTTCATGTAACGTCCGCTAGGTGTTTGGCGGTAGCTCAGTGGGCTAAACGAGAGCGAGCCTTCGTCGCGGACCTACGTCGTGGGTTCGACTCCCTTCAACGTAACTTTTTCTTATGCTTTGTTTCTTTGGCATTTGATGGCATTCATTTTGCTCACGTGTTTCCGTGACGGAAATACGTCCTGAGAGTCTTGGTCGACCCCGGCATAAAACCCTTTCGTGTTAAAATAGCGAGTAAATGCGCGAGAATAGAAGTTCAAAGTAGCCAGAAAGTAGCCATGGCGCCATCCTGAAATTTTTGTCGCCAGACGGGGTCGTAAAGCAGCCAGTCTGGTGCAAAGGAGCCTCCAATGGCAACCCTGCTTACGAAAGCAAAGCTTTCAGAATTCAGCCCCTGGTTCGTTTCAGAGCGCTATCGCCCGTATCCTAGAAAAAGCAATGCGATAAAAATGATTCGGAGCAATGTAATTTAAATCGCGGGTACATCGTTTCACTTAGCGAGACAGTATAAATGTGGAAGTGCATATCGGATGCATGACCTGTGCGATGGCGTGCAGGGCTCTGATAGAGCATATGCGCGAAGCGCAATGAAAAAAAAGCACATCAGAAACGATCCATCTGTGTTCGTCCCAGTCAATTCGTATATTATTTAGATGTTATATAAAGTCGTCGTTTATGAAGTGTTAAGAAAACTGGTAACCCAGGTTGACACTGTAAAAACTCGCCAAACGTCCTCACCCACTGCAACCTTGCACGAAGGAAATTCTTCACTGTTAACCATCAGCGTTGTGAAAAAACGCGGCAAAGTGCCCGGGCGTGCTTGATCGCGCGCGGGACATTCTTAAGGTGTCCTGCTCCGCCTGATTCAGGCACGCGTCTGTGGCGTAGCGTTCGGAGCATCGGTCTTCGGCAGTGGAGTCCCTAAGTCCAAATTTAAAAGCTGGAACACTTGTTGTATATTGAGGCTAAAAAGCCTTGGCTTGAGCGAAATACGGCAGGCGAATGGACTAGTACAAATGCCTACGCGACGTACTCTACTAATGACGTCATTGGTCACCGTGTCACTTCACGATGACGTCATCATGGCTTCAGATAATAACGTAATCACATGAAGTAATACGATGACATCTCATGCGACGTTATCAGTTTTCATCGTGGCTTTGTCGAAGGTGGGCCGATTCTGGAAAAAATGTAATGCCAAGTGAGGTGCGGAAAAATTCAGGCTAGGGTGGGAGGTGGGGAGTTGTGTGCGTTTTTCACAGTGCAGCTCGTTTTGTCTTGCAGTAATTTTGGTACCTGATTGCATGACTTCATGTGTTACAGTGAGTGTAGCATGTTGCCGAACTTCTGATTTATCTTTAAACGGTGTAAACATGTACACAGCGCGGACGTCACTGAAACGTGTACGTCTGTCCGGCGTCACTTCCTGTTAGACAGACCGTGGAAACCTCCGATGATATCGCAAAAGAAATGGTGCATAAAAATGAGCATTTGGAAGTGGTATGTGATATGGGCTTCTGCAACGCTTCCAGGCATGCCAAGCGCCGCAGACGGACCTCAACTTGGAGAAGACGGCCATCGGCCTTAGCAGCAATGACCAATATCAGCGAGTGCAAGACTATTTCCTGTTAGCTTTCGACACGCTCGACCACATGATAGACAAGGTGACTGGCTTGGCTCTTCTCCTTACCGAATAACCAGTGATTTTCTGCCTTCTTAGATCTGGTCATAACATAGCTAATGACATTGTCTTCTGACGCGACACGGCGGTCTGGTGGGTATGGCGCTTGACTGCTGACACGAAGGGCGCGGGGTTGAATCCCTGCCGCGGCGACCGCATTTCGATGGAGGCGAAATACTGGAGGCCCGTGTGCTTAGATACAAGTACACGTTAAAGAAACCCAGGTGGTCGAATTTTCCGGAGCCCTCCATTACAGCCTGAGTCGCTTCCATTTTTTTTTAAATCGGCATAGGTTTACTTTTGGTGTACAAGAGTAGAAGCTTGGTCGAGTTGGTATTCGCTCATGATGGCGTCTAACACAGCGCGCGAACTTAGGAAAAAAAAGGGACGGAGTAGAAAAAAGCACGGTTGATCCCTCCGTCGTAGGAATCGGTATAACGCGAAAGTTAAACACGTCCTCGCAAAAACAGTTGAATGTTTATTATACATTAAGATACGAGAGCTTGGACAACGTCTATTGGTTTTTGGCAGCAATAGCACCGCTTGATGTGGACGCACCCACGTTGACGCCTGGTGCCACATCTCCATCCCGACGACTAACGTCCATGAACATGATTAAACCTTTGACCCCTGGACAGCATAGGGTGAATCCCGCGCAAAGATGGCTTCAAATTGTATATAATAAACACTAACCCGACATGCACTCTTTCGAAGCGTCGTCATTTAAGGAAAGAAACGGCAAGGTGTGCGCTGCCTAGTAATTGGTGCCAGTGCTCTTGAAGCAGTAGGCGGCCGAGAAAACATAGTCCATTTTGAAGCGGCCCTAGAAGGCGAGGAGGCGTCACACGCTGACGCGAAAGGCGAATCGCGCAACTGCGTCGTCACCGAATTGAATCACCGTGGACGCCGAATTTCACCGACCATAGAGTTTTCTACGTTTTCTACAATATTGCAACGAGAGCCTGTGCCGCGGAGAGACAACCGAAACGCTCTCAGTCAGTGCTCGTTCGTATCATGATGCATTACTCGTGGCCTCCGAGAATGGCACCGGCAACGCGCCGTTGCTTGTGTGTTGCTCAGGCCGTTCCGTTCGCACGGGGAGAGCGTAATCAGAGAAAGCGGTGTGACAGCCAGAAGATCATCGGTTATTGGACGCTGAGCTTCTTTACCGAGCTTGGGCTAAGGTCACCATCCCGCGGAATTTTAAACAGTTAACAGAAAGATCACACCGCGGCCGGGCTAGAAACGCCACGGGAAACGCGAAGCGCGTCGTGCCTCCCCTCTAATCTCGCCGTGGTCTCTCACATTCGAGCGGGGAACGCGGTGTGAAAGCTAGGCGAGCGCCGCAGAGGTATTTTAATGTGGATGGATGCTATGAACGAGGTTTGGGCTAAAGCCGCCACCTCGCAGTGTAAGGCGTTTATAATTGCACTTCTTTTGGAAGCGCGCCGAATGGGATGGCCGTAGCAACAGAGCAACGGCGCGTTGCCGCAGCTACTTGTGGAGGCCATGCATTACTTCACTCTACCGCTCCCAGACGGCGACACCACCCCGCGATACAAGAGCACAGCGAAAGGAAAGTCAGAGAGATACAAGGCGCGTTTGTAAAGCCTCCTGCATGTGTGACCGCGGCGCAGTGGTTAGAGCGTCCATCGCTTTTTGTCGCGGACCAAGAGGTCGTGGGTTCGACCCCCGCTTATGGCTTTTTTCTCATTTTTTTTACTGGATAGATAGATAGATAGATAGATAGATAGATAGTCTCAAAGCACTGAATTCCAACTGATCTTTATGGGGCAGAAGCTTCCTGCAAAATAAAGATCAGCTGGAAGTTAGCGCTCTTTTTTCTATTCTGTGCCTTTTTTCTCATGTCACGCGCTGTGTTATACACATACATTTCCTGTTGTCGTGGTATTTTGTTTTTTAAATTCGTTGAACTTAGCAGGAATGGTACTGCGTACTAGACAACACGTAGGAGCAGAGGTAGGTGTCTCTTCTTGATTTTCCTGTGTGTTATCTTGTACAGTGCCATTTCTGCTAAGATATCGCTGCTGGGGAATTGTCACACAGTTTGTAAGCACTATGTTGTTCAACGTTCACAACCAGGCCTCCGACATTTAACCTCTGTGCCGTGTGTTAAACAACTACGCTTTTCATCCACCTTCACAGAGTGGAATGATTGAATGCAAAACTCCATTGAAAATTCCGAGGTGCGCGCTCAGCTCATCTTTTTAAAGACGATAGTCTTTCTGGGGAACTTAGGCGCAGAAATTTCGGTCTGTCTTTCGGTCTGTCTGTCTGTCATCCGATTCAGCCGCCGGCCCAAAGTTTAACCACTTGCTGAACGCCTAGCCATCTTGAACTGGTAGGGGGGTTCATACTTGTGAACATTATCGATCAAAAAGCAAATATTACGCATATCTGAGGCGCAAAATCAACACGTAAGTGTGAGGTGGCGTGTTCTTTTAGTAGAAAATATATAGATACGTAATTCTAAAGACCGTAGTATTTGTTAGGCTGCGCTGAAAGTGGTAGTGTTTTTTGGGCTGCGCTGAAAATGCGACGCTATGAGCCAGATGCGGTGATGCAACATAGAGGAGGAGGAGGATTCATGTAGTAGGGCTGGCAGAAGACTATCGGATTTCGACGACATTTGCAGGAATTTGCATTTTTTTACAAGGGAGCTGTTTAAGGATGAGGTTAGTGGAAAATCCCTAGGGAGCGTCCTCAGCTTTTAACGGGTATGTGCCACAGAAATTGGGCAAGCTCCACTACTCACCTAGGGTCCACTAAAAATGAAGCTGTCTAAAACTAGAATGTTCGGCGATGGCTAAACTCGTGCGCTCTCCGGAAGATAGATAGATAGATAGATAGATAGATAGATAGATAGATAGATAGATAGATAGATAGATAGATAGATAGATAGATAGATAGATAGATAGATAGATAGATAGATAGATAGATAGATAGATAGATAGATAGATAGATAGATAGATAGATAGATAGATAGTGATAACCGCAGTGTTTCCCAAGATTACACTTGCACAATATGTACAAACGACGACAGTGTCGGCGTAAGTTCGTGAAAAAGGAAAGGTCTTCGCGAATTGTGCTCGCCTCAGACACAATATAAATCAGCTATACGATACATGCGTTGCAAGAATTGTTCCGTGACTTTGCATCGGAAGGCCGGGCTTTCGTGTAAGCAGATGGTGGCAAAACTACTATTGAGCAATGTCAAGCAATAAAATCACGATATGATGCCACTATCTGGGCTGTTTACCCAGCCTTTGCGACGTGAAGTCAGTGAAGCTGCTTGAATTTTTGTACTTTGTCTTTTAAAGACCCACATCCGTCATGTCATGACGGTAACAGCAGCGCAGAAAGACGACGACATGAGAAAAAGAACGACACCGGACTGGACGATATCCATTTATACGCGTTCATTTTGTGCACTGTTAAAATGTAACGATTTATTGCATAACCCCCCTTACGCAATGCCTCCAGGGGCCTGTACGGTACTTTTAAATAAAATAAAATAAAATAATGTTCTTCTTCGCGTGTTGCCGTCTTTTATTGCGATATCACATATATGGACACTCTCGGCGGGTTATTGCCGTCGCCGTCATGTTCCGTATATGTATCTATGTATACATACATAAATGCCACAAAGAAAAGTAATTAAGCAGTAATATATTTCGAAGCGCGAGACCAGCAATTCGAACCTGCGACCCTTCGCTCCGCAGCGCGCTGCGTTAGACAATACCGCCAGGAAACATAAGTCCTCCAACACTCCAATGGCGAGCTATTATATATGCCATTTACCGCTGGTGGTACGCAGAGTTCCGAGGTGCTTCAGCGTGTTAACCATCACACGCGAGATCGCATGAAGGGCGCAACGTAAAAGTCGCCCCCTCGTGTTTCGCCGCAGTGGGGCGCGAGCGT
>NC_051186.1:74847310-74872898 GCF_013339695.2 Rhipicephalus sanguineus | reverse complement strand
CGTGGTGATGTTATTAATTTGGACTTGATACGGAAAATTACGGCAGCGCGGGACGGCAAAAATCCGCGAGAGTGGCCATATAATTGCTATCGCAAGGGTCAATGTACGGGCAGATTTCGACCCCCCCCCTCTTAGGTGATTAGGGGAGGGGGCGCCCGCTCCCCCCCTGCCCCCCCTGTGCGACGGCCTATGCTCCTGAGATGATTTTTCCTTGAGATTTTCCATGAATCGAAATATTCTAGCTTCGTAAGAGCCCCATAATAATGCTCAGGTGATGATGTTAATGCAATATGCTTCTGTATTGCACTCCAGGATGTAAAAATCGTGCTCCAAAGTGTCCCAGATGCAAAATTATCTGCTCCAAAGTGCCCAAGATGAAAATTTTGCTGCTCCAAAGGCTCCAAAACGGAAATTTTGCTGCTCCAAAAATTGCTCCAAATCAGAAGTCCTGGTAGCATCACTGAGTGTAGGGAAATTCGAAAGCTCCCTAGCTCCTGGAAACTTGCTTTGCTTGCAGGAAAAACCCGCTCATAAAAACGGAGCAACCTTCCTGAATGCCTCTGTGGCCGCATTGGAGGAACTGGCATGAATTTGCTGAACGATCTGGCAGCTGCCTGTAATTAATTGTTGGTGTCGTAATGCTTGAAATTCAAACAGTTCTTGCAAAGCTTGAGACACTTACATATTGGCTACTGGAACTTTGGTGACATCAAGACCACTAAATCTTTTTTTTTTTTTAATGTTTGCTTCCAGGGAATAGACATTTCATATATAAATGTTTTATACAGATACTTGTGGGCAGCATAAAAGGTAGTTATAAATTAAGGCATTTAGCTACTCATTTGCAGGCACCGTGGTTGTCTCTTCTGTCTGCAAAATGCATTGCCAGTGATTTAGGCAGGGAGTACAGTGAGCCTGCATGCTTCTGCATTGAAGTTTTATATTTGAATTATTTAAGTTTGTGAAAGCAATGTCAAGCTTAATTGAAAGTCGTTCACATTGATGAAACTACTATCCAACTCATGATGATAATCAGTATGGTTCTGGGCAATCACACCAAACGTGCGAGAATAATGCCATGACGTGCTCTTGTAGGCTGTACCATTTGCATGGTAGCCATTCCTTCATGTTTGTGTGTAAAAAACTGTCGGATTATGTTGACTCCGCACAGGGACGCACCAACCTGCCACCAGAGAAGGTTCCCTGGAATGCATGCGCATTCTGTTCGGCCAGTGCATCTACGGAGGCAAAATCGACAATGACTTCGATCAGGTGAGTGGCAAAAAACTTTTTGTAGCACAAGTCCTCACCTCCTGACTTCAAGTACCCTCGAACACTAGTGCTTTCCACAGATCTTACACTATCATCTCATTGTAATGGAGATTTTATGCATGCACATATCTCACATCATTTGTCATTCTCACAGTTTTATTTCGTAAATGACTTTCGCGCAATCCACAGCAACCTGTTTTAGGCCCCTATACAGCCACGTCCGCATGTACCATTTGCGCTCATTCATTCAGCGCATAGACTACACTGGAAATCTGCTACCACATGACATGGTGCTTGTTGGCCATAACTGGCCTTTGTGTCATTAAACGCAGCACATCATCAGCAATTAAAGCAATTGCCAGCGAAGAGCTGATTAAATTCTCATGCAAGCGTAAGGCTGTAATCTCTTTAGAACTTTCTTTCAACATTAAGGCTGTGATATTCTCCCGCTGTTGTTTAGAACACTGCAAAAGAATTTCTTTGACTTGTGATTCTAGCCTTGATGCATACAGTAGAGCATTGTTGTGCAGAGGTTTACATTACAAATGGCTATCATTGAATACCATGTTCACAAACATAAGGCCTGCTCTTTTTAGGAAAAAAATTTTTGTGTTTACGTTACGGGTTTATGGATGCTCCCTGGAGCATTGTACTACAATTGAACTCATGCGCAGAAGATGCAAAAACTTCTAGCCAACTATGAACAATTTTGTTTGGTCATCCTTGTCACTTCTGTCTTCGCTTGTGATGTCATGAGTTGCTTCGTCGAGTCTTCTGCCATGTTTATTTTCTTGCGCATTCTGTTAAATTTCAGTATTTTAATTACCTTAAGTTATTAACAACAGTGTTGAGTAAAATTGTATGCCATGTGTTCAAATCAATGCACGCCCTTCTTGCACCGTTGGCCTCCTAACGTGCACCTAAAGCATGCTGCTCAGTGCACTCAGTACAGCAATATTTCGGTAGGTGACCCAAATTCGATGGCATAAGGTGATGATGGTGCCGTCATCGGCATAAGAGTAATAAATGCGTGTGTGCATTGCAACAGCACACCAGTGCGATCTCTGAAGCCGTGCACGCTTATATGCACATGGCATTCAAGGAAACCTTGTTCGTTTTATTTATAACAACCAATTCGTCTGATGTTGTTTTGTTGCAGCGTTTGCTGAACTCTTTCCTGAGCAAGTTGTTCACAGCCAAGAGCTTTGAGCCGGACTTCATGCTCATTGAGCCCAATGCAGGAGACAGCCTCGACAAGGGCTTGCCAGCCCTGATGGTATAAGGTGTGTGGTCCTGCAGTCCTGTATTTTGATCTCTATTCTATTCCTTAGGCCTTAATAACAGTGGTCAACACGAAGTGCCACTGGAGCCCTAGTTCTAACACAACCAAAGGTTTCCCGTTGAAACACTGTCTCTAGCAACATTTATGGTACTGCTATCCACACAGATATCTAGCATTTGTGCAGGTCAAGAGTCAAGGCTAGAGTCACGGAGTACAAGGCCAAGAGTCGAGGCGATATAATCAAGGTCGTAGAGTCAAGGTTGTGCACATTGAGTGAAAACATTCTACTTGTGTTTTTTGAAACACAACACTTAAGACCTGCATGTCAAAGCACAAATGCTCAGGGGAGCCAAGTAGGTCCACGAAAGAAGCCAGCAAATCAAACAGTGAACCCTGGAACTCAAATTGTGTGGTGGACACCATGGTCATGAGTAATATAGAGTGGTCTTATCTTAGTACTAAATAATTTTTGTAAACTAAACACGTCTTGACTAAAGTTAAAGTGGCTCGCTTTTCTAATTGTTTCTTGCCTGAGAAGCCAAAGCTGCAGCTTCTTGAGCCATAGTAAAGCACGTCATTGACATTTACACTTCAGTTTTATTTGTCAAATGTGATGCTTTCTGGATAAACTAGCAGGTTTTGTGATGTGCCGAGCTGGGACATTTCATTGGTTTGCTGTTTTTTCTCTACAGTTTGTAAAACACTGCCCCATGGTTTGCGTTTTCAGGCGGGACCAATTCTTGCACTGGGTAGAGTCGCTGACCGCAGCGGCAAACACCATCATGGCTCGGACTGCCGAACAATGCAGAGAAGGTGTTGCTCACTAACAGAGGTAAAATTCTCATCAACTTCATGAATAGTGGACTTGACATTAAGCTGAGCTTAGCAGATTTTCAACATTATAATAGAAGTTGCTATCAAGCTTAAAATTTAGTAGTTTGGAAAAAGCGAAGTTAAAGAAAATGTTAGTTTGCTTTTGTGTATCCCACCAGAACTTCAATTTTACCGATGGTAAGTGTGGCGTGAGAACATTGATATCAGTTTGCGCATGCTTCTTTTATGGAAAGCTGGTATATAAGTCCAACAGGAACATAAATTGACCACTGGCCTGGAGAGTAAGAAAAAAAGTTTTTTTTAGATTGATATAGCACATTCATTCATTGCCAGAGGTGAAGACCTACCATTGTTTGAGAATTATCATCTGCAGATGGCCACTAGCCGTGTATGTCATTACAAAGCACATCATCGGGGATATCCCGTCATTTGTTATACATTACTAAGATTGAGAAGCAAGCGGCACCCCTAAGCACCCGAGCTGCTTGCGGTGATCACTTACACGCACATTTTGATGATCTGGGTCCTGTGGATAGTTTGCCACACATTGTTTCATGCTGTGTTCGGAGACTACAAAACTGATACCTCTCTTCTATTGCTGCCAATTATTTCGACGGTAGTCATTCGCACACAGAGTGCTTGTAAATTAAATCTGTGTTCATGCCGCGAGGTTCAGTATAAACAGCATAGCAGTCATAGAAACTTTTCATTTAAGGTTAATAGCCACACTAACTGTATTTCACTGTTTCACTTGCTGTTTGCGAGAACCAAACGCTTTACTGCTGCCATACACTCGTTTGCTCTCGCGTATTCTTTTGCATAATTTTCAAATTCAGCTTTAGAATCAAGCCAAGACCTGTTAATTCCATGCCCCATTACAGCTATAATGCATTTTCTCATTTATGTTCTAGTTTTTAGAGTGGTTAACAGCAAGAGACTTGTGCATACCTATGAAGCAATGTGCAAATGAACCAAGGCCATTTGGACGATGCGTAACATAGACGCTTTCTGTCCTCCCCCCCCTCTCCACCAGGGAGCGACCTGATAGCAAAGCTGCTCAAGATGCAGCTGCTGGAGGACGACGACGAGCCGCCTACGTGGCGGCCGAAGAGGGCGAGAGGGCCGTGCCGGGCGACGGCCGACCTGCCTGGATGGCCACCCTGCAGCAGTCGGGGCTCCACCTGGCTGCGGCTTGCTCCCGCCCAGCCTCCAGAGCCTGCGCCGCACCAAGGACAACATCGCGACCCGCTCTAACCGATGCCTCGAGCGGGAGGTCAACGTGGGCTCTAAGCTGCTCAAGGTACCGGACCAATATTAGAGAAGCGAGTCCTGTCTGTTGCCTTCACTTGTCCGTGTTTGCGCTAATTATGTCTGTAGTACCATACCAACTCATTAGTAGTTCCAACAGCTTTAGAAAAGAAAAAAAAGAGGTTCTCTTAGATTTGTGTTTGCAGTGGCAGTGCATTGCTGTTCAATTCATGGCCCTGAACCATGAAATTGTGAAGAAATGGCCTTGCGCAAAGTTGGATGGGACAGTGTAATGTAGGCAACACGAGGTACACTGTCAGGTCAAGGACAAACGAAGATGAAGCCTCTAAGTATGTTTTGCTGAAAGTGTAGCCAAATCGATGAAACCTAATACTGTTGTAAATTAATGACTTCTTCACGTTAGTACTTAAATTCTGCACAGCGATAATTCCCATCCTTCTCATTTCCTAATGCAGCCTCATTTCTTAATGCAGGTGGCTTAATGGCTGTGTCATAGTGCTGCTAAGCATGAGGGTGTGGTTTTAACTTTTGGCCACAGTGGTTTTATTTTACTAAAGGTGAAATGTAGGGATGGGCGAATAGTGAATTTGAGGTTCGAAGCGAATAGTGATTTGGTCGAATAATTTCGAATCGAATAGTTTGAATAGCATGTACCACATATTATTATGAAAAATGAGAATTTTTGTCATGACCCTTCCACAATATTTTTAAGGATTGGAACTAGGTATGAGTGAATGTCATTTTTTTGGTTTGAAATGAAGTGGAAGCAAGCTTGAATATTATCAAGATTTTAATAGCAGTAGAGTGCCAGTTATAAGGGGTACAATACGTTACAATTTAAAAATTACTACCGTTAGCGCATATAAGCCCATATAATACGCTTTTAAACTTTAAAGAAATATGTACACTTAACCTTGAAGTGTGGCTTCGCGGCAGTGCAGATTTCCCCGGGATGGGTAGTTTCACGGCACAGCAACCCGACGCTGCAGTGAAACCACCTTTACAGGGGGTTATGTGCAGTCAAACATACACATATTCGTTCATTTCGAATACTTCGAAATTCCGAATAATATAAATTCGTATCGAAGCGAATTCGAATACTTTAATATCCGTTCGAATATTCGAAACGCCCGAATATTCGCCCATCCTTAGTGAAATGCAATAACATCTGGATACTTAGATTGAGGTGTGGACGATCTAGGCACATCATAGTGGAAGACAGAGTCCTCCACTACGATGTTCCTCGTAATTATATAGTAATGGGCAAGTCAAGCACCGAGACAAAGGACTACTTCTTCCTGCCCTTTTACTCATGCAGCATACTGTCTTTCAAGCTAGCCCACAAAACCATAGTTTCCTATGTATATACACTAGAGGAAACTCTGGCGCTAGTGTCTATGGGAGCTGCAATGCATGGCGCTTCAGCCAGCAAGGGAATGATGGGTAGTACACGGATTGGTCTAAACTTCGTTCTTTCGGCTCCGTTTGGCTCCGCGTCACCTGTATCCGCTTTGTCGCAAAACGAAGTTCAGCAAACGTTCAGCAGTTCCACTTCACCACTTTAACTTTTTTAGGCTCACCAATTCAAATCTGGTCACGAAGTTCACGACGATCTATTCTTTTATCCAAAACGAACGCCGAAACACACCAATAAACAAAGCCACAAGTGCGTTCGAAGACGTAAGCACGAAGATTAGGCAAATCCGTGTACTACCCATCATTCCCATAGTGGCTGAACGATCACAGCGCCAGAGTCCGCTCTAGTTTATTTTAGGAAATTCTATGCACAAAACCACGTCTAATCATGTCTTCCGTCTTTCACTCTCACTCTATTGTATGTCTGCGAAATCGGTGTGGAACGACTGTACTTGGTGTACTCTTTAGCAAGTTGTTAATACAACAAGAGTACACCATTAACAACTTTAGCAAGTTGTTAATGGTGTACTCTTTTGCCTGTTGTTAATACCCTCGCTGTCTTTTGTTCAGGTAGTCCGCTCCGACCTGGAAGACATGGTCCGCATTTGCCGAGGCGAGCGACGCCAGACCAACTACCATAGGACCATGATCGCCGATCTGGCCAAGGGTACGTACAGCACTGTCTTAGCTGGAGGCAACGCCCTTTATGTTGTCAAGAGTTTCTGAATGTTTTTGTGATTCATATTTGGAAACTGTAGAAGCATGATTGCTCCCGTTCCTTTTTTTTTTCCGCCCCTTGAACTCTGTCTTCTTGCTGCTGTGCTTTGATGTCACTGCTATTTGTTCAGTACCGCAGTCTGTTAAATTAATGTCATGCTTTGGTGCTTTTGACTTTATTAAGGAACCGAAACAGGGTTTACCTATCCATGGCTAAACTGGTAAGTGAAGTAACACGACCAGTGCCAGCAAAATGGTTGTCATCTTTGTTACATTTTTGTACCGCTTTTGCAAGGCTGACAGAGATGCGCACAAAAGTTTCATCACCATCTTGCCACCTTAAAGTCTCCGGCAGAATTGGTTCGCCAAAAAACGGTTTAATTTATAGTTTGTCGTGCGAGTGCAAGAAGCAGGCTTGAATTCATAAGACAGACAAGAATTATTTATGTTGGGTTTTATGGCACAAACGAGACAAGAAGTTAAACCACTTAAGGGGAGACACTGGTCTCGAAACGAAAAGTTTTATTATTGGAGATATTGTAATGAAATTGGGTGTGTATATGTATTTCTTCCTCCTGTTTTCAAAAATATAATTAGTTTTCATGTACTTCAATTAGTTATCAAATTGTGAGAGCATAAGTGAAATCTAATTAGGTAATTTCTTACGGGTCATTAAGACACTTTCCCTCAGTATTTTTAGGTTCTGTTTAAGATGCAGCTGTAGCCAAAGACCTGCCATGTGGAGCTATGCTATTTATATTGTCACTGAGATATATCATCATATAAGAACTTTCAATTGTATTGACATTGTGTAATCTTGAAATGCAATTAGCTCACATTATTGTTCACAAAATTTCATATGTTCATCTTAGCCACAAAAAAATAGCATAGCTCCACAGTCCTATTTCTTACGAATTCAACGGTATAAAATTTATCAAAATTACCTTACAAAAACATAATGAAAAGATCCGTAAGGCTGGTCAAGTTGGCAAAAAATGTGAAGCTGAGAAAATCGCGTTTGAAGATTGACACGCACTGTATAAATTTCTAAAAGGAACCTTTAACCATAAATTTTATTACATGTTCCCCATCTGTTTCCCTTCAAAACAAAACAGAAAGTGTCTTGTTCCACCCAAGGAATCATATCTAAAAAAATTTTCCAATGTGCAAAGCATGATCAAAACCCCACCATGACAAGCGGCTGGGGGGTTCTGGAAAAGCCATGGGGTATGAGGCTCAAGCGACTGGCTGCTCATGTCTTTTCAGTCTTTAGGAAGAACCTTCTAGATGTTAGGCAGCATGTTACCCTGGGTAATAGGTTGCTATGCTTGAGAGAATACCTTCAAAGTAGTCCAGGACTGTAATCTTCAGTTGCACCCGTTTTGTGTCTCCTTGCAAGAGTCTTTTTTGTGTTGGTGCTCTTCAGATGAGTTGCATTTGCCTTGCGTAAACGCAGAGAGTCTTTTTCTAGGCTTCGTCGAACAAGGCAATCCCCAGCAATATAGCCCAAACTTGCAGCAATGGACTCGTTGGTTGCCCTTCTTCCTTGGTTGTAGATGGCAACAGCCTCAGCGGCAGCTCGCTTCACACTTTCCAGCGAAGCGTTCCCATTCTTTGAAGTTTGGGTCCAGATGACCGAATGAAGACTCTCACTCGCGTTCTGGGTCTTCCCTTCACAGCACCGTGCCAGCAGGCTCTCATCACTGAGCCTCGCAAAGACTGGCTCCAGAGCAGCCCCAACACAAGCCGGCAGGGCATTCTTGTGTGAAGGTGGACTCTCCCCATTGGCCAAGGCTCTATTGTACTTGCACCAAGAGCTAGCACCCTCGGGGCACTTTGAGTGCTTTGGTGCATCATCTGTCGATGTCATGTGCAGCAGTGTAGCTTCGACTGCCCTCTTCATAGCTGGCACGTCATTGATATTGCTCCTCAGGGCATATCCGTAGTAATTCGCGATCTTCTTGATCTTCTCTTGTGTGAGCTTTCCTCTACCCCCAAGAGACTCACCCTGAGCCTTCTTTTTGTCCACAAGGTTCCGTAAAGCTGCACCCATTCGCTTGTGGACATGGTTGATGCAGTCCTTTTTGTCTATTTGGATAAAGCCGTACACCTCGGCTTCGGACAAGGCATGAAAAGTGCGGCTGTCTCCATCAGAGAGCACAGTCGTGTAGCGCAGACCATGCTTGGCCCAGGACCTCTGAAACATGGTCAGCGCAGCCTCTACTTCCATGCGGCCAGAGTTGCATTCGATGTTTCGTTGGCACTCGTGGGTTGCCAGCCAGTCGGTGTACCCTTCGTCTTGCGGCTGTGGTCCCAGGGCACAGCCGAGACAAAAGTTTGAGTAAACAACATGGTCAATTACAAGGCCAGTGTAGAGCTCAATGATGCAGCCCACACCTATGTGTGAGCTCCGACCTCGCGTCATCCATGAGCCGTCGAACACAACATCGATGTTCCCTATGGGGTTCAGGAAGTCTGTATACAGCTCTTTTATTACTGCCACACTAGCAGCTTCACTTTCAGTCGCTGTGTTTTCGCAGGCTTTCACTAAACTTTTTAGGTGTCCCTGAAACGTCTTGTGGTGCAAGCCTCGGTGCGAAAGGTTCATACACGCACAAAAGTCCGAAAGGGCAGTAACACCTTTGCCTATCATCTGTATCCCCTTCATGGCCCTCATGTTGACTTCGAAGGGAGTGATGGTGGCAGTTCCGCTCACTCTCGGAGAAGAAAATTGCTTCTTCTCGAAATCACAACTGCTGCAAGAAAAAATAAGCTTTACCGCAAGGCCGTACTCCTTGTCCTTTGCCTTCCTCACGCTGAGACTTTTTGCGTCGCATTTGTCGCACTTCGCTTGTTGCAAAAAAGTTATTCAAAACTTTCATATCGACGAGCAAAAAATCGGTCCCGGCGTCACCGGTCTGGCACTCCGCGCTTACTCCAAGAAGGTCGAACTTGCGCTGGGTAGCCGACTTTCCAGACAGAACGGTCTTCGTTTGCGCCGATCTCTCAACTCGCTGCGCCTGCTCCGCCGTTGAGTAGTACGCGGCATCAACCCGAAGTGTTTCGCTAGTCGAACTTGGTCCCACGGTGTCGTCAGTTGAAGTTCCCGGCAGGTCCAAAGGGTCCGGCCGCGACTCCAACTCCGCTGCCGACGGTGCACTTGTAGCCGGCGCCTTCTTGTTCCAAGCCCGTTTTTTACGGCTTCCAAAAGCTCGTTGCGTCGATGGTTTCAGACGAGAGTCTCCAGGCATCCGATCGCGTGGAAAAACTACCGGCACAAAGTAGAGACACGGTCCGTCGAGAAACACGCACGATCGCAAAAGCAGGCGCACACAAACGGACAGCCACGGCGGAGAACCAAACACAAAGAAAAAAAAAATGACGTGTCGGTCACGCCAGCCAATGGGAGACTCGGAAAGGCGCGCTTGAAAAGCGCGCCGCGTGAGAGCCAATCAGTGGCCTGGAAACGACCTTCAGAAAACCCGCGACGGCGGCCGTTCTGCTTGAGCGACGCCATTTTGAGATGGCGCAAAATGTGCACAAAGAAAACAGCTTCAAATCTAGCCCAAGATGGCGGCGCTCGGCCCGCTGCAACGCTCATGGCGCGCGCGGGAAGTTCGAACAAATTTCGTCCTTTTGGGGACATTTTAGTGCTGCCGGGGTGCTTTGAAAGCCGATTTTATCGCGTTTCCCGACCGAATTTAGCGTTAGCAATTTGAGAGTAGGTGCTCAGAAGTACAAACGCCTCGAAAATAAGCTTTGCGAAAAATCGATTTTTTGACCATTTTTGACCGTTCCAGGACCCGCGTCTCCCCTTAATGTCAAAGCAGTTCTAGGAAAAGGCTTGCCAACTTGAAACCTGGCCAGTTTGTGCAGTGAAAAGCAACCCTCGTCGTCATTCTCGTGAACGCAGGCATGCTGCCCGCCCACTGGAAGAAGTACACGGTCTCTCCCGGTTGCACTGTCATCCAGTGGGTGACGGACTTCTCGGACCGCATCAAGCAGCTGCAGAGGGTCTCCCAGGCCTGCACCTCTGGAGGGGCTGCCGCTCTCAAGGTTAGTGTATTGACACTGTATTGCATGAAGGAGTGGTCATCTTGCCCACCGTTGTAGATTAGCAGCTAAGTTGTTGCACTGCTAAGTGCTAGGAGGCTGGTTCAGTTCATAGCCATGGTGTTTTGGTAAGATATAAGAACACCTGTGTACTTAGACTTAGGTGCACATTGAAAAACCCCAGCTGGTCTGTATAATCTGTAGCCCCCATTATTGCTTAGTGTTACTCTTGGATGACTCAAGGAAGCCATGATGAATTAAAGCAAAGTGAAATGCTTACTACTTCTGCTTTGTTTTATTGTGATGTGATTGGGATTGATCAGTGTAGTGTGGAAATTTGCAAACTGGTTCTAGTGATCACCATTGGAACAGCATTCAAAAGCATTTTACAAGGTACAGAATTTCCGACTTGTAAATGTTAAGCTAGATGCGCAATTAAACATTTTTTGGGGTTTTTTCCTTGAACATAACAATGCACATTGTTGCATCTGTGTTCATCGTGTCATCTGCCTTGTGTTCCATGTAGTCCCTGCACATCTGGCTGGGCGGCATGTTCAACCCGGAGGCCTACATCACGGCCACTCGCCAGTACGTGGCTCAGGCCAATGGCTGGTCCCTGGAAGAACTCTCGCTCGAGGTGAGTACATCCACTGCTGCTTCGGCCTTGCTTGTGTTCTCTGTGTGCTCGTACACCTGTGTTTATGGGCAGAAACGCGAAAGAAAAAACATTAATCAGAAGGAAAGATGAAGTTGTAGACGTTTGTGTTTCCATACAGCTGTTTTGTTGACATCCATATGGAAGCCTTACAGAAGCCTTTTTTCATGCATCAGTCTTGTTCACAGATGTTCACATTCATACGGAAGCCTTTTCCCATATGGATGTCTTGTTCACAGATGTTCACGTTTATATGGAAACCTTGCAGAAGCCTTTTTCCATAGGGAAGTCTTGTTCACTCATGTTCACATCCACATAGAAGTCGTATGGAAGCCATGTCCTATACAGAAGTCTTGTTCACAGGTGTTCACACCCACACAGAACACCATACGGAAGCCCTTTTCCATAGAGATGTCTTGTTCACAGATGTTCACATTCATACAGAAGCCTTTTCCCATAAGGATGTCTTGCTCACAGATGTTCACGTTCATACGGAAACCTTACAGAGGCCTTTTTCCATAGGGAAGTCTTGTTCACTCATGTTCACATCCACATAGAAGTCACATGGAAGCCATGTCCTATACAGAAGTCTTGTTCACAGGTGTTCACACCCACACAGTACACCATACGGAGGCCCTTTTCCATAGAGATGTCTTGTTCACAGATGTTCACATCCATACGGAAGCCTTTTCCCATGCAGAAATCTTGTTCCCAGATGCAGTCGACGCCCGATTTCCCGGACCCTCAAGGGACCGCGAAAACGTCCGGAAAATAGGGCAGTCCGGAAAAACGAATGCACTTGAAAACGCACATTTTTGGTAGGTATTTTTCGCTGACGGAGAGGGTCACAGCTGGAGTACAAGATTCCCATAGCAATTCAGCCAATGCATTGTTTAGGTGGCTCTGAAAAGAGCCGTTTATAAAAAAAAATACGACGTGGCCGGCACTACCTCATAGGTCAGCACTTGGGCGCAAAGAAGTCGCTTATTTTCTTTTGCACGGTCCACTTGCCCGCGATTATGTCTGCCTCAATTTCAGTCAACGTCATGTTTCCGCTGTACACCAATGACAGTGTCATCAGTGCTCGCGTCAACTCCGTGTTCGTTGGCTGTGTAGGAGCTGGCTCTTCGTTCTCGGTGTCGGAGTCATCGGAATCCTCCGTAACTTGATGAATTATTTCGTCGTCGGTCAACTCCGCACATAGCTCGAGGTCTTTGTCAGCGTCGGCGAAGCCCTCAAGGGTTATCTCGGCTGGAATCAACACGCCGCCAGCGCGCAGATCGTCGAAGGCAACGTCCGCGGATGGCAGTTCGTCATCGTGAGCCTACGAGGTGGCTTTGTGCGCTTCGAAGGCGCGGACGAAGACGAAGGAGCAGTCGGTGCCATTGCTGTAAATGGCGAATCCGCTCGACGAAAAGCGCAGCACGAAACAGCTAGGAACTCGGTGGATGCTGAAGGTCGGGAAACGTGATCACTGAAGGTAACGCGCAGCAGCAAACGATCAACCGCAGACACGACCGCAGAGCTGGCACAGCTGACAAAACAACACGTGAACGAACACAGTGAGGTTTGGCTTGGCTAAGCTACGGCTGGCAACGGATTGACACGTGCGGTTTCGAGGTTACGGCAGCCGCGGCGTGGTGCGGCGTTGCTGCTGATGCGAGTATGGTGGGTTCAAGGATATGAAAATGAAAACAACCAAAATGGCGGCGTCGGTGGTGACTTTGGGTCAGCAGTTAACAGTAAAAAGTCCGGGAAATCGGATGGCGAAGGCTATAAGC
This sequence comes from Rhipicephalus sanguineus, assembly GCF_013339695.2. Lineage (NCBI taxonomy): Eukaryota > Metazoa > Arthropoda > Arachnida > Ixodida > Ixodidae > Rhipicephalus > Rhipicephalus sanguineus. The sequence goes on along the minus strand of NC_051186.1, from coordinate 74,859,619 downwards.
GTCCGGAATTTCGGACTTTTTAATACATTGACCAAACGGGAAACTTGACGGTGTCACAGATGAGTCCGGGAAATCAGGCATGTCCGGAATTTCGGGCGTCCGGGAAATCTGACGTCGACTGTATTCACATCCATGTGGAAGCCTTACAAACATCATACTGGTGCCTTACTGGGCATCCGATTTGGGTCTCCAAACAGCAGCAGTAAAGAAAGCACAATATTTTACCGAAACGAGGACATATGAACTGTATATGCAGCTGTCCAGACTGCTGCCTTGCTTCTTTTCATGCTCGCTTTACAGCTAAGAGTACTTCCTTTGGCTTTTGCGTTATCTCTGGCACATTTAGTCATCGTATTTGTCGAATCACCCATGCAGCTATTTGTCCCTACCCGGGATTCTGGTACTACAGTCTGCGTTAGCCATTATGCCGTAATCATTGTTGGCGGTGTTGCGCAGACTTTCGTTTGTGGGTCTTTTTAATTAACGCTTTACTTTGAGAAACACCCTAACCCCTTAATTTGCTTTATGTGTTAGCTAGAAAATCTTGACCTTGTTTTTCACTCCGGCGTGTGCACAGGTGCGGGTGTCTGATGCGGACGAGAAGCCCGGCCCCGTGGACGAGTACAGCTTTGCCCTGGCCGGCCTGAAGCTCCAGGGTGCCAAGTGTGTCCAGAGCCGGCTCAGCCTGACATCGACCATCTTCACCGAACTGCCCTTGACCACCATTCGTTGGGTCAAGTACCGGGAGGACGACGCCGGACAAGCCATGGTGGATGAAATTTTCAACTAATCACTATAAACGCCCCAGCATTGTAGCCCCTTCAGCAGAAGCAGGGTTTCAATCTAACCAGTATAAATGAAAAAAAGGGGGAGGATGTAGTCTTGCATAGGAGGGAATGAACTTCAGGAATAGAACTGTGCACAGAACTGACATTGTTGCTTTGAAACAGTGAGAGTAAATTGTTATACAAACCGTGTACTACGGCATGGCCACCTTTTCTACAAGACTTCAAGTGTGAGGGGTAAAACTTAAGACATAAGCTAGTTATGTGCGTAGTCACTCATTCTTCTCCATTTAGAACGACATGTCAGCTAAATTGTGCCCGAGTTAGAGTTCTTCTAGTATGTATGCTCTGCACAAACATTTTACAGTGAAATCTCGGTATAACGAACTTCAGGGGACCGCGGAAAAATGTTCGTTATTCTGAAAGGTCGTTATAGTGAAAGCCCAAAAATTTACCATAACAATAGAATTTCAGTAACGCAAACGTCCTACCTTTGCAACGGTACGTCCTTGAACTCGTTTCTCACAACAATGCACACGTGAACGTCAAACAAGGCACGTTTATTTGAAATAGGCCGTGACCGTTTTTGACGGGTGCAGCACAAACTTGCATCACGAACGATTCTAGACCGTCCGCATTTTTATGCGCCGCTTCGGTCGCTGTTCTGCTTTTTTCTATGAATAAGCGGAGTTTCCTCAAGTAGTCCAACGCATCTGTGGCCGACACGGACTCGTCGCGATCTTCGGGTGCTACCGTGACATCGTCCTCCATGTCATCACTGCAATCCTTTAAGGCCCAACTGCATGCACGCGAGTTTTGAGCGACAGCCGACAGGATTTGCTGCGCGGAGGGCCATCCATCGCCGTCGCTTGTCACGTCGCAGGTTTCTGGAAAGCGAGGAAACATCGCTTGTCGCCCAGATTGGCAAAATGGCGGCATCTCTGACCCTCGCTTCGGTTGCAATTTGCTCGTGATGCTTCCAATCGGCGCGTACTTCAAGGAATACAAGTTATAGACTACCTTCTTTACAGCCCCATCTCACGCGGAGAGCGAGGCAGCGGCCGTATTTTGTCGTTAATATTGATCGACGGTTCGTTTTGATGTTTCGATGGTAGCTTGCTGCATTGGTGGTAGCTTGCTGCAATGTCAACATCGTCGTCGTGTGAGGTAGCCCTTCTCCCTGCGAAGCAACGATGTGAGGCGCTGCGGCTTTTCTTAAACGTTCTATGACAGCAAGAGGAAACGTTGTCGAGGTGCGCCTCGTGGACTAACCCCAACATAACGCAGTTTGCAAAGTGCGACGTAGCGTAGGCAGCGTATGCTTCCGGGCGCCCCATGGGATCACAGCAGACTACTGTCGCGGTTAAACATAAGATTGCGAAAAAAGAAAGTCACGAAACGCTTTTATGGCATCCTTATCTCAAACAAGACAATAATAAATTTGGCATGTCATCATTCATGTACTCTGTAATTCTTTTTCGTAATTTGCCCGGTCGCGACAGCGCGACGGAGCCCGTTTGTCGCAGGCTCGCAGCTGCCTTCGCTCGAAAGTCGCGTGCAATGCATGCGGTTGGGCCTTTACAAAACCTGATGCGTTGTCGCCTCCGCAACGGAGGGGGAAAAAAAATTCTCCGCCCGCGTCTTTCTCCTCCTGTGCCATCTCTGGTTTTTGCAGGAGGGCGTCCGCTCTTCGCGCTGCGTCGTCTGCTACCTTACAGCTCCGACTGCCATGGCCGATACACTGAAATCTAAGAATCCTCGCATTTCGGGATATAAGTTCGTAGTTCTGAGGTGTTGTTAAGATTACACGGGAATTAAATAACGATCGTTATTCTGAAATGTTCGTTATTCTGAAGTTCGCAGTAGTGAAATATTTTTACATTGAAACTATAAGCAGTCGGCACGGGATTTCTTAAAAGTCCGTTAATTTGAAATGTTCGTTAATGTGGTGTTCGTTGTAACGAGGTTTGACTGTAGATGGCTTTTTATAAGCTTTGTACAACAAAAGTTTGTGATGGGTCATTGCTTTGTTATCTGGAAATTACAGCACGAAACAGTTAGACAACAATGCATTGTTCTGTGTCACGTCAACTTCAATGTCAGCTGTTGCTTGCTTAGAATGTTGAAACCACAGTAGTAATAGCCTGATCTTAACATTGAAGGGAGACACTACTCTTTAAAACTTCTTTAATGTATTCTTCATCAATTTTGATGTAACTTGCCGTTTTTATGTATGTTTATGTGCTGATTTCAAATATTCAATTATTTTTCCGGTAAGATATGTATTTTTTTTTAAGTATCAATAATTTCATGTGCCTTTCTGTGAGAAAGGCTTTTCCAAAACTGCGAGAATTGCAATGTAAATCGGCATATCACAATAATCTAGAGTGAAAGCTTTACACAGCACAGCAAGAATGGATGTTTTAACCCCATTCAAACAAAAGTTGCGCCGTGTTTAACATTTGTGAGTGAAATCACAGCTTGACGCAGTGCCACCGTTTTCTTTTTTCTTTCTTTTCCTTGTTTTGAACAGGTAACACTTCCGGTGTATCTCAACTCCAGCCGCACAGAGCTCCTCTTCACTGTCGACCTTCCCGCAGCCGACCCCCGGGAGTCGCACAGTTTCTACGAGCGGGGCGTTGCTCTGCTCTGCTCGACCACACTCGGCTGATGAATTCGCCACAACCTCAACTCAACGACCGTTTATGCCCTATTGGGTGCAGTGCCAGATCGTATGATACCTAGCTAAACTCCGCACAGCTCCAAAGCCGGCCGCAGCTCTGCTGCATTCTCGCATTCTGCGACGGCTTAGCCTTGTCCTGTCCCGATACTTTTCGAGGTGTGGTAGCTTTTTATATCTAGCTTTTTTTTTTGATTGGTGCCTCTTTGAAGGCGAAAGAGAGTTTTACGTGGCCTCGTTTTTGGAGGTGCACTCGGCAGTTGCGGCTGCTCTCGACGGTTGGGACTGGTCTCTCCTCGGCAGCTTGTTTTTATTTTTACCATAACTATTTTTGTTGTGGGTGTTTCTCGCCTAACGCACCGATGTCATTGAAGAGGACTTTGTTGTCTCGCTTTCTGGTGAAGTAAAAGCATTTTATCATAAAACGCTGTGGCATGCGTCTTATTTTTTGTCATGTTTCTTGGCGTGGTTGAATTTAGATTTCTTATTGCATATAACAGCATGCTTGCTGTTAAACACTGAAACTGATAAATGTCCTTTAGCACTGCAGTGAATTGTATGAGACAAAATTGCAGGCAATGGCTACCTATAGTATAGTACAGTAAAATCTTGTTGCAAAAGACACTTACAGGACGTTCATCTATAAGATACATTTGAAAATGTTTTGTTTTCTTATGTTCATCTCGTTAACAACATTGTAACTCAAGAAACTTGGTTGCTAGAGACTAAGGGCAACTTTGGTAGTTCTCTAGAGTAAATTTTTCACTATATTTAGAAGAGACATGCCTCAGTCAAGACATGCTCAACCAAGACATGCTCAGATACTTGTTGCATATCATCCAGTATGTGCTGCAATTAAGTCCCTTGGCTTGATTGTTTTTCATTCCTCAGTCAGATACAGCGGTTATGTCCGTTGTATCTTTAGAGGGTATGAGCAGACAGCTCATACCTTTGTATGTGTTGTGTTCTCACTGCTCGGTTTGCAATAAAGTGATAGACAGCATGAAGGTCACTGCGCTCACTGCAGCAAACACATTTCCGTTTTGTCAGTTACGCCAGGTCTTTGACGGTTTTCGCCAAACGTACTACGGCATCACCGAACAGGCATCAAAGGGTCTTCGCCATACATGTACGGCAGTGCTTGTATGTTTGAAACGCGCGCCTTTTTCAATCATTGCTCCTGCTTGGCATGTGCTGCCATGTTTTGGGAATACGTGGAATTTTTTTCATGCGCCGATGTCTCTCCGTTGTTTTTTTTCTTTGCTTCAAAGCAGCACGCGCTGGCTTTCACTTGCACATCAGAACATGCGCATGAGGTGCGGTTGGTTTCAGTTTCGTCCTTCAAGTGGTTATCTCTTCTCACACCCGCAAAGCTGATGGCTGTCTAGTTTCTAATCTCTCAAAGGTTGGCCGCTTGTGACTCTCGTTTATTGCTTTCCGGTGCAATTACATCTTTTTCCGTGCGGCGCTAAATTACACAAACGACGCTGCCGTGGTTGCATTTCCTGTTTTCGGGACTCGAAAAAACTAACTCAGTCTTGTTGGCGATAAGACGAAGGGTTACAATAGCTTTTTCACTCATTTTGCTTTCCGGACGGGCGAACAACCATAGAGTTTTCTTGTGTGCGCTCGCTCACGAAGTTCGCTTACGCTGTGGAAGGGCGCGCCGGTTGCTCTGCTGCTAGCGAGTCGAGTGGCGATCCTTCCGATGCAGACTGTGCTACGATGCTAGGTCTGTGCCAACACCACTCGGCAACAGAAACTTCTCAAAGAAACGCGCTACATGTGTGTGGACTGCAACAAATCACTCTGTGTTTTTTAAGATTTTGCTTGATGTTACTACAAATAGTGTTTGTGTAACAACAAAAGTGATTTCTTTTGTCACTTTACGGTCACACAAAGATATTTTGGACAATTTTTTTCTCATATAGAATTGTCTGAAGAATTTATTTCAACAATAAAAAATTGCGCGTTCTTGGACTACATTTCACGAAAAAAATTCGACCCTCAAATGGTCAAAGGAGTGAGCAGCAAGCCTTTCTTTGGGCAACATTTCACTTTGTTGTAACTGCGTTCATTGCTTCACCCTTGAGACAAAACTGACTTTTTCTTTTACATTAGAGCTGTTATGCTCGAGGTTGGCCATGTGTCGTATATAGAAAATTATGAACCGGCACGCACTTTCTTCTTCAATGTCATCATCTGCTTCGCTTCCAGAAAACATGCACCCATTTATACGACATGGAATTCAATAACTTTGATGGGCGAGAGAAAGAAAGAAATAAAGGTAAAGAAGTAGAGAAAGAGAAATTTTTGGTGAAAAAGATTTCTTGGCGAGAGCATAAAGAGCAAGCATAGTCGTGTGTAGTATACCAAGGGGTGGGAAAGAGGAGAGGGTAAAAGCCAAGCCAAGCCAGGACCAGCCAGGTGCCCACCAGCTCTGGCTGCACCCAGCCTTGCACAACTTAGTGCAAGCTGTGCGAATTTTTCTCTAGCTTACCCTGCTCCTTCGGACAAGTGTGTTTGATTCATTGCTACAGAAGGGCAAGTTGCCCATGCGGTTCCTTCTATAACTGCCATCGCATACTGTAGAATAACATGGTAAGATTGAAGAGTTTGTGCCACCACGAAAAAGATGCCATATAGTGCAACATAAATTTATTAACAGCTCATTGAAAGACTCTTGTTTAATAGGTATATATTCTGTTTCAACATGAAAAAGACGGAAAATTTGCATAATCTTTAATACGCTCAGTTTATGAATAGCTAAAATTTGAGCACACTATTACAGACTTAATTTCATTCATTATTTATTCATTTATTTTCTTGTTTATTTTTAGTGGACCAGTGGTGAGTAGTAGGGTTTGTCCCAATTTCTCTGGCACGTACCGATTCATGATAAGTTTTTTTACGTGCAGAGGATCGCCGCATTTTCCTTTCCTCTCCATATTGACCTCTCTTTAAATTCAGCAGTGCCACACATTAATGCATTCTTTGTTCTCAAAGGTGACATTAGGTAACACAGGTTAGAAATAGCCTGGTGCAAATAACACAGAATAGGCTACAAAAGCGGCATTCTTTTTTTATCCTTGTACGTATGGCACTGCAAAGGTACGTCTTTGAAGCGAAAGGTAGACGCATACGCATGGCAAAAAAAAAAACTCGAAGCAAAACTCAGCGACGTGCTAGTTTTATGCCAGTTATATCTCAACAGTACAGCTTTACTATGTATGCAATGTACACATAAAATGACATGTATCGTGCTGGCTTCTACTGAACTTCCTCGTCCGTGTCAACTGTTGCGGGGAAAAGTGGACTGTTGTCAACGACAACCGGGGACGGTGGCCTTGATTTGTCATTATGGCTGGCTTCAACACCTAGGGCTCCAGTGTCTGCAGCATGAGAAGGGCTATCTTCCGAATGTCCACTGAAACTTCCTGAGCTGTTCAACGCATCGGACCAGCCATTGTCTCCAGCCGGGAACACCCCATCTTCCAGGAGCTGCCACAATTCTTCTGCAGTGGAAACTCGAATCAGACATTCAGTGTGAGCGGCGTTTCGGCACTAGAATATGCATTAGTTAAGTGGTTGTGGAAATCTTATGTTATGCCTCAAGCGAAAATAAGCACTATAACCAGAGTAAAGACAAAACAAAATTCAGACATGCGCTCAAGGTTCTCAGAATTTTTTTAGGGTCGACATAATGAGATCCTGGTGGAGGTGGGGGAATATATTAAGTTCAATTTTTCAAACTTGCTCTTTCAGACATCCACATTTCATGTCATGTCCCGCGTTTCCGGTATCTATGAGGCACATAGAAAACGGAAGCAAGGGCGCTTGTGTTCTAGCGCTGGCACTAGAGTTGGCGAGCTTTGAAACCACCAAGTAGACCTGCTCATGCAGTCTCCTTTTTTTACATAACCATGCATGCAGGTAGCGGGATGCAGGGCTCGCTGGCGTTACGCGCGCACAATCGCTATTCATTGGTGCCTCAGGCGCACATACCAAAGACCGCCCACCGCTCAGTCTATCTGAGCGGTGGGCGGTCTATCGAAAAGCGGTGGGCGGCGGTGGAAATGCCGCCCACTGTGAAGAGAACCCTGAAACTGAAACGGCCAAGAAGCTTATTTAGACGGGAAAAGCAAGAAACAAGGACCCTTTGATGCCCGATGGAAACGCATGTACAGAATACTTTGCGGAAGTCGAAACGTCGTCTTGATTTATGAACTTGTAAACTAATTTATAAATTTATGAACAGCTTTTAAGGTGATCATTCTAGGGGCGCTCAGCATTGTGTGTTATCGCAAACGGCTGGGAGAGGGAGCGAAAGTTGAGAGAGATATAGAGATTAAGGTAAAGCGAAGAAATGATGCCGTGAGGTCAAAAGACTAAGGATTATAGAGCGCGTGGCGTCAGATGCGAGGCGCAAATGTCGCCGTCACGTGACTGCGCCTTGCCTTGGTTCGACCAGAGCAGGGACGGTTACTTGGTGTCGTCATTGTTACGCGGCATATCGCCCCGGCCATGCGCCCACCATATTGTATCGCGTCAGATATTTACTAGTGTGCTAGGCTCAATCCCAACGGTAAAAGGGGTATGTACTTATGTACTGACGTCATTGCGGCAGCCATGTTGTTGCGCAGCCAGCACAGTGAAAAGTGCGCTTTCTTGATCTACTTATCTCCAGAACAGTGATGCTGCGAATTGTACAACAAAATGGCGCACGTTTATAACACGTGAGCTCGTCGCCGCCCACCGGTCGGACATTCGATAAATATCTGCGAATATAAGGTTTATACGACCGATCATAACACAGGACATATGCACCAATTCGGATTAAAATTTTTTGTCCAACAATGGAAATTCTGTGTACTGTAAATCTCTTCGGATTAATGAAAGCACGACCCGCTAAGGTTTATTTAAAGTCCCTAGATTTTTCCCTTTTACTTAAGAAGCGACAACTGCCTCCTTTCCCGGCCCTCACTCACGCGCAGCTGGCGTTCGACGCCATTTTCTTCTTAACTTGGACGATTTACAAAGCCATGCGCGTCTAAGTACATTAGCCACGCATCTTTCAGCGGACAATATGCTAACGCGACGTGCCTTTCTCCTCCCGTCAAACCCCTGTCATTAGTGAATGGGGGGTCGCGTTTCACCGGGTGCTGGAAAAGAGTTAGGAAGAACATGGTTACCGAAAACGAGCGTTAGCCAATGAGATTCGTCGACGGCGCTTCAATGGTTGTCGGTACTTAAGAAAGAACAGGGAAATATCTAGGGACTTTAGGTTTATTCCCTGAGCGTCAGTTGACGCGCATCTACACTGAAGCAAATACAGCTACACGTAGCCAGGCCCGTAGCCAGGAATTTTTTTCGAAAGGGGGGGGGGGGGGGGCACTTGCTGAAAAACCTGACTTTTTGAAAAAAAAACACCTATTTTTATTATTTATTTTTGTAAAAACACCTACTTCACCAAAATTTCGGGGGGGGGGCATACCCCCCCCCCCTCCTGGCTACGGGCCTGCATGTAGCGCACATTATTCGGTTAGGTACACATAACGACGCACATTATGTGCAGTAGGACGTGGTTTCACATGTAGTTCATTTAAGTTGCTGTAGCTGTAACTCCTAGTACAGCAAATGCGATGGCTGGGCAACAATTGAAGGGACACTAAAGTAAACCAATGAATCAGTTTAGACTGATCACTTATACTTCGAAAACTGTACTGTTGCTAATTTCAGCAGCATAGGTTTAGTAATAGAATAAAAAAAATGGTCAAAGTTGTATTTTGAAATTTCGCGCCGAAATTCTCCGTACATGATGCCACGGGTTTCGAAGTATCTTTTCGTACTTTGGCGACATTGGCCCAACGAAACTTCCTGAAACTTGGTGCCTTTCACCCCTCAGAGGACAATGAACTTCATTTTTGCCGATCAACTACGTAAGCCCTAGCAGACGCCTTCAAAATCTATGACGTCACGCTATTGGAGCGGGAACTTGAAGGTGGCGTCGCCACCCTGCGTTTTCTTTTTGCGCGTTTTCTCGCTTACCATCGTCTTCTCGCGACATGCGTGGGGATTTTGCTAATGTGGAAGCGTAATGTACTAATACCAGAAACATCGTTCTTTTTTTTTTTCTAAGTTTCCTTGTTCAAAAAGAGCAGCATGTATATACTTACGTGGTACATCCTGCACAAGGAAATAAACTACATTTCGAGTTGTTAAACAAAGAAAACAAGGACGTCAGTCATACAGAAGTCGTCAATCGAAGTACCGACAATAGCGTCCTCCACCATTTTCAATTGATCGAACCCAATCAGGTACATGTGCAACATTGGTGTTTCTATGTGTTTAATTCAAAGGAAGCACACGCCAGACACACCCGTCTTGTCATCTTTATTGGTTGCCATTAATGGCACAGGGTGACATCACTAAAGCGTAGCGTATCGTCCGCATATAGGTGGCCCAGCTGGCGAAGTGTAGCCACGTTATTTCTTTTTTTTTTTTCTGAAAGAGGTTTGCGTCTCTGGATGACACGTGCAGGCTGGGATCCTTGGCAGCGTCTGGGCACGAGATCGTCGAGGACATAGAAACCGATGTTTCCACAGATTCTGTCCAGACCTGCAAAGCATACTCAACTCTGATTTGCGTAAATATCACTGTGTATAGGACAAGACCCGCGCCGGTACGTAAATAATAAAAGCATCACATCCAAAGAACTTGAGTTAATAGCTCGGCTGCCTGTGGAAGGATGGCGCGTTATTTTGAACTAATGCCGCGACAGATCTATTATATTCACGAGAGGCTCAAGAACAATAGCGAGGACCTGAAGAAGATTAACGATGTGATCGAGGGCCACATTACTACTGACGAGGCATCGAGTTGGAGTACGCTAACCGTAATTGCACATGAGGACAACGCGACCAGCATTTTAGCCGAGCTTCTGATCGAAACCGGCTAGCATGACGAAACTTCAGCAGCCTCAGAAGTACCATCGGCTTATGGAACGCAACGTGCCGGCGGCTATGGCCCTGCTGAAGGGCAGGAGACAAGTTACCGAAGCTGACAATAATTTCGCTGGTGACTTGTGCAAGTGGACGATTCCGGGCGCAGTTCGACCAGGTCATAAACCGAACAGTAATCTTACAGTTATACCGACAAATTTAACTACCTGAGGCTATTCAAAGGAGACGCTACGGCAGCTAAAGCGGGCCTGCCTGCCACCGAAGCGTGTTATGCAGACGCATTATACATGCTGAATAAGCTTTTCGGCGTTGAAAAGCGCTTGGAGCAGGAGCACTTCTCAAGGTTTCGAGCCTTTCCTGTGCGTTCTTCTGACGAAGTGGCAAAACTCCGCAAATGTCTGACCAAGTGCTGATTAACACGTGGGGACTGGAGGTTCTTGGCTTCAGCAAGCCGTCTTTCTCCTCTATTGGCCTCGAGGCCCACCACTGGAAACGCCGGCGCCACCGTCGGCGTGACGTACTTGGCAGGATCACGTGGTCTCCGCGGCCGCGTCGGCTGCTTGTGGCGCACTGCCGCGTGCTTTGAAAACGAGTTTCAAGTCCCACATGCATAGGCGGAGAGTACGGGGGGGCTGGGGGGCTTGGGCCCCCCCCGGACTGCCTCATGGGGGGGCAGAGCCCCCCCCTGGCGCCGGCCCAGGGTATTTTTTAAGCGCTTGGCTTAGGTCCCTGGGTCGTCCTGTCTGGCAGCTATTTCACAGGAGGCTGTTTATGCCCGCTTCTTTTTCATTTCAGCCATTTAAAGTTCGGCACATGGGCCAGTGACAAGTCAACCATTCAATGGAAAAATGCCCCTCAAACGGATTTTCACGTGCAGAATATGTTGTCATGATGAACAACTGAAGCGACGACTTAAGCTATGACAAATTTAAAAAATTCACCGTGCACCCCAGGACTTACAATAAAGTTTCGCATCCATCTATCCATCCATCCATCCATCCGGCGATTACGATACTGCCTAATTCGCTGAGCGCAGCCTCGTGTTCGGGCAACGCCAGCTGAGTTTGAAGTTTTGACTATCTGCATTGTAGCAATGTAACATTCGTTACATATTGCCACAGCCTACGCACACATTGTGCACTGCAGCTGTCACGAACCAAGTGAAACGCCCACAGCCCCGTTACGACCAGCGAAGCCAGCCGCAGTGCACGTGCCAGCCCTGCGTGCGCACGAGCTCCGAACGAGGGACCAGCGCGCGCGACAGAGGAAGAAAGCGAGGTTATAATAGAGGCCAGTATTGCCAGTATCTCGTGATATTGACAGACTCCGCGTTAGCTCTCTTTCGTCCTCGTTCGCGCTATCGGTTACGCCGCCGACGCCAACGGCGATGCCGCTCAACGCAGGAACGGACGCCTAAGATCTGCGCTTCTATTGTCTTGACCCCGTGGTGAATGGTTTTGAGAAGACAAAAATGATACTGAGAATACAAAGCAATCCCGACACAGTCGTTCAGTGAACGCTTTCGCACAAGCTTACTCGCCAAAAAAAAACGGGTAATTTCTGGTTGCCTACATATTGTACCCTTCGACATGCTTGCTTATAAAAGTGCCGAGAAAAGATTTTACGTAGTTTTGATTTATCATAAAGGGTTTTACTAAAAGTTCGGCCACCCATTGAGCAACTCCATTACTCGTCCAGATTCATAACCGCAGCTTCGCACAAGGTGTAGTGGTACGAAATGGCATTTGCTACCATCTGAGATTACTTTCGGCCATCTTGAATTGAACTCACTGGCATATATTAAAGCTTCCCGTGATAGCGTTAGCCTACTGTCTCCTGTGTGGCGCATGTTTTAACAAAGTAAAGCCCTACCCCACGAATG
>NC_051186.1:74501882-74536889 GCF_013339695.2 Rhipicephalus sanguineus | reverse complement strand
CATGTAATGGCTAACTGAATATGTGGCAGAAGCAACTTCTGACAACTAGGCCACAGATAGCCTGGCTTTTAAAAAATGGCATACGAAAGGTCCAATTCACTGAGGACGTGGCAGATGAAACCTAACTGCCTCAGTACTGCCGAGTCTTTTGAGGATAAAGGCTCTCGTGTCCTTTTGCTCCTCCTAAAGAGTGAGCAACTGTTTCAACAACGCACCGTCCATTCTTGGAGGCAGCGTTGATGGCCTTCTCAGCCTGGCTGAAGCCCTCGGCCGAGCCCATGGCCAGAGATGTGATGCTGCGACCCAGCTCGGCAGCCAAGTCGTCCACCCGGCCACTCGCATCGTAGCCAGGCACTGAGCACATCAGGATCGGAGTGCCTGCCTTCACCTGCACCAGAAAGTAAAGCTTCGTCACGTATTGCTTAGTAGAAAATTTGATAAGCCAGCAGAAGCTTGCCGGCCTAGTTGAGTGCATTTTCATTAACCCTTCGAGGGTCAAAGACGTACAGTGGAACCTCGTTAATGTGTACCTGCCCGGAATGCCACATAACTACGCACTAAATGGTAGTATGCATAACCACCAAGTAAAATTTGCATCTCCTCGCGCACGCCATCGCCGCCAGCAAAGAAATAAATACAGTGCCACAGTAAATAAAAGTACCCACTGCAAAGCCTTTTCTTTCTTTTTGCCAAAGTGGAGAAAAGAATCTGGTAATTTCACACAACCGTCCGATAGTGCCGATAGCGCGCGGTGGCAACGCCAAGGAGCATTTCGGAACTATTACAGGGTCCGGTATATGCAGTGACCGATATAGAGACAGAATGGAGAGTGTCGGCTTTCCGCGATATGTGTGTGTGTCTGTACTGCGATCTGCTACTAAACGAAAACTGACACAGTTCCAGTGAAACGCGGTACAGCTGCGTGGAGCCGATCGTCTCCTGGCTAGTTGCGTGCAGTGCGTCGCCTTCTCGGCTCACGCTGTCACTGCCTGGCCGCTTGCTGTGCCGTATGCACGAATTTGTCATGGGAGTGTTCTTCGTACCCACTTCATTCCAGACCGTGCATAGATGCAGCGAGTAGCTTGTTCGGTTAACATGGCGATGACGAACTTCCTGCAAGCGATGCGCACTCCATGACGCTCTAGCGGTCCTGGCAGCGGACGGAAGCGCGTTTGGGTGGTCGCCCAAGACAGTTGCCGACCGTTTATTCGGACTCGGCGGGAACCACCAAAAAGTTCGAATAATCGGGAGTCCGAAAAAAAGGATTCACCAGAAAAAGCAGCTTTATTGGTCCAGAAAGCGGCCGGGAAAAACTTAGTGTACCACCTTCTACCTGATGAATAATTGCCGCTTTTTTCGCCATCTTCAGGGCCTTGTAGTTGCCACATTTCTTTAGTTCCAGTGGTGCATGTGGAACGGGCGTCGTCGGAGCAATTTCAGCAGATCAGGCCTCGCAAGCCAAGCAACAAACAGGGGAGCAAGACACAAAGCTCAGGACGCAGATCAGACCTAGCCACAGAAACATCTGACAACGCAAACCTTCACATGCCAAAAGGAAATTACTTTGGGCTAGTTGATGTTGCAGCGCTTCTGTTGTCGTACTCTCTTTGCCCGAATTAGGATCCGCGTGCTACTCGTACGCGTCACTCACCTCAAATGTCGCACCGAGCTGATTCCAATCTTGGCTTGGCTTGGCCTGCTGTTTGGCCGTAGTAGCCGTTTAATGGATACTTGACTGGCTAAAGCCAAAAGGCGACCATTACGTGTAGCCAACAAACATTATCTTCAAATCTGTAATTTCTGTGTGGATTTTTGACACTGGCACCATCTCCAGTTATAGCCAGAGTGCAACATTTCAGTGCTGGCAACCTAGCAAACAAAAATAGTGTAAACCTTGCTGACAGCTTGTCATTGCGTTCAACGTCACACTCGATCAGCCAGCTGGAGTCTGAAAAATCGAATGGCGGACTGTGGGGCGTCCGAATTTTCAGTCGTGAGATTACATTACTTCAATGGGACGAGTGGCGGTGCCGCGAAAGTGTCCGAATAAACGAGCATGTCCAAATTTTCAGCGTCCGAATAAACGGTAGGCGACTGTAAAACCGTGCAGTATGGTTACAACAGCGCTATGCTTGCTGTACAGTACACGTGTGTTTAGCGTGATAGCGTCAATGCAAAGAGGTTTCTCGTCGCCCGCGACCAGCAATGCTCAACTCCGCAACAGCAAGCTGCTTTCATTTCTACAAAGCGGCGCGCGCTTGAACACGGCCCTACACAACGAGGCGACAGCAATCGGTGGCCCAGCGCGTTCAGGTTGTCGTCTATTAAAAGCGTGCAGTAGGCTTAAAGTAGTGCTGCTCCGCACGCGTGCCCGAGCAGATATCTGAAGATACTTATTGTGATAAGGTTGTCAGTGATAAGTCATGCTGGCCCATTCGCCGGTGGCCACCGCCTCACCTTCGTTCTTTCCTGATGCTTACCCGCAAAGGCGTCGCCGTAATCACGCAGAAGTCGGAATCGGTGATCGACCGATCTACGCACTTCTCGAAAAGACTGAAAACCTTTGGCGGCACATTGTGGCGTCGGGAAGATCAGCGCTGCAGTAAAATTTTATGACACAAGAAGTTATCGCGGTACGCGGGGTACGCACAAACCGGTAGGCGCAGGAGGAAGCACTACGGCTTAAGCAGTCAGCGAATGCATTAGGCTCTAAGAGACTCGGTCGGCGATTCGTCGCAACTACGTTTTAACCGTTAGTACGCTTAAAGTGGGTACGTAATAACGAGGTTCGACTGTATATGGTATCTATAATGTTTCCTTGCAAAACTAACCTCGTTGTCGACGACGGCAGCCAGGTCCAGCTCTGTTTCGGAGGCCGAGGTGAAGTCGTTGCCAAGCACGGAGGTCACCACCTGGTGGCCTTGGGCGATGACCCGGTCTGGGCGGAAGGCCTGGATCACCAGAAGCTGGTGCATGGCCTGCCCCACGGAGGTCAGGGGTCGCGAACCCTCCTCCCACAGGACGGGCACGTCACGCTCTGGAGCAGTGCTCTCCACCCATCCCAGGAAGTCCTGCAGTGAAGAACAGTTGGGCCTTCAATGTATAGCCAGACACTTTGTGAGAACACCACAGCTAGCACAAGATTTGTTACTAGGGTCAATGTTAATGTGTTGGCTGCAGTGTGTGAAATAACAGCGCAACTTGCAAAAGAAATGAGGTGAAGATCTGTGCACGGCATTGTTACTCTGACTCCCTGATAGTACTGACTGGCCCAAATGTTTTGTTGTTGGTGTGTCTAATGTAACCATTAAAGCATTTAAGATTTTGCACACAATCATAGTGGAATTTGCTGTAATATCTTTTAGGAGAGAGCTTTGTGACTATTCCATTCCTTCTTCAAAATGAAGTATGTGCTCAACAAGAAATAACGACTTCAAGCTGAACGAAGGACAGTTGTGCATTAGCGTACCCCCCCAGCAGCAAATGCCAGAAGCCATGGGCCGCCACATATGCATGCACGTGAATGAATCTTACCGGATGCTCGTCCAGGCGTTGCTGGAGGCTGCGGAATGCGGGCAGTCTCGACAGTGCGGTGGCGCCCTCTAATTGGTCAGGTGACAGACCGGCAACGTGGATGGTTGGCTGACCCGGCAGGATGCCTTCCTTGCCTCGAAGCAGGTGGTTCAGCTCATGCTCGAAGTTGGTTTCCCTAAGCATAGCACATACAAGGGCATACGATTAGCCCACAAGCCTTTGCGCCAATTTTGCGTCTTTATGTGTGAAACTAGGCCACAGGACACCTATACTATGTGGAAAAGCCAAATTCTCAATGGTAGGCCAAATTCTCAATTTTGATTCTGGGCTTTCATGTGCCCAGTCCTCGATATGATTATGAGGCATGCAGTAATGGAGGACTCTGGAATATTATTAATCCTACAGGGTCCCTTAATAATGTGCACCTCCACCTTAGTGAACAGGTAATTAATAAGTTTTCAATGCTGATTCAAGTAAGGTAGAGTACACAATGTAAAAGTTTCTGCTACCAAATGCCAACTCTGGTAGCCTTCACCAGTAAGTGCACACTAGTGCCAATAAGAACACACTTGCAGAAAACACTGCAAAACATCTTGTATTTCAATGTGAACCTGGGTAGTGAAGGGCACTCACTGAGAGAATCCCCTGAGGTGGATTCGACAAAGGAGCAAGGCAAAGACCAACTTGTCTTCGTGAAGCATGCCCCGGGTGACCCTGGTGTACACCACCTGCAGTGGGGGCATGGGTGTTAAGAGTGTGATGGCACTTCCCAGAATATGTGACCACACCCGAAGGGGCGTCACAAGTGAACGAATCACTGCAGTGGCTGTAATTGGATTTCTCAAGTACTCTGGTGCCACCAGTACCCAAGGAGCAACCCACATACGTCAAATGAAAACTGCCATAGCAGTGTGATGAACATTGAAACAGAAATTCTCCGAAGGACTTAATATTTTTTACAAAAGTGAAAACTGTTATTACTAAGGCCTGAACAGCCACACCTGTGACCAAAAACTGAAGCTGGAGGCTATTTTATAAACATTCTGTCACAGAATGAAGGCGGGCACGGAACGAAATGTCACGAGAGGACGAGAGGGAGCCGCATGGGATTGGTTGAGGCTCATCTGACGGTTAAGACATGACAATAGCCACAGAACCGGCGGCGGCCCCGTTCTGTCGATAGAATGACTTGGATTGGATTGAAACGTAAGCGCCGGGGCCGGAGAATCAAATTAGCCTGCTTTGTGTCCGGCTTATTCCAATCAAGCACCAATAGTCACCACCGAACGACTCGTCAAATTGTGACACCACCTAGCGTCCACTCAAGACATTAACACAAATAAATCGTTAAAGTCATCGCGCTCTTTAATTTCAAGCCTTGAAAAAAAATGCCTACCAAGAGTCATGTTCAGCTATATTAATTCTATAGTTCTTCATACGCTGAAAGCATTTCTGAATTCCCTTAGCTCGCCTATTGGCTGTTTGCTCCCTCTCATCCTCTCATGATGTTTCGTTCCGTGCCCGCCTCCGTTCTGTGACAGAACACTTACAAAATAGCCCCCCCCCCCCTGTGCACCAATATGCAAACCAATGATAAAACTGAAGATACTGCTGCCTTGGTAGATGCAACTGTTCTTGCATCACATTTTTATTATTTTTACTAAGGAAACAGAAAATCCTAAGTCCTTCTGTGCATTTCTGTAAGAACAGTGTTATACTGTTCTTACAGAACAGTATAACACTGTTCTTCACTGAGCTTCTACGTTTCTGTAACACTGAGCTTATACGTTTTCTGTTACGTTTTGACTACTGTTTTGACTACCCACTCAATTTTTCTCAAAATACGTGCACAAACTGCCATGTTTGCTTTGGTCTCCTTAACAGATAAGCTGTCATTCACTTGCTGTTTTAACAATGCATTGATCCATCCCACATGCAATACTTTGCAGGTAAGGAGGTTATAACATGGATAACCAACTCTTTAGAGAAGGTGCAGTGCTTCAGCCTTGACACTCCTAGATCAGCAAGCTTTAGAATTAGCAACTGCAGCAAGGTCAGTGGTAACAGTTCAAGCTGCCTTTAACACCAGAAAGTGGGCAACGCTGCAAATTTTCAGGCACAATGCTATACAATGTCAACGGTCACTATGACCACGATAAGCGCACTTTACGCAAACTGTTTCGATGTTTCACCGCTCAAGGAACGAGGACGACATATAAAGAGACACACAGCGCTCTTTCAATGTTGTTCTCATTCCTTCCACTGCGAAACATCAAGTCATGCTGCACCAACAAGCCCAACGCTCAACTTTAGTGAAGCAAACTGCATGTATCAAAAATCTAAGTGGGCCCGTTATTTTATCTGTCCTTTCTATAAAATAACACCGGACTGCGATAAACGTGCAAATCAAGCAGCAGCTTATTTATCCTGCTTATAATATTTTAAAAAATGCACCAGACTATGGCACAACATGCCGACCGAACAAATTTCTTTTTCCCCGATCTGATGCCTACCTGGAAGAGGTCCTTAGTGATGATGCCGAGTCGTGAGGTGTGGTCCACTATTCCCGTCAGGTGGCTGTTGTTGGTCAGCACGTCATTATAGATCTCCAGGAAGAAGTGAAGTGAGTACTGGTACAGGAAGTGGGCCTGCAAGGACACATGGGACACATATTGCAGGACTTCTGTGGCAGTTCGTGCAATGCAGAGGGTGAGGAAACATTTATATATCCTCATCAATTAAACTGCTGTGAAGTCCTTGGTTCCTTCTTTGCAAGCTTGTCAAGTTCAAAGGTTCTGCCAAAGTACCTGATAAAGTACAATCTATATACAGTAGAACCCCGCTGTTACGTTCCTCACTGCTGCGTTTTCCCGGCTGTTACGTCGTTTCCGCCGGTCCCGGCATAGCTCCCATAGGATACAATGTATTGGGAACCCCGCTGTTACGTCGTAACTGTCGGACCGTTCCCGTATGATACGTCGCGAAGTGCGCCCGGAGCCAACCGAGTGACTACCAAAGAGAGCGGCCATGGCGCATTTTCACGCAGCTTGGCCTCGTTGACCGTAATATTAGCCGCATGAGAGGCGCAAGCAACAGAATCTTTCAATTGATGCAAACAAAAGCATGGCCTTCGAGATTCAAATTGCAAAGATGGCGTCTATGACGTAACTGCTTGCGAAAGCAAGGCCTTCGAGATTGGCATTTACTATTGACAAAAGCATAGCCTCTGAGATTTGCATTGCACAAACATGGCGTGTATGACGTAATTGCTTGCAAAAGCAAGGCCTTCGAGATTGGCATTCACTTCTGCCATCGCGTTGGCGTAGACTCATCATCATCGTTATTTGTCGGAGAACGGGAGGAGTTCGAGCTGGTTGGAGCTCGCATGGTCGTGCGTGCGGTTCGCGGTCGGACTCGCCGCGCCAGTCGTGATTGCGTGTGCTTAGTTCTTTCATGCCTACAGCTGTTGGTGCTAAAAAAATCACATACGTTGATTACATTTCCGTGGATAAGGCCGTTCTAAGCTCCGCGTTTCTATCCATCGACTAGATCGCGGCTGAGCGCGCCAATTTTCGTGCTGCTCGTAAGAATTGAAATAAAATTCTGTACCACTAAATATTTTGCCGTTTTTCCTGTTTTTCGGCTCTTACGTTTCCCGTCTCTTACGTTTATTTCCCACGGTCCCTTCAAAAACGTATCAGCGGGGTTCTACTGTACAACTGTTCAGACCCCCTAGAGACCGTGAAATAGGCCGAAAAAAATGCGTGCATTCTTACTTCCCTCAACAGGTCAAATCACCAGAGTCAAGTCTTAAAATAGCTCTTAAGGCACGCCAGTATACCTATTAGGTGCCTCTGTGCTCATACTACTGTAACGATAGATTGCAGATGCATTCGTGAGA
The DNA here is from genome assembly GCF_013339695.2 of Rhipicephalus sanguineus. Classification (NCBI taxonomy): domain Eukaryota; kingdom Metazoa; phylum Arthropoda; class Arachnida; order Ixodida; family Ixodidae; genus Rhipicephalus; species Rhipicephalus sanguineus. The sequence goes on along the minus strand of NC_051186.1, from coordinate 74,529,454 downwards.
AATTAAGGAACATGGTCCCGTGATGGTGGCCCCTTTCCACACTGTATGCTTCACTGCAACACCTTGCATATGCTTGACAGTGCAGCATAACTGCATTGCAGCAAAGCTAACTTTTTGGAATCGTAATGGCTGCATTCAGTTTGATGCTCAAGGGTGCTGGTTTGGGACAGAGAAAATCAACACAGCAGCAGTGATGGCTCCAAGTGACGCAGTTTCAGACCTGTAATCACGGCCGAAAGTTTGCGAATTCTGATGCTGAAACTCTTCGGCATTCTAATATTGCAGGTGTCCCAATACAATGGAGCCTGTGACGGTGCTGCAGAAGTGTCCGAATTATCAGGCATGTACGAAAAATCCCTAATTGACCGTAATCCTATATTATGTATCACTCCAAGTTTAGCGAATGCAGTCATGCTGCTTGCGACAGCATATTCAAGGAAACAGTTGTCGCACCTGGTGGAGACCCTCAAGGGTGAAGAAAATGGAGGAGCAAGCCTGGGCCAGGGGCTGGTACTGGAGGGAGACGGCCTCCACCTCGGCCATCACCTTGTCCGTCTCTTCCACCTTGCGCGAAATCTCGGCCGCCTCGTTCTTGAGCTTCTCTAGCGTGCTTATCACACTGCACCATTAGGAAGGAAGGAGTGTCACAACTATGCAACATCTGGAACCACGTGTCGACCATATAACATTCTGGGACGCATGCGACCACCGGCAATGTTGCGGACAAACCTGTCGTCATCCAGAATCCTGCCTTTCGAGTCATTCAAGGCCTGGAGGAGAGACTTCTCCAGCTGCCGCAGCCGCACATGGAACTCTCCTACGTGGAAAACGAGAATCAGCCCATGATGAGCCATCATCTATGCTGAAATAACTTGCAGGAGGGCAGAGGAAAAACATCCGCATGCAGTTGAACCCTTTCATAAGGAACATGCACAGGGGCGCGGTCCCCTTCTTTTGATATGAGGGGTCTCTTCTAAGCAGGGCACGCCATGTTCCAATTTTCTGATCAACCCTTATTTCGACGTAGGCACACTGGTGTCATTTGTCTGCTGCATCAGTGTCTCTTATAAAGGGGTTCAACTGTAACACAATTCAAATTACATGGTGAAAACAGAAAACAGCAATGCACAACAACAAAGCTTTAGTTCATCCACAAACTTCCGAGCATTTCAACAATGCGGGTTTATTGGAGGTGTATATGTGAGCAGCCAGATCGGTGGTGCCAACTGGCAGCACAGAGATAAAGCACTCAAACGCAGAGCTATATTGCCATTAAGAAGTGTTGTTTACCTCACTGTTTGTGTAGATTTCTGGCAGTGAAAAAGTCACAAGTGTTTTTATGGCAAGAACACTCCCGGAATGATAAATAAACTTACCATAATTGTAGATAGATGAAGTTTCACAAGATGTCAATGCCATCATTTACTAACCCTGTGTGCATCATGCTAAAGCCATTAGACAGACCAGAATACAAGACATGCTAGAACTCTGTAACGACATTGCAGAAGCCACGCCCCTCACCCTGAAGTTTCAGGAGGTCCGAGCGCTTCTCGTCAATGTCCTCTCGCTCCGCCTTCAAGACCTGCACAAAACATTCGCAAACCAAGGAGAGAAATCAGACCTCGTTCATATTCTAGTGATTTCACAATTAAGCACGTGCTGTTTTCTTCATGATAAAATTTCCAAGTAACTTCAAGAGGGCACCACAATTTCTGCCGGACAGCCAAACCCACCTGATTCAGGCACTGGCTCTGCAAGCTGCTCCGGGTCACTGTGAAGTTGACAAAGGTTACCCTCGAACAAAGGTCGGGTGGGAACTCCACCTGGAGAGAAGATTTTTGTGAAGACGAACTCGTTACAAGCAAGGCAACTAACATGCAGAGGTCTTGCCGAAGGGTAACACCAAAACACAGGGCGAACGGATAAAACCTAGGAACTGAAGAGGTAGTAGTGAAGACGTCAAGATCATTCATTGACAGACAGCTGTGCTTCCCAAGCACAACTGAGCTATTCTTGACACCAATAGGTAAGATAAGCAATCAGGGTTACAAAGAAAATACCAGGGACACACACACTGTTGGGTAAGTTGTACAACAAGTCAGGTTTGGCACAACCGACGGGAAGAATGTCACCGCTGCACTAACCCTTTGTAGTGGATGTCAAGGCATCAATACAGCAACAAGCAGCCAACGATAGAAGCAAGTGCACGACACCAACGGTATATTATCAAAAGAGAAAAACCCAAGACGTGAAACTTACGGTTGGGTCCCGGGTGGACAAGAAAATGCAGAACGTGGGCGACAAGTCAATGTCCTGGTCACCGAGCGTGATGAGGACACGGCCACCCGTCTTGCGAACTTCTCTGTTCAGCACTGGATTCAGGATCGGGTCGTAGCTCTCCACATCCTGGAAAAGTCAGGAGTTAGCCAACAGTTAGGACACAGTGGCAAATGCCGTGTGTAAAGCTCTAAACAGCAGTGCTTCAATCAATCTATCAATTTGTTTCAGACATAAATTTAATAAAGATAGCATTCAAATGAGTGATCTAAGCATATTATACTGCAACTGATGACCGAGTGGGCTGTAGCTGGTATGCTGACAATGAGACATTTGAGTCTTCTAGGACTTGCAAAGCTGGGTGTTAAGCCTTCCCTATGTTTCAGCAATGAAAAGACACCCTTACAGTGTAGAGGTTCAGCGGTTACCATGCAGCAAGAATTTTTGGTAAGCTGCCCCGTATATTCTTCAACATCGGCATGACATGCTGACTGATCCAACTGCTTACGTGTGAACTGTGGCAATACAATACGCCACACAACAATTTATTTTCAAGATATGAAAGATTGAACTAATGTCTACAGCTTTGCGCAGTGAACAACGTTGATAACAAGCCATATCCTACCTGAACAAGCAATGGGTTGCCGAAACGCAACGCACTCTCCAAGTTCTTCCGGAAGGAGTCATCTAGGAAGCTGAAAACGATACAATGTTTCAGTGCACACCACAGCAAGAAGATATTCGCTGCAGAAAAAATGCGATGGGAATCTGGCACACATTGAATGCTGCTGTCATTTCGTAAGTGACAAAAAGCTTGTCGGTTTCTCGCACCTGGTCTTGGTAATCTTGCGCTCTCGGAACTCATTGAGGATGTACTTGGTGGCTTGACCGGATGGATCGATGATGAGTGGATAGCGGTTGAACCGCTTAAGCATGATGGCGTTCTCTGTGCAAAGGTCATCAGTTGGCAATGCATTCGCTTGCCAGCGGAGGCGTTCGTCTGCCGTCGACAGGTACTGCAATGCAACAGAAAAATGGATATGAATGTCAACAAAGAGGCCTGATTTGCTTCTCACAGCTTGGCTGGCCTAACGATAGCTGTCATTGAAATGATGAAGTGCTTAACAAAGTTTATATGAAGAGCTTCATTACTGCAAAATGCAGTCTTTTTCTTGTAATCTGAAAATAGCAACATGTTGGAAAGCACTATTGTTCTTAAATGAAATTAGAGCCTACAGAATGCAACACATCATGCCATCTTGCCTGTGCGTCTTAATGTGTGTTATGCTAGTCTTTTCCAAAGGTAAACGTTGAAACCTCAATGGCATGCCCTTGGGAAAAAATAAGAATGCACAAGCAAAGCTTTGTCAGACATGTCCTTGTAATTACAAGTAAGTACTATAAGCCACACTGCAGAACGTGAGGTAATGCCAGAAGGCTTCCATATGCTTCTCATGTCCCTCCTTTCCAATCGCGACACGCAATTTCACTTGCAATTTCCTTGTTTCCTTAGCTGTTGAGTATATGCTGTAGTGAAGCGATACCAGAAAGAAGTCTGCCCTCCAGCAAACACTACAAACCAGCATGTTGTACACAAAGTCATGTTGGCACTGACCAGCAAAGAGCTCTCATTCTTTAGAGTGTCCAAATGAGTTTGCACTACAAGCACGTGGTAGCCAAAAGGCCACAGCAAGAAAACACCATGTAGGGCTCACCTCTGTGCGTGCCAGATCGAGGCGGAAGTGAATGCCTGCCTGTTGCAGGTGGGCGCACCAGTTGTTGAAGAGGTTCTGTCGGTACTGCTGGTCAAAGTAGCCAGCGTACGCCAGGAATGCTGAGCCGAGAAGAACGTCGCCGGAGATGGTCGACATCTGGTTCTTGAAGGTCTCGCTTGTGTCCTCCCAACGCTGCTTCTCAGAGCTCAAGCTGCTCAGCAGGGCAATGCTGCGGTCCACCTGCACAACAGAAAGTCACCTAGGCATCAACCACACAAGATGCTCCGGCAGTCCAACAATCCGTTTTATTAGACGGAAGTCAGATTGGCAAGGGCCAAACACTTGAACCATTTCAAAACAAAGGTTTCCATTAAGAAACTTGGAGCCACGAATGGAAGTGTGATAATTACGTCACAACAAAAATAAAATTCCTATGTACTATGAACTGTAGTAAGTAAGGAAGACGATCGGCACACTCTGAAGTCTCGCTGCCATTCCGTTGCTCATGCGCAGATCGCTCTCTAGCAGTACCATACCTGTTGGTGCTAAGTTTGTCACTGCTGCGTGATGACCTAAATGAACCCCACTGGACAGGTATAAATTTAACAACACAATGACTCAACTGCTGCACTGCCCTATCAACTCTCACATCTGGAGCAACTGTTGTAGCAAAAGCTACAGGTCGCGCAGACCAACCAGAATGATGAAATAGAAGACGAGCTCCTTGGCTGTTTGCTTTTAATTGTCCTTTGCACAATGTTGTTAAAAGGATGCTTCATGAAAAAAGGATCAGTAGTGTGCGGCAAGCAAGGCTTCTACCTTTAGAACACGAAGCCAGTGCTTGGATACTGACTGTTCAACATGATTCCTAACCTTTACCACTCCGCACGAAGTCGGAGAGACTGAGCACAAGTTCAAAGCTTGCAAAGGAGTTGATGGACCTTGTCAAAAGTGTAGGCAGCTCCAAAACAAAAATTTCTACGCAAATGTAAGAATGCAAGCATCCCTACTTCTGACCCTCATCGGCATGCTACAACCTCGTGTTCGCAAGTTGAATGCCTTAGGTGTCAAGCCATCGTAATAACTCAACTTTAAACAAACTTCAAAAGAGAGGTGCACGGGCTCCTTCCTAAGTCTACTACCCTTCTCGCAAGCTCACCTTCGCCTGGACGTTGGCCAGGTCGGTCTTGATGGCCTGTGCCTGCGACACAAGGTTGGCGTACTCCTCCTTGTAAGAGGCAATGCTCTTCTCCAGCTGCACGATGACCGAGTCGATTTCTTCGGCATTGTGCTTGTTGCTGTCTGCCTCAGCTTCTAGGCTGGCCAGTTCGTTGCGCAGGGGCTCCACACGCTTCAGCATGTCCGCAAAGTTGATCTGCACAGCAAGCACGTTTGCGCTTCTTTGTCAGGGGAACACTGATCACAGATAGAAAAAAACAATGAGTAAGCCGAGTAAGCTTCCAATTTCAAGTTTTGTACCCAGACCACCTCACACAAAATCTGTCCCATGCTCTACTAATAAACTGAACAGAGTGAAGCAGAAACGGTGGCCCCTTTCCATTTCTGGTATGCTTCACCACAATAATGTGTACACGTGAACCTGCAACACACCTGCATTACAGCAAAGCTGATTTTTGGAAACCTCTACGACTGCAAGCGTATTGGCAAGCAAGAGTGCCAATTCCATGCTAGGAGATTATCAAAGAGGTGGTCATGGTTAATTTTAATCAATGTCATTCAGAACCTGAAATTACTAGAGAAGCGTAAAAAAAAATTGGACAAAGGGTTTCAGCTTCTGGAATTTCAGACATCCTTTTACATTGACTGTGACACAAAGGCCTACAAATTATGAGGCGTATAAAAAATTTGCCGACTGTTTTCAAGTAAGGACAGCTTTGTTCAAACATACTTTACATTGGATCAATGGGGCGTGTTGGCAGAGCTTGAAAGGTGTCCTAATTACTAAGTGTCCAAAAGCTTGGTTGTTCACAGCATACAATCAAAGACCGTATTGTGCGCAGTGTGACCACCGTCAAAAACTACACTCGATGAGAAAATGGCAACACTCACCTGAGCAATGGCCCACTTGACCATGGGCCCACAGGCAAGACTGGCACGGTTCACCTTCTCAAAGTTGAACTCGGGGTTGTTCAGGTATTTGGTCTTCATCTTGTTCCGGATGTCATCGCTACGCATTCAAAGTAATGTGCATACAATTCAGTGGGTGACCCCAGCAAAAAAAAAAGTACTTCCGCTTTCACATTTCAATAGCATTTCAACCAGCCAGCTGTCACACTTATTGTTTAAAATGTAATTTGATTAAGTTAAATTATACACAAAAGAAAGAAAGAGAAAGGGAAGAACATAAAAAAAATGGTGCTGCAAAACTCAAAATGTGAGTTGACAGATATGTTCTTTTCATTAGCCGGGTAATTAACATACATATTCAACAAGCTATGCCGCTAATTATATTTAACTTATATTATACCACCAGCAGGACATGCGGAAGCACTCCGCTATGATGAACTGGCAAATACACATGTGCCAACTCAGCTGATTGCTGTTGCGTGCAGTGAAAATCCCGCCGTTTCACAATTCATTCTTCACAAACATGGCTGCAAAAAGCCACGATGTCTACAATAACTGTACCGCTGTTATGACATGCCAATCCACTAGAGACCTACAAGTGGACTTGACCAAATGAATGCACCGACGAGAGTGCTGCTAGGTTTCGTGACCCAAGCACCAGCGTCTAAATTTTAAGACAACTATAATTACAAAAGCTTTTCATTTGTTTTCAGCTTGCTAAGAATTTAAATATACAGTTTAAACTGTCCTCACTTTACACAATAATCACTACAGTGAAAAATGGTGCTAAGAGAATAGAGCAAATTCAACATCTCACAGCCCCACACAGGGTTCGCAGCAATCCTTGCTGAGAAAAATTTCAAGGACTTGGTAGGCCCTCAAAAGGAATTTTGAAGTACAAGGCACCATGATGCGCAATAGCTGGAAAATAAAACTATTAACAGCAAAAGCTTTTCTTTCACTGAATGCAAAATGAAAATTTGATTGCTTATCCTTTTTTGCTTACTAAGCGCAGAACTCTGCTCCCTGCAACAAAGATGCTAACCAGATCATACTGGCTGGACTGCTGGCTTGCGTCAAGCTCAAGACCAGAGATGTAAATAAAATCCAGTATGCTGAGCAAAATTCTAAGCCAAGTTTTAAGAAGGTTTAAGAACTCCGTGAAGCTTTGAAGGTCATCAATATGGCCATTTCTTGAGCATTCAAGAATTTTTGAAGGACTGCTACAAATCCTGCTCACAACACCAACACATGCCTTCTCACATGAGACTGCGGGTTCACTAAAAAAAAAAGCAGCACACATTGGACAAATCGGCAGATGCACATAAATGACAGCGTAGGAAAATAGATGCAGAATAGCACGACAGCCTCCCTTTGAGAATTCATCATAACTGCTTTTCTTTAGGCTGTCGCTTTGGGCAAGATGGTTGTACATCATTATGTGAGCACATAACATTGAACAAAAGTGCCAAGAAGATGCCTAAACGGCCTTGCCATCTCCCATTTTTCATCTCACGTTACGTGCTGGTTTAATAATGCTATCCTGCATTCCACTTTCCACACTGCTGTTATGGCAACACATGCTTGCGCCAAAGTGTTCATCCCCGTGGCAACCAGAGAGAAAAATGGCAGCAGTGGAAATGTAACGGAAGGGATGCAACCACCCGGTTCCTTGCACTCCCGAACGCTTTTGTTTCCCACAGTCCTTGTCCCAAATAGCCCAACTAGTGCAGAGAAAGCATTGCAAAGAATGTTGAGGAAAAGAAAAAAAAAACTTGCACAGCAGATTCGTAAAGGAGAGCACAAAAGAAAGAAACTATTGACGTGCATACAGTTATGTGCAATTGCCAGTGTGCAGAGCAAAAAAAAAAAAAAAAAAAAAAGTCAGCCCACAAAGTGTTAGAAGAGTGCCGACACATTTTCAAAATGTACAAAATGTACAACGTCTTTGATACGTTTCTTGTGTGTGAAAATATGCCACTTTTGGGAGAAACGTACACGATTACTTTTACCCGATGGCGATAAGCTTGGTTTAAAAAATGCCAGACTTGAAGTTATTGATGTTATTGTGATGCCATTACACAGCTGCCGATCTCAAGTTGGGATAACGATGGGTGCGAAGATATTGAAGGCTTTGCACATTTCTTTTTGCTGTCTTGTGTGGAAGCCAGGGTAATAGAAAGCATGGAGTGAATTGACGTATCACTTCGTCATGGCACATTCATTCTACCAAGTGTGCCACCTAAAATTTGGTTCAGAGAAGAGAGTATTATAGTGAATTATTTAGGGCGCTCTGTTGTTCTTCCTTTAGACAGCTGTTTGGGCATCTTCGCTTAGCAAGGAAAAAAAAAAAAAGATTTCAGTCTCATGTCAGCAGCAAGTTTGAGTACTGCATATGTAGAACATGTTGCGCATAAAGCGCATGAGCCGAAGCTCTGCGCACATGCTACATACGATAACATTCTTGCATATGCAACATGGTTACGGCCTCAATGCATGTAGTACTACTAAGACTTTCAGTTACTAGGCTTCGTTATCTTCAGTGTGAGCAACATAACCTCAGCATGCAATTAAAAACCTGGAACAACTCCTCCTGGGCCGATTCTGCTTTTTCACCACCCCCGATGTGCAAAAAAAGAAAGAAGCTTCTGTGCAGACAGTGCGACCCGTTGCTCCCACAGCTCTCCGCAGCTTACGTGATGTTGTCCGTGCTGAAGTTGACGATGGTGTTGACGAACGTGTCGCCCAAGAGCACCGAGCGGATGGCGCGCCAGTCGTGCGCGGGCTCGCCGAGCAGGAGGCAGATGGCCTCGAGCGTCGTCTTAACGGGTAGCGGCGGATTAGCCATGCTCCGCACTTCCACCAGGTGCTGGCGCTTAATGCCCTGCACCGCTACGTGCCGAACGTGTACCGTGAATATCGCAGCTAGCTGCATTAACCCTGTCGTCGGTATATACCATTACACCTAGACATGCTGCAGTATGTTATAACAGGCAGCGTTTTTCAATCTCCACATGAATTTTAAGGAAGACTGCACTATTTCGCTTCCTGAGCTAGGTTACTTGAAGCTATAGAATGTATTTGCGAGATCAAGTGAACTGCATCACTGAGTAATTAAAAGAGCTTTACCAAATAAACTGTTGTGGAAATGCCTCGGGCACATCTCGAAATTTACAAATTTGAGCGAGCGAAAGTGGGAATATATTCAACTAGTGTTGAAAAGATGTTGCATGAGATCAAGATGCCCATGAGAACGCTCAGTTTAAGTCGTGCGTTGAATCCTGAGCTCAAGTCTAGATCTTTACCCTTGATGTACAGGGTTGTGTCTGGCAAGGCATTACTGCAACATATTACATCACAAGCCTTAACTACAGAGGCGTTATCACATTCTTGTGCTCACAGCAATGGCATGCTCAAAGGAGCTTATCAGCCATTCACATTAACAAAGTTCTGTGCCAATTGAATTTCTACACTGTGGATTAGAAAGATTGTAATATGCTGAAACGCACAGAACTGCTGCTAAAAATGATTCAGACGAAATATAGCATTACTAGCAGGAAAAATTCACGTATAATGAAGAAATACTTATTTAAATGAACATATCTTTTTATTATTACTATTATTTTCTTTCTCGTTTAATTTTACTATTCATGGACAAGCAATGCATCTACACCAATAAAAATATTTTTTGCCAATAACGGTCACTATAAAGAAGTTCCAAGTAAAATCTTTTTTAAGTTCGGAAGGGCTGAAGATTTGAAATGCGCAATAAAAAAAATTTATCCTGGGGGTTTGCATTTGGTGAAAAGATCCGACCATAGAAGGGTTTAATGTGTAATTAGTAGGGATGGGCGAATATTCGGGCATTTCGAATATTTGAACGAATATTACAGTATTCGATCTCGCTTCGATACGAATTTAGATTGAAATTTCGAAGTATTTGAAATGAACTCAAATATGTTACATTTGACCGCACATAACCCCCTGTAAAGGTGTTTCACTGCAGCGTCTAGTGTCTGTGCCGTGACCCATCCAAAATCTGCACTGCCGCGAAGCCACACTTCAAGGTTAAATGTACATATTTTTTTTTAAGTTTACAAGCGTATTATATGGGCTTATATGCGCTAAGTGTAGTAATTCTTAAATTGTAACGTATTGCACCACTTATAACTTGCACCCTACTGCTATTCAAATCTTGATGCTATTCAAGGCTGCTTCCACTTCATTTCAAACCAAAAAAGTGACTCGTGCCTAGTTCCAATCCTTAAAAATATTGTGCAAGGGTCATGACAAAAATGCTCATTTTTCTTAATAATATGCGGTAAATACTATTCGAACTATTCCATTCAAAATTATTTGACCAAATCACTATTCGCTTTGGATTCGCTTCGAACCTCAAATTCACTATTCGCCCATCCCTAGTAATTAGTATTACTGCTCACTAGAATGTAAGCAAAGTAACAGCCTACCACCTTAGCTTTCTTGCAATAAAGTATGCACTGCCTTGCAATCAGTTACCAGAAATTTAACGCATTCGTGAGCATGCCTCATTAGAGGTTATGCAACAAAGACAGTGACCTGACGCTTCAAGCAGACACCTTCGCAACGCACAGCAAAATTTTCGACAATCCTCAAACTAGACTCGACCTAGACAGAGACTAAAGTCGAATTTGAGCAATCAAGCGAAAGCTTTCATCTATATGGCTGGATGATGTAAGCCATAGTGAGGAATTGCAGTCAATGTCTTCTACGACAGTCATAGGTCGCGTGAGCTGGGGTTTCGTATAATAAACAAAAACAAATTGCAGTCAACATCCGACAGTTTGAGATTGTGGCGAGTCTTGACGTCGAGAAGATTCGCTAGAGAGCAGAATGTGAAAGCTGCACGCTGAACGTGTGTGAAGTGAACTGTCAAAAGAAAGCAAACTGGAAGGACTTTGAAGAAGAGCTCAGAAGAAGCAGGTCGAGAGAGGCATTCGAGCAGAAAACGTGGGGCTGTACGTGTTAGTAAGAGACTGGCACACACACAGAAGAAAAGAAACAAGCGAACAGAACAAAGAAAGCATTTCAACACTGTGGCGGAGGCATAACCGCTTCCCTCCGGCTTTCCACTGCTGCCGCGTTTCTCTGTCAAGAAACAAGATTCCTTTGTTTCGATGCCACGTGACGGCCGCCGTTTGTCAGGCCAGCTGCTCTGACATACGTGATATCGTCCGTGCTGAAGTTGACGATGGTGTTGATGAAGTTCTCGCGGATGATGACAGAGCGAATGGCCTTCCAGTCGGTCGTCGACTCTCCGAGCAGCAGGCAGATGGACTCGAGGGCCATCTTGACCGCAAATGGTGGGTTGCCCATCGACCGAACCTCCACCAGGTGCTGCTTCTTGATAGACTTCACCGCTGGAGGCGGTACGGCGAAGAATAAGAACTGCATCGTCGTGACCTGAAGCCCGACACTCTTCCGAGAATCTATGCCTTTTCAGTACTTACGGCTCACTTTGCACGAGTGCGCTGCCCGTGTATTTAAAGACACTCGGCATGCATTTCATGCTTTACCATGCCCGAATAAAACAATGGCTTCCACAGGATTGATTTGGCACATTCAGAGTTCCTGAGCTTTGAGCTGGCTATCAATTGTGCTTCGAGCTGTCATCCGTTAGCTTCCTAGTTAGCTTAGATGGCAGAGACTCTGCCCTAGAAAAACACTGGTCCCAAGTTCGAATATCGGACAAGGACGGAAGTTTTCTGCAAATGGGAAGCATTCTCTTTGAGAAATCTGCATAAATTTCCTTGTAGTTTTAACAGGCGGTTGTCAAAATTCCCGTTCATGAACTTTCTTCCAGCCCATGGATTTACACAGTACTGATGTGGCAAAGGCAAATCAACCCATCTAGAATGTAACACTTCAGAATTTTCAATGCACTGACTTCTACCAGACAATTAACAGCAAGCCTAAGGTGTTTCACTTCAGCTGCTTTCGTTCTAGCCTGACAGTACTGCTGACACAAAGTTACGAAGTCGAATGAGCACGTGCTAAAGTGTACCTCCGTGCCTTCACCCGGCTGCTGTTGAAAGCAATGCTTACATGAAAATGTGTCATACACATAGATTCTCTCACATCGCCTAACGCTTTGTACAAGTGGGCATGATACAAGCCAGCTAAAGACCATGCACAAGATAATAATCATAATTTCTGGTGTTTTATGCGCCTAAACCACAACACGATTATGAGGCGCACCGTAGTGTGGGACTCCGGATTACTTTCAACCACCAGATGTTGCTTCAGTTAATGCGCACCTATATCTAAGTCAACAGGGACTTCTACATTTTGCCCCCTACCAAAATGCAGCCACCATGACCTGGAACCGAACCTGTGCCCTCGAGCTTGGCAGCGCGACACCTTACCTACTAAGCTATCGTGACAAGTTTCCATGTACAAGATCACGCAAGTGCAAGCTTACCCTGCTGTGCTTCAATGACAGCGGGTTCGACTTGTGCCAGGTCAGCCATGACACTGGCACGTTTCTCGGCGATGATTTCTTCTTGTTTCTGGAAAATAATAAATGTGGGGGAAAAAAACAGGACTTCAGCAATACAAAGGGCTCCGGTTTAGCTCTGAACATCTGGAGCTATGATCGGCTGTCATTATAAATGAAGTGCTAGGGGCCTTCGAAATACTTTGTTATTCAGGTCACTGTTATAAAAGGTCATGTTCCATAATGTTCACAAAACTGAATAGGCCTGTGGAACCATTAATTCAAGTCATTTTTATGCAGAGGCATTCACTGCACATACACTACTGTATTTCAAGCCGTGTTAAGAAGCTTGGCAATCAATTTTTCTTTTTTGCTGACATAGTCATGTGGTTGTAGATTGAAGATGTGGAGACGACTTCAAAACTGCCACACCAGAGCTAAAAAAAAGGGGGGCATTCTCTGGGTGTGTACCAGAGCAGGTCAACCTCAGAAACAGCCAGTGCGAACAGCAATAAATTACCAAACAAATCATTCACAACTCTCTAGTATGTTGTCAAATGCTGAACTGCAAGAGTTGCGCTGTAGTCGTGTAGCAGTGACAGTGGCAGTTTAGTTGAGCAACAATATGACTGTAGAGTGAAGTTTAAAAAATAGAAGTGCCAGTTTTGAACAAGTGGAATATATTTTAAGCAAGAAAGCTTGTGCCAGCCAGCTGTCACTGCAGTAAGTGATGCTAAAACCTTGACTCACCCTGAGCTGAGCTTGGATCTCGTGCGACTGCACTTTCTTCTTCTCGGCCTCCTGTTGGTCTTTCAGCTGCATCGTATCGTTGGAAGAAAAGATACACACAAAAGATTGGTAATGGGATCTCCTGCGCTTGTGAAGTGTCATTACAGCTAGCTGCAAATATACTTGCATACATGCATGCATTAGCAATACAGTAGAACCCCGCTGTTACGTTCCTCACTGCTGCGTTTCTCCGGCTGTTACGTCGTTTTCCGCCGGTCCCGGCATAGCTGCCATAGGATACAATGTATTGGGAACCCCGCTGTTACGTCGTAACTGTCGGACCGTTCCCGTATGATACGTCGCGAAGTGCGCTCGGAGCCGACCGCGTGACTACCAAGAGAGCGGCCATGGTGCATTTTCAACGCAGCTTGGCCACGTTTGACCGTAATATTAGCCGCATGAGAGGCGCAAGCAACAGAATCTTTCAATTGATGCAAACAAAAGCATGGCCTTCGAGATTCAAATTGCAAGGATGGCGTCTATGACGTAACTGCTCGCAAACGCAAGGCCTTCGAGATTGGCATTACTATTGACAAAAGCGTAGCCTCTTGAGATTTGTATTGCACAAACATGGCGTGTATGACGTAATTGCTTGCGAAGCAAGGCCTTTGAGATTGGCATTCACTTCTGCCATCGCGTTGGCGGTAGATTCATCATCATCGTTATTTGTCGGAGAACGGGAGGAGTTCGAGCTGGTTGGAGCTCGCATGGTCGTGCGTGCGGTTCGCGGTCGGACTCGCCGCGCCGGTCGTGATTGCGTGTGCTTAGTTCTTTCATACCTATAGCTGTTGGTGTTAAAAAAAATCACATACGTTGATTACATTTCTGTGGATGAGGCCTTCCTAAGCTCCGCGTTTCTATCCATCGACTAGATCGCAGGCTGAGCGTGCCAATTTTCGTGCTGCTCGTAAGAATTGAAATAAAATTCCTGTACCACTAAATAATTTGCCGTTTTTCCTGTTTTTCGGCCTTACGTTTCCCGTCTCTTAGTTTATTTCCTACGGTCCCTTCAAAACGTATCAGCGGGGTTCTACTGTATATATGTCGCAAACATGTTTTCTCTCTGCAGCCCGTTGCAATGGTATATCATCAGTGCTCTGTAGGTGCCAAACCCACGCAACAATGTGCAGCAGACTCTGTACACCAGTGCTTAAATGGAATAACTGCATGCAATATGATTGGTCAGGTACTTGAATTCGCAGCCTAGTTCATCTTTCAGTTAATTAAACGTCTCTTAAACGGAACATAATTTACTGGTCCCTTCAGGTTCCCTATGAAACATTGACGAGACTCGCCCGAGAACAGATTTGAGTTCCCTTAGATTTAGATACAAAGGTGCTGTGCAAAAGATACGAATTTTAAATGTCATGATAAACATCCGTATCTCCTTCCGTATCTCTACATCATAATAACATCCGTATTTATGCCTCATTCCTTTCTTTTGAATTGCCTCCTCTACAATTTGGCTAAGAACGCTATGTGTGACAGGCCCATCCTAACAATGAGCACATCGCTATTTCCTTGTAAAACAGGTATAGCTGCTGACTGGTATACAAAGCAATTGCATCATTTCTGCAAGGGGTGTAAGCTAAGACAGGTTCTAACATATGATATTATTTTGAGCTACAAGTTCACTCCGCACTGGCAGGTTTCTTCCTTACGTGCACTACGTTGATTCTTGAACACAAGCCCAGTGACATGCAACAAATGCAATCACGTTCCCCTCACCATCTCCTTGAGCTTGGCATTGGCAGCCTGGTTCTTGGCCTCCAGCTCACGCGACTTGAGTGCCAGCGATTTCTGCAGCTCCTCAACCTGCTCGACTGTCTCGCGGATCTTTTGCAGGCCTACGTTGAGGTGGAGCTGCTGCTCCTCCAGCTCTGAGCGTTTCTCATTGAACAGCTTGACCTGGAGAGCAATGTTTGCAGTCCCGTTGACATGACAAAAACGTAGGAATGGGCGAATATTCGGGCGTTTCGAATATTCGAACGAATATTACAGTATTTGAATTCACTTCGATACGAATTTAGATTATTCGAAATTTCGAAGTATTCGAAATGAACGATATACGTATACATTTGACCGCACATAACCCCCTGTAAAGGTGTTTCAATGCAGCGTCTGGTTGCTGTGCCATGAACAACCCATCCAGGGGAAATCTGCACTGTAGCGAAGCCACACTTCAAGGTTAATGTACATATTTTTTAAGTTTAAAAGTGTGTTATACGGGCTTATATGCAATAAGTATAGTAATTTTTGAATTTTAACGTATTGCACCACTTATAGCTTGCACCCTACTGCTATTCAAATCTTGATGCTATTCAAGGCTGCTTCCACTTCATTTCAAACCAAAAAGTGACATTCACTCACACCTAGTCCCATTGACATGACAAAAAGCGAAGTCTTGACTGTCGCTAGTACAAGACCACGCCCCAGGTACAGTCTGCAGTAGCTTTGACTTCATGGAAGAGATGCATGTGGTCTTAGCTAATGCCTGTACCAAGCTGGTCTGTCTTCCAACTCTGCCCTGTCCTGTACTGAGAACACCATAGACAGCTGTTATGCAACTCACAGCCTAATTAAGAAGGATGGATAGCTTGGCAGGTTGGTAATTTATTGACAAATTATTGAAGCACTAAAAGCGAGTTATGAGAGAATCTGCCTTCTTATTCTTAGTCAATTGTTTTTCACTGCTTTTATGTTTTTTTTTAACACTTTGCTGCTGCTGCTAACATTGCAAGAAATCTCCACCAACTTTTTTTTTTTCAGTGCAGGCCTTTTTTTATAGTCGGATACAACTTAAGAAGTCGAGAAAGGCCCCCGCCCAGATGACCGAAGCGCGGCAGCCGATGGCCTCAGCAATTAAAGAAAATAGTCCCGCTCGTGCTCTTGGCTATGTTCTCTGAAGGTGGGGCCACCGGCCGTCCGGCTCATGACAATCTGGGGGCGCACCCATTGGTGCAGGCTTGTATGCATCCACCTTTGAGGAGGAAATGCCGCAGACTTCTAAAGTTGTATCCGACTATGGATGTAGTTCAGCCAAATGAGATGAGAAAAATAATGACCTAATGGTATGTTTCTATGCTGACACCAAGGTATGTTGTATACACCAGGCCACTCATCATAGCACTCATCTCTCCATCAAACAAGGGTGCCTTGCAGCAGTCCAGAAAATAATGCACAGAAGATCCAGCCATATAAAAATGGCAAAAGAGCATTTTCTTTTCACTACATTATGTTGCATCGCAACTATGATGTGGTACAAGTACGCTGAAGAGCTCGTAGGCACAAAACTGAAAGAAGGATTCTAAGTGGCCTTGTTCAGTTGATGATTAGCCCGAAATAGGGTCAGGTACATTTATCAGCTCTACCATGGACACCGCGGATGCCATTTTTCAAGCTACTACTCACGTAGTGGTTGATGAAGTCCAGGTAGTGGCGGGGCGTGATGGTGATGGACCGGGCGCCACGCTTGGCGAGCCGGCTGCTCGCCCTGTGCAGCGTCTGGTGCACGTACACAAAGGCATTAACGATGGCGCTCCTGTGGTCAGGGGGCAGCCTCAGGCCAGGCACGGCCACTGGGAAGTGCTCCGCAGGCACCGAATACTGGAAGAGGTGAACGCCAAAATTGCGATCGAGCAGATACAACATACACAAGTACCACTTGTTTTGTGGTTCTTGTCTCCACTAACGTTACAAAAGGCAACAGTACACACAGTTCTCGGGGTCAACCTTGTACGGCACCGAGACACAATGAAGTTCAAGAGATTCAACAGGAACAATCGAACAGGACAGCGCACATCACGCATGCTAGGATCATTGCAAGCTACTGTTTCCGTTTTGAACTATGCCATAGCAGGCTGAAACTGTGTTATCCCTGATGAATTCCCTGTTCCTTAGTGTAACCAACAATGAGACCAGTAGAATCAGGCACGTATGTGTTGGCAAGTCAAGCTCTAATTACACAGCAAGGGCCAATGTCATGATCACAATAACGAAAGTCCTGGCACATGGCAATGTATAGGCAGTGACTGCTTGACTTCAAGTTACTGTATTTTCTCGCATATAAGCCGCACAAAAATTTTTAAAATTTGGAGCTAAAGTTAACATGAAAAAACACAAACTCTGGTCTGCAAAGGTGGCTTCATGGCAGTCTTTGCAAGGAAGCTAGCTTCGCGGCAATGCACGGAGTCAATTTTAGGAAATATTCCGTAAATTGGTTTTGAGGGTGTAGATTATACGCTAGAAAATATGGTAACCAAAAATTGAATTAGGAGGCCAAAATAACGGCACGTTACTGTACTGTTAAAGCTCTCGAAGACAGCCCAACATGCACAAGACCAAGAAGCGTACAAATGGGAAAAGTGCCTCATATTTGAATGAGCTAGTACTTTCATAGTTTGAATGAGCTCTTTTTTGTAGTTTTGTAGAAACTAACGTTTCTTCAAGTGCATATTGGTGCACTTACGTTGGTCCGGTCAATGTCCAGCTTGGAGGTGAACTCTTTGCCCACTTGGAAGAGGGCGTCGTCTGACCAGTCACCAAACCAGTTCAGGACACACCTTCACAAAAGAAGTAAGAAGAACAGCTGAGGTGGGAAATAACTGGCTAAGTCGTGAACACCAAGTTTGGCAAATCACAAATACGTTTAAATGAAAAGTTACTTTCAAAGTACCGATCAATACAGTCAAACCCCGCTACAATGAAATTCACGGGACGCATGAAAAGTGCGCTGCAGTGGAATTTTGTTGCAGTGAAACGTCACACGCATCTCTCCCTTGATGCCCTGTCTCATCAGATTGCAGACCCAACAGAGAGATTACCTTTGCAACCTTTAAAAGTTTAAGGTAATTGGCTACACAGACACATTATTCTTAACTAGCAAAGCCTGAACGTTTAGAGAAACCATATGATCCCTCAATCAAGTCAACATAACTGAACGTTTCCATTAGTCCTTGTTTCTCCAGCTCAGTGTCTCTTAAGGGGAGACACTGGTCTGAAAACTGCTTGTCTCAATTTTAGTATTTCTGGCTGAAATTTACACAGCAATATGTATTTTCGACTGCTGTAACAAGATCAATTTTTAGCAATCACTTTTTGTCTATCGTGCACGGATTTCTGTAAGATATTGACTGTTCCATACACTTGCATTCTGCCCAGACTTTTGACAACTTTCTCACAAATTTAAGACCTTTACGAATTTGATTCACTGCATTCTGCTAAAACACAGAGAGTGCAAATAACCATAACTTAATTTTTGTCTATCGTGTATGCGGATTCAATAAGATATTTACTGTTCCATACACTTGCATTTGCCCAGACTTTTGACAACTTTCTCACAAGTACACTAAAGACCTTTATGATTTGTTCACTGCTTATTTTTACTTCTAATTAAAGACCAAAGTGCAACATAACCATCTCAATTATTAATTTTTAGCTGTATGCATTCAAAAGTAATATGGCCTTGGTTTCTTGCACTAAGTACACTAATGCATAAGCTTTCAGAAACTGTTACTGCAAAAATATCAAAATCGGACTGCTTACTGCTAATAAAAAATTATTAATAAAGATGTTGTAATTTCTTGGTTTTCTTGCACTAGCCTAATGCATGTTCAAATACTGCAAAAATTAAAATGTGGTTTTGAGAAAGATATTGTGGGCAACAGCCTATAATGTGATGAAAAATGTGGTTTTGAGAAAATGAGAAGTTAGAGTTTAGAAACATGGTGGAAGTTTAGAAACACTTGTCGAAGCGTTGGCTCCAGCGAACACACCCCATGTTCAAGAATTTTCCATCTCTTCTAGCCTCCACCTTCGCCTGAACTTCTGCCTAGCTTACCCTTAAGCCAATCCAGCACACCAACAATTAAACATTTTCACTAAAGCAGCACCTCCTCTCTCCGCAACAAGGCTTAGCACCCACCTGTTGAAGAGTGCTGGAGATGTGGCCGCCCTGTCCTTGAGTCCCTCGGAGGACGGGTTCATGGTGAACACGACGTGCAGGTTGCGCATCACCTGCCCCGTGAACCACTTGTACAGCTCCTCGCTCGAGTCCAGCATGAGTCCCTCGCGCTGCGAGCCCTCCTTGCACTGGGTCATGAGGGCCGCGTACTCGTCCCCTTCGAACAGGCCGGGCACCTCGCCGTTGGCCAGGAGGGTGTTCATGCGCTCCAGGAAGGACGAATCCAGCACGTTGCCCTCGTCCAGGATGAAGCAGATCTTCTCGGCCTTGCACCCGGCCCGGCGCAGCACCGACCGCAGGTCCTCGTCAAAGTCCGCCGCGGTGTACTTGTTGTGGACCTTGATCTGGAAGACGCTCAGGCCGTTCATCCAGGCCACAAAGCGCGACAGCGTCGTCTTGCCCGCGCCGCTCACGCCGATCAGCAGAAGGTGACCCTGCCGAGGTGGAGAGAGGTGCGTGGTGGTGTTATGTCTCGTTATGCTGGTGTTTTTTGTTGAGCAGGCAACTAAGTCATAATGTACAGTTCTGCCAGCATAATTTACACGGAAGAGGTAATGTCCATGTCTGCGTGGGTCCCACCCTTGTCACCAATGTGGTGTGGGCGTTAGCCGCTGTGGCGTAGTCGACACAGAAGTCGACACCAGAAAACAACAACCCTTTATCAGACAACGCTGATGTATATTTACGTGCAGTAGCCCCTTGGTGGTGGCTTACGGTCAATGTAGAACAGAAACTAAAGACATATCACAATGTTTCATAACCAACGTTCTGCCAAGAGTAAACCATCTGTAGGTTGAGGTCCCGTTTTAACTTCCTAAAATTCGGTAATCTGACCAGAAAATGCCACGTTAACTAAATAGCAACCGAGATCTTCCCACAGCATGGCTCATTAAAGCTATGTTCGTCACGGCTCTGGGGCGAAATTCTCCCAGCTAGTGATCTGCCTCTAGTATCCTATGCATTTATGGTACAGTAAGTTAGGAAACTACAAGAGGCTGCCCTTTCACCTGTGGCTGCCGGAACGGTCGATGCGGAGCACGGTCAAGGACCTCGTTGCGGACCAGCTGCACATCCAGCTCCTCTTCGTCAAGGAAAACCTCGTTGAACTGAAAATTGGGAGTTGCACATCCAGCTCCTCTTCAAAGAAATTTCTGAAAATTGGGAGGTTGAAAAACGAATGAAATTAGAACCAAGCCACATCAGACACTAACGTAGCGTGTAGTCAACGGCGTATTGCAGATACCTATTTGACACTAACTGAACGTGATTCAACGGCGTATTGCAGCAAATAAATAAATACATAAAAAAATTTCCCCATCTATTTCCCACTAAAGGGAAGCATGTGGGATGCAAAGGAGCGCATGGGTCGCAAATAAATAAATACATAAAAAAATTTCCCCATCTCCCACTAAAGTTCCGTTCATCACGGGCACCTTGCCCGATGCGTCCTTGCATGCAAAGGAGCGCATGGGTGACTTATTCACTGTAGTTCCGTTGCTCACGGGCACCTTGCCCGATGCGTCCTTGTCCCGAACTCTGGAGCACACCATGAATTCACGCCAGTTGCTGTTGCTGTTATCGCGCGTCTGCAGACTCTTGTTATCTCATTCCCCGACGCCACGCGGGTTCATCGCGCGTTGCAGATCTCAGTGTCCCCGACGCCAGGCCACGTGAGCGTCTGAGAGAGTGTAAGGGGGAGAGGCCACCCAGTTCCTTAAACAGGCCCGAACACGTTCCTTAAACAGGCCCGAACAGCTAACGTGCCGGCACACGCGGTTTTGTCTGCGTTACACCAAGCTAGGACAGCATACGGCAGCCCGGGCCCCTAACGTGCTCTACCGTATCATCATCAAGGCGGTCAAAGAACAAGACGAAGAAGACTTCTCCTTGGCGCGAGCACGCGCTCAATATGTTTACAGATGGCAATGGTAGGTTTTAGAAAGAGCGGACGGTCACCAATGGAACTATGGACAAAGCCCAGCGCAAAAGCTGCTTCGCATCTAAAATTAACTGTTGCTAAAGCTAGCGTATCTTTCTGAAAGGCATTTGTCATTACTGGATAATATTGCAAACCACCCAGCAAGGTGTACATCTCTTGAGCATAGAGAAACACAGTACATTGTTAATACTTCTGTTAATGAATTAAGTTTGCTGTCACGGTCATGCAAAACATTATTGCCAGGATGAAAGAGAAAAGGCGGTACCTTGAGCCTGGCCTTGACGTAGTTCCGCAGCTCGTCTCGCTTGACGGGAACGTAGTCCTTGGAGAGCCAGTTGCTGTAGAGGATGGGCCGCCCCAGTGCCTCATCCTGGTTGATGTTGGGGAAGTGCTTCAGAGCCACCACATCCACGTTCTCATCTGTCCAGGCACGCTCCTCATCCTCAACCAGTCTGAAGAAGCACACAAAGACAGCGAGAAAATTACGACAAACGAAAGGAGACTCATTAAGATCACACACGTGATGATGTCACTAAGTGAAGAAGTGAAAAACCGTAGTTTTGTGCTTGTGCTTGTCCGACGTGTGCATCAACTATGGCACCAGTGTATGCTTTATCTATGTGTCAGCAGTTTGCAACATCCGTGGTGGGTTTTTCAATTTCCATTAGCGTTGCTCACACACCATTAAGCAGCTTCATTAGACGTCGTGAATGCTGCATGCTGCTTGCGTATTGTGGCAGTGCAGTAAGCTTGATTTTCCACCATTGCAGTGGTGGCCCAAGTTGTCAGCTCAGCTACAACAATACCAAAGGTATGATAAAGGAGCTATGGCATAGGGTGCATGACACTTCAGCCCGGTACACCCTTTAAAACAGCAGTCTTCTGCTGTTTTCATACCTTTACCTTGTCAACAGACAAGACCTCATATGGTGGTCTAACAGAGGCAATATGATACACTCAAACCTCGATGTAACGAATATGGATATAACAAATTATTGGTTATAACGAAGTAAATTAAGAATAGTCTTGTAATAGATACAGTGTTACAAATAAATGTTTATAACAAATTTTCGGATATAACGAAGTTATTTTCCTAGCAGATGTTACCTTGTTATAATGAGGTTTGAGTGTAATTGAAGTGTGAAGTAGACAAGATGGACAGGAGCAGACAAACACACACACACACTGTTTTCCTGTAAGTCTTGTTTGTTTCGCATTGTGCTAATGGTTGAGTCCTCAACAAGCTGACTGTTTACCCATTTGAGAAAATGCATCATCCCAATGAACACTACTGTTCTTATCAGATCCCTAACACACAACACTGCTGGCTGCAGTGCAAACTCAAGACAAGAAGAGCAACCACCTGTTTCTACTGGTGCCTAAGATAGACATGGGGAGTGAAGTTACGTGCCAGAGAACAAGTGCTCCGAGGATAGGCTATGGCGTTTATACCAGGGACATGCTTTTAGTGTTGGATGAACCACACACTGCTGCACCGTTAAAGACACACAGGTGATGCGGCAACGATTGTGTCTTCTCTCTGACATGGAGGCTGCTACAACGTCTTCAGAAAATGAAAATGCTATGATGATTTGTTAGGGTATGCAATTGGGCGTGTTGGTACTGATCCATAATGGAACTTCAGCACACTGAATTGACAGAGGGAAATAAACTAGACAGGACGAAGTTCTTCGTCCTGTCTAGTCTATTACCACGTGTCACTTCCATGTGCTGAAGTTTCATTACGCTATGGTGATGATGCCCGTTTTGTCTGCATACCTGTCCTGGAAGAGTCTGAGTCCCTCGTGTGCCCAGATGCGCACCAGCCCCTCGACGGGTAGCGTCTCGAGTGGCCGCAGAGCCTCGCAGATGCCCCGCACCCAGCGGGTCAGCTCACGCGGGCTGTACACGTAGTGCGGCTGCATGTCCTGGGTGAAGCGCTCCTGCACGGGGAGACGGTACAGATGCATTTCCTTATTACCCACCCACAGTGACAGAAGGAAACAGCTCTGCCACCAGACATCAAAGGCAAAGTACTAAATCGGCATAGCAACGCAAGAGGAAAGCAATGAAGAATTGCTGCTTGGACGGGCACACCGAGATGTATAGTCGTGAGCAATATGAGCTGGAACACAGAAATTACCTTTTAATGGTCATAGCGGCTGAACACAGTTGGCAAGCGCGAAGGTGTTCATGAAACTGAATGTTCAAGCGGATAGGTGTCTCTGGAAATTCAGTACGTCACATTCGTATGAGTACATTACAATTAATCGTTGAATAAACACGAATTCGGCGTTCCAGCTCATATTGCTCACGATAGTACTTGGGTGATGTCAAGCATACGATGGAATTTCGGCAATATCTTTACAGTGCAAGACGGCAGAGGTTTCATGTTTTATGATAAAGACTAAAATATGAGTCTACGCATGATTGTTACTCCCTTTTGGCAAACATGCTCGGAGAGTCACCGTTAAGAGTCACTAAAGCCTGCTCGCAGTTTGCCTTAGCAAAGACATGACAAAACATGCATTGCTCTTCATTCGTGATTTGAGACAAACATGTGAAGTGGACGCAAGTTTGGCTGTTCGCAGGTTGTTTATGTTTGCGGGTTTTTAAGCAAATTACAATGGAGCGTGGCACTAAAACTCGGAATAGCTGATCCATGACATAATGTACAACTTGTTAACCTTTTATGGGTTCTTCTCTCACACGATGCACAGTGACTAAGACTGACAAATCATTTCAGCACATTGCCCATGCTTCAGATAGCACTAATAATACGTGATTCCTGCGCTTGGTTGTTTGCAATGGCCAGAATGGACACAACAGTTTGTAATAATACAGACCAAAGGCTGCGTCCTGCACTCACCTGAGACAAGAGGTAGAACTCCACCATGGCAGCAGTGAGGGGCTCTGCGTAGGCTCTGAGCGAAGGCACCATGCGCAGCATGGCGCGGTTGAAGGTGCCGTAGATCTGCTTGAGCGACGTCTCGCCCGGGTAGTCGACGTAGACCACGGGCACATGTCGTAGGAACCTGGTTTTGGACAAAGAGCCCTAATGTCACTTTCTAGAAAGACTTGGGCAGATAACAAAGATGAAACACTGAATGCATGTACAATGATTTGTCCAGCACTCTTGCCAAAGCTATTTGCAAGAGCGTGGACAAATGCGTGCTATCTTCTAAGCTATTCTGCCCCGATGAACTGCTGAAGCTATAACATTTGCTCAGCCGTCAATGCTTCTAGTCTAAGGAATGACACAGTGGGTAGAACTAATGTAATGAACTTGTAGGAACCTGAAAATAATTTTATGGACAAGTAATAAGGCTAATTTGGGAAGTAGATTCATGAAAACATCTGCTGAAATAAGCTACATAAATTAATTTTAAGTTTAAGCACACAGAAGAAACGTTGCGTGCCTTCAGCCCAGCACAATCTTCCTTTTCCTAGTTACTCGTGCAGTAATCACACATTTCTTAATGTTCAAGACGGGCCTGTTGTGGAGCTGGCTTTCGGCCGGGTCCGTGGGTGGGTTGCATGCGCCCACGAACTGGATTCGCTCCAGACGGACCCCGGTGTGGTCTGTGGTTCGGTAGAAGCCTCCATGCTCCACCAGCTGCCGCAGGAAGGAGATCACACGCTGCGTCCCTGAAGAGACATCGTTAATTGATAGCTATTACAAACAGTACTCTGAGCTATACCTCAATGAACACCTCTGTATTAACGAATTTATGCTAGAACTGGCAAACACCAGGGGGTGAATGCATGACAACAAGCAGCGCTGCTAGAGACATCAGGAGGGCAAATCGTGTGAAAATATTAGCAATGCTGCCAACTGTGTCTCATTTATCTATTAATGTAAATCGGTCAACATTGACTGGAGCATCCAGATGGCATCTTTAGAATCCTTTCAACAGATAAACATCACAAATGCAAGTTTCTAGTGCATTACAAGTGGCCACGGTGTTTCATGAGGGCATTGTCAGTGATGCTTTTCTTGAATATATTCTCTTGCACAATGGCACACATCTAGGCACGTACACTCAAACCTCCATATAACGAACACAGATATAACGAATTATCGGTTACAACGCAGTAAATGAGGAATGGTGTTGTCATATATACAATGTTACAAATAAATGTTTATAACGAATTTTCGGATATAACGAAATTATTTTCGTGGCAGATGTGACTTTGCTAAATGAGGTTTGATTGTATATCTATGCTTCTGCTACGACAACGCTGCTCTAGCACAAACACAGGAGCTTGGACCACAGTTAGAAAGTTGTAAATTGGACATAAAGCTGTCGATTTGTGTACATTCCTTTTTGCTACTAAACTCGCGAAATCGCATTTCCTTACTGTTGCACACAACTTACGAAAGAGATGACTTCCATTGGGACGCAATAAACCAGACCTCCCCACCATCCATACAAAGTAAGCGTAGCACTCACCGTACTTGTCCATGTCGGGCAGGTTGATCTCGTCGCAGAAGAGCACCAGCCACTTGCCCAACTGATCGGGGAGAGCACCACGCCGTTCGGGGTGCGCCGGTACTCGCAGTAGTGGTCGAATGTCTTTAGCAGCAGCTCGGGGGTGGTGGCACTGGAGAAGTTGAGGCCCACCACCTCCATGTCGGGCAACGAGCGCAGAGCGGAGAAGAGGGTCATGGTCTTGCCGGAGCCGGGCGGACCGCACAGCACGAGGGGCCGGTGCTCGGCCAGCCACGTGTAGAGGAGGGCCTCGTGGCGCACAGTGTCCACCGTGGGCACCACCACGTCAGGCGCGGCCACCTTGTGAGTTTCCACTTCCACCTGAGGCACCTTGCTCTGCCAGGGGGTCCATTCGCCCGTCGACAGAGACACCTGCGGAGGCGGAGTGCCGTTGTCCCTTCACTGTTGAACAAGTTCGTTGAGATAATAAAACATGCAACCGTGCTGCTTTCCTCCACTTTCAGATGTCTGTGTCACTGATGACAATGGGCATCCATGATGATAGAAATGATGGTGAGTGCCCATACTGACAATGACAAGTACATGTGTCAAACTGATAACGAGCATTCATGTTGACAAAACAATAAGTGTGTTGACAATGGCAATGAGCACAATGTTGACAAGGACAAAAAAAAAAAAGAAACACCGCCAAAGCACTCTGTACAGATGGTAAACCAGCAAAGCTGAAACATGCGGACCCGGGGTTTATCACTGGGTTAATCCCGACGGTTCATTGAAGTTTTTCTCAATTATTGATTACATCTATCCAGATATCTTAGTTTGTGTTTGCCGCCCATGTGTTCCCTTCATTTTTAGTGGGCACATACATGCTAGGTGCTCTTGCAAACATAGGTTGGACAAATTTTGGTTTTGCCAAGCCATATACAGCTTCAATGTAAATAACAATCAGTGCATGTGCCGACAACGAGTGCCTATCCGTACATTGACAACAGTGACAATCAGTGCCTACATCAACCAAACGACCACCTCGCCTTGTGTTATTCCTTACTATTTGACCTGCCTACAACTCTCTTTTCATGCTTTGAGACAGCCAGTTGCAGTCCAAAACCTCGATATAATGAACTCGGATATAACGAATTATCGGTTATAACAAAGTAAATGAAAAATAGCCTTGGTAATACATACAGTGGTTCGAATATACGCTTAAAACGAATTTTCAGATATAACGAAGTTATTTTCGTGTCAAATGCGACTTCGTTATAATGAGGCTGATAGCTGTACCTAAGGGATTATCCAGCTGTGTGTTCCCTATCAACGAATGAATCACGTGAATAAGATGAGGAGGTGCTTAGTGCTTGAAAGATGCTGGTTACAGTCTCCAATCACACCAGATACGAAGTCTGAGAAAATCGAGGCCTACTTACCTCATAGTCAATGATGGGCATGCCTGTGTTGGCTGGCAGGGACACCGTGGCCACGCTGCGGATGAAGTCGCCCAGCTCAGAGCGCACCTTCAGACGGCCGTCACCCGCAAACGACCACAGCAGGGCGTACACGAGACACTTGGGAATGTACTTCTCCAGCTGGTCTTGCTGCAAGGACAATGCGTTGGATCGATCACAATCGTGCAAAGGCAGACACGGTTGCTTCGGTTATTAAAGAACTACGACACTTGCTGCAACAAAAGATGTGTCTGAGTGCTGCGAATATTCGAATTCACTTAGACACGAATCTGCAATTTCCAAATTTCGAATTATGAAAAACAAGCTAATACACATTTTCCGGCATGGTACCAGCCCGAAAGGTGGTTCACTGCAGCATCATGCCGCTATGACGTGAAACTGCCTATTCAGGGGAAATTTGCCCTGCCACG
>NC_051186.1:74446203-74501782 GCF_013339695.2 Rhipicephalus sanguineus | reverse complement strand
AGTCACTCCAGCAGGAACGTAGCGAAACTTGCATGCGGTTTTACCGAATGCTGAGCATGCCGCGAAGTGCCCTTCTTCATAGCTGCGTACATAATTTCCGTGAATCACGGCACTCACAGAGCACGAACAAAGCGAGAGGAGACGAGCGCGGCGAACACGTCCGGCGCGTCCGAATTCAGCGTACTCGACTGCCGTCACACAACGGCCGCGCGCCGTGGATGGACAGACCAGATACAGCACCAGCGCTACCAAGCCCGTAACGACGTTAGGCGGTAATCGCTGTTATTAAGTTACGTAAGCGCGCGGATATCGCTATCACGTTCAAGCTTAACGGTTTACCCAATTTTTTACTGGCATGCGTCCACGGCGGGACATGAATGATGCCTATCCTTAAACACTGCTTATGACCGATATATCCTCAAACGAATCTTCTTTTGGGGCCGCCGCGGTGGTACAGTGGTTACGGTGCTCGGCTGCTGACCCGAAGATATAGGGGCCGCCAAGCCAACTTGAGGCCCGATCGCATGCGCTGTGGAAGCCAGGGTTTGATCATTGAGTTCGGGGCTTCGCAGCCTCATGCGCTTCTGAAGATCAGTTGCCATTGCTTCATCTCTGCATTACTGTACAAGGTTGCGTAAAATGTAGAGTCGTATTTAAAAAAATTGTGTTTTTTTGTAATTTATTACATTACCCGCCGCATCAAGTTCTGCATATGCTTAAAAGAAATTTTGCTTTACATCAGCTGACACATAAAGAGCGTCCATGATGCAAGTAGTGCTGTAGTGTTGATTGTGTGCAAGAGTATTTGTTGCTTGCTGGAAATTAAATGTCGTGTATGCCGTCTACCAAAAAGGAAAATAAACCTACTATATGCACATGTGTGTCCGGATTTCTTGATAAGATGGCAGGAGTGCTCGTGATATTACCTAAAATAAGTTACACGTCCACCTTCATACGTAGGCCGGCCGTCCTAAATTCAACTACCGTACAACGTAAGATCAACAAAAGATCAATACATCTTTGAACGTGTAATTTTTGTTGAAGAAAATCAATAACAATTTCGTTGACCAGTCATTGAAAATTTCAACGACAATTGACATTTATTCGAAAATTCATTGATTCCAACACTCCTCAATTAATTGTCAACATTCAATTGTCATTTTTATAAGGGCCTGCAGGATAGCGATGATCCCCGGAAAGTTTGAAAATTCACAAATATAATAGCAAACGGAATGAGCAGCGTTCTGCAAGAGAAAGTCTTCATCGTAGGTTTCTTTTCTGACAAGAATGACACACAGGACCTAAGCGGGTAGGTTATAGTGCCATTAGGTTGCGGAAAGTCCTTTTCTACTTTGAGTTCCTGTGAGCATTTGGTGCAATGAAACCATGAGAGAATTAATGTAAGGAAGGTATAGGGGACATTATGTATATGTTTTAACTCTAGTATAATATGTATGACACAGATGGAAAGGTATTAATGTGGACGAAAAATCATCTTGCTGCAGGCAGAAAACGAACCTACAACCTTCGGGTACGCGTCTGATGCTCTGCCAATTGAGCTACAGCGGCAGTCTCTTTTATTTGCACTTTATAAAAAGTCACAGTTTCGCCGCAAGGGCGAAGCAATGAATGCGATAGCAAGGAACTAATGCTATACGAAGTGAGGCTCGCCATGGATACTCTCAGTTTGAACAGCGCTCTGTTGCAAAGGCGGCCGAAGCAGCGAAGGAAACTAGCGTGCTTCAAGTGTCGAGCTGCGACACTTGATAGTTCGCGCTCATCTTCTGTTTGTTCGTTTGGCGGCGTCCCTGAGCTCGAGTGACATTCGTACGCGCCGTAACATGTGCGCGGACATCACGGTGAAAGCGTGAAACATTCCTCTACCCCTCGCCACGAGAAACCGCGCGAGCAGACAGCGGAAGGGCAAGCTTCTCCCATGCGCAAGTATAAGAAGAGCGAGCGAGCTCGCCGACGACTTTAAATGCGCCCGTCGGGCTCCTAGCGCCACCTCGCTGGTAATGAAGAAACGCTTATTATCGCCTTCTGTCTCTGAGTCCGTCCAGCGCTAAATGGTGTGTATATAACGCTCGCCGTTAGCTACGTGGAGGATCTGCGTTTCGTGGCGTAGTGGATAGCGCCGCTCGCTGCGAGCAAAAGGTCCCTGGTTCGATTCCGCGCTTCGGAAACATTTTTCTGAGTTATTTTCTTTGGGGCCTTTATATATATATATACATACTTATGCATATACGGTGCATGACGGCGGCGACGGCGACGGCAAAATCCAGCCGAGACTGTCCATATAATTGCTATCGCAATAAAAAAATTGTTTTTCCGTGTCGGAGTGTTAGCCAGCACTGTTCGCAGCATGAAGGTATGTGTGAACACTTCTTTCTTGCCAGCTGAGGTCACGCAACACGTGAGCCTGTTACGAGCCCGAAGCTGACCAATAATCCTCGTGTATTACTAAAGGGGTGTTGAAGGTATTGGTATATGCGTTGGCCACAGTAAGTGCCAGCTCCTTTTTTGCATAAAGCTTTACGTAAATTTTTCGCGTAAAGCTTTTTCGCGTAAAGCGCACCGGCATTTATTGACCATAAGGTGCACAAAAATATCGGTTAGATGTGCCAGTCCTTTTGCACTTTTTCGTGTACCCAGTAGCGAAGAAACAAAAAAGAGGGTGGAAATATGAGATAGGGAAGGATACAGTCAGCGTGGTTCTTGCGCTTGAGAGAGTGAAAGGTTTACTTGTGGAAAGGAGGAGAGACACGGAAAGATTGTCCTATAGGCTTATCGGAGTGTGCCTATGCACGCACGGTGATGTGAGAAAGATCATTACAACCACTTGTCGCTCTATTGGTTCTTGTTTAAAACTTTTTGTAGCGCGCACAAAAGACAGGGGACACAGAAACAAGGTACAAACCAGCGCTTACTCACAACTGATTTATCATTTGAAAGGGACTAAACATATATGCATTCGGCCCACAATGTGAAATGGAAGAGGGACCCTCTAAAACTTGCCAGCCTCCCTTTTTTTATTAGCTGGTTATGTAGACGGATAGTTGCGAACGCACTTAAACTAGTCTAAACAATGATATCAAATTATTTGGTGCATTTTAACCATCCAGAGCAATCGCTACGTCAGTGCCAACTGCATCAGCGGGTAGGGGCACTCGTCAGGGGCATTTCTGACGGAGACATCGTCACTGGGCAATCTTGCGTAATTGCTTAAGGACACAGTTGAAGATAAACGGTTTAGTGACAAAAATCTTGCTTAATATGCGGGCTTAGTTTTTCGCGATGTACTTTTCGTCTTGACCCAACTACATATTGTCGTAAAATAAGAAGCACTACAACGATGAAACATGGTTTGGGATGTGCCTGCCTTTTAGCCTTGGGCTTGCGAGCATAGATAAAAACGCGCACATGAGATGCGTACATATGCAAATGCTTCTCTTTCGCGTTGCTTATCTTTTCAAGCAGCGTCGTTTCGTACGTCGTGCGCAGCCGTAATTCGTTTTCAAGCGGTGAATGTTTTCCATTTCTGCGCATAATTGTGGACTTATCCTATTTTATTGGGTACGGCTTTCATTATCCACGTTATCAGAGAGCGGGCGCCGATGTGCTCTGATGCAATCACTCTCCGCGTAGAAAGGAATCGACCTGACGACCTCGAGAGATGACACCACGAGAGCGTCGTAGCATGCCTCGAGGTGAGCTGTGTGAACTGGTTCACACCCATGGTCGCTTAGTAATTCATTGTACACCAAATCGCAAAACTGTCGAAGAACGAAGAAAGTGGCGTCTTTCGCGATGTCATATGGTAGCGCAGATGTTTCAGCGTAGCGTGTGGGAATTGTCTACGGCGACAGTGATCCATCCGGTTAGCTTCGGAAGTGTTTGCGAGCGGACAGTAAAGATGAATTTAGACGCAATCTTATGGTCGTGCAGGGCAGGGTGAAAGTCTAGAGGACCAGAGTTTCTGTGTGGGGGTGACTTGCTGCGTTGCCAGGCACCAGTAATACCTTAGGCGAACGCTGGAATAGGTCTTGCATACCCATGTGTGGTCGCACTAAGGGTCATCGTCGAAGGCAGTACTTATTCCACGCAAATGACAATGGATGACAAACAGCGACATGTGGATATTATTCGGTTTTTTCAGTGACCGAACGAGCCTTAACGCTCGCCACTGCTTTGCTAGATGAGCAAAGGAGCGTGAGATAGATATAGGTGAAAGCTGAGAGAGAATGCCAAGTGGAGAAGCGTTTCGGGGATCCTTGCGCTTCTAGGCCGGCATGTCGGTGAAGCTGGGAGGTGATGATTCGCAGGCGGAAGTTGGTAAGAAAACAGGGCCAAAAAGCAGCGAGAATGGTTTCGGCATTGTTGTTTGAATGCGTCTCGAGCGATAACTGACACGTGTCTTATTCTTGAATTGCGTAAAGCACAGCGAACGAAGCGGCCGGTAGGCTATGTCATAGAAGATATTCAGCATAAAGCATGGTGATCAGTCACATCAAACTGGCGTCCCTGAAGGTAAGCGCCGAATTTCCCGATAGCCGAAACAATTACCAAGCATTTCGTTTCTATTACAGAATTTTTATCGTGCCTTTGTTGAGGTGCGGCTGATATTGAGATGCGGCTGGTTGTTGAGATGCGGCACGCTGGCAGAGAAGAGAATAGCCTTGCATAGTATAGTACAGCAAACTGGTGGGAAAGAAAAGTGAAGGGGAGGAAAAGAGACGTGAGAGTCAGTAAAAGGAACAGGAATGCAGAGAGAGAGAAAGGAAGAGATAAGAGATAGAGATAGAAAGAATAGACAGAAAAATTTCACCATCTCCTAATAACGGGAACCATGTGGGGATACGAAGGAGCGCATAGGTCGACTTAAAGTTCCGTTCATCACGGGCACCTTGCCCTATGTTAACGCGTCTTTGCATGTGGAGCACACCATGAATTCACTGTAGTTGCCGCTACTGTTACTCGTCCCGAACGGGGAGAGCACGCCACGCGGGTTCATCGCGCGTCTGCAGAATCTCGTTCCCCGACGACATCACGTGATTGCTGAGAGAGTGTATGGGGAGAGGCCACAGCGTCGTACCCAGCCCCTTACACAGGCATGAACGCGCTAGCGCGTGCCAGCACACGTGGTTTCGTCTGCGTTACGCCAAGCTAGGACATCATACGGCAGCCTGGGCCCCTAAAGTGCTCTGCACATATCATCATCAAGGCGGTCGAAGAACAAGATGAAGAAGACTCCTCCATGGCGCGAGCGCGCGCTCTGCACATATCATCATCAACGAGTTCGAAGAACAAGACGAAGAAGACTTGGAGTGAGCGCGCGCTCAATGTGTTACAGATGGCTATGGTAGTTTTAGAAAGCGGACGGTCGCCAATGGAACTACAGACAAAGCCCGGCGGAAAAGCTGCTTCGCATCTAAAGAAAGAGTTACAATGCGAGGGATGAACAGAGAAAAAGATAGAAAGCGAGGGAGACAGGCTACAGGGAGTTAGAGATGGAGAAAGAAACAACAAGTGCAAGAACATTAAATAAACAGAAGGCGAGAGACCGACTACGCAGAGAGAGATAGAGTAACGAACATACAGAGAAAGAGAAAAAAGAGAAGGGAAGAATAAGAGCAAAAGACAGAAAGATATAGGCAAGGTCGAAGACAGAGGGAGAAAGAGATTGAATGCAACATGCACGAAATAGATGGCAGGAAGGAAGAGAGAAAGCATAGCCATGTATAGTGCAGTACAGTAAGCATGCTTTGCCGTGTGACTATCATCTATCATCTACATGACACGGCACGCGGTATCTTCGACATTTTTTTCACCTTCGTGCTCTTCTTCCTGTTCTGCTTGGCTCCCAGAACATGTCCACCGATTTGTACACCACTAGACCACCCTATCTGCTGTCACCAAGGCTCGCGCGGCTTTGTGCAAGCCACGCGTATATTTTTTTAGATGACTTCGCCTAGAATAGTAAGTTCGAGCGCCCTAATATGGCACTTTCTTCTTTTTAATTACAACAAAGCGTTCTCGCGATACTAAGGGACTTGCTCAAGGCGAGCGCTACGACACTCCAAATTTGCAGAAAGCGCTACTGCGTAGGCTAAGTTACAAACACGGGTGCGCCATCTAAGTCCCCTGTGAAAAGAGTCCATAACCCTCTGGAATGATGTAGGCGCTTCGCAAATGCTGTATTGCGTTACATTCATATAATCTATCAGTATTCGCAAAAGTTATTTTCAGATGGTCTGCTTCAGCCAAGAGTATCCGGAGCGCCGATCCAGCGAAGGGAAAAGTTCGGCAGATCCCACGTACCGTGGGAGTCGATGTTATGCGAAGCATGCGGCGGGTAGGTGACAGTGGCGTAACTTTTTTGCCGAGCGACACGTTACAAAATGACGCTAAAGATGTGTGTAAATTTTATACGCACACATATATAGGTTGAAGAGCCGCATATGTGTTATATAACCAGTTGTTTACGGTTGGGTAACGCTGCCAATGGCAACGTGGGTATTACCAACACCAGAAGCGGTAAGCTGATATGTAGTACTTATACGTGTCCCGAGAACGCATGCACGTTTCACGAACCTGTATGCATGCGTGCAAGAAGTTCTTGACAGTTCTTGAACAAGGACATCATCACCGTGATTAGTAAGCACCAGCAGCTGGTCATGACCTGTTATAGGATCCGGTCGTGATCGTGGTGACGAGGGGTACATGTGTAGTGAAGTATGTGGTATAGTAGAGGTGTTGGAATTCGTGGATGCCTCGGGCATTTCGTCGACACATTGTCTGTCGACAGAGGCGGCGACATGTCGGAACCTGAAGCCACCCTTCGCGTTGGTGAGGTATAGGCCGTCGAGGCTTGTAGGCCTGGGTAGTGCTACGTAGACCAACATGAGTGGTGGTGTTTGTCGTATTCGTAGACTACCTGGGCGCATGTGGCCTATGTAGCCGACTCTACAAGCGTCTGTCAATCAATCTGGCATCATCCTCGGTTAGAATGAGGCCATCGACCAGCCTCGTAAGAAATGAAGAGGACACTGCGTCGTTCTGTGGACGAAGTGCACTTTACCGTACGGTGATGTGGATATCATAGTAACTTTCGTTAATCTATTCCTGCGGGGTCGAGCAATGCTTCAATATAGCTTGCTGAATCATAGGAATAGAAACGTTATGTTTATTAGACTGCTATGAAAGTGGAGCCAACACTGGAACTGCAGACGTTAATCTGATATGGCGCCTGTATTGTAGGAGAACACATCGTAAGAGTATTATGTAGTGTTTATTGCTTTCTAGTGAAATTAGATAGCTAGCACCACAACCACAATTGACGTTGCACCGCTATTAAGCCTGCGTAGGCTGTTTTTCCAAACCAGTTTATAGACCTGGAGTAGCTCAGTGGTAGAATACCTGATTGCCATGCAGAATGCTTGGGTTCGATTCCTGCTGGGATCCTAATTTTCATTCTTTCCATTCGTTGAGTCAACGCTGCCGATGTTGGTTTTCCTTAACGCTCTAGCATTTAAGTTACCAATGTCTGTTCTCGCCGTTCCTGGGTAGATATAAACTGTCATTCGCCTGTGGCGCATACCCGTACACCGCGGCCCGTGGTAAACGGGTATGTGCCACACGTGTCTAGTGGAAAGGGTTTGACGACGTACGCGACAGGATTTTAACGTTATTCATGTCATGACCCGGCAATCATATTCGTCAAATCTTCTTACCCTCCTATGCAAATTTTGGTCTACACCAAGTTAAAGAGGCGATCATGAGAGCACCCAGACGTAGGCGGCTAGATAGATAGATAGATAGATAGATAGATACGTAGATAGAAACGCTTAAAGTGCCAGAGGTTCGCTAAGAAATGCTTCGCATTTAAAAACTTGGCACCCTGAAGGCAATCCAGGTCATCGTCTGGGAGTGTTAACATATAAATATCCTTGCATGCTATCTTGTCTAGTCGCCGCTAATCCCCCAAATTTTTCTTTAGCCTTCTTTTTTTGCGCCCAGTACAACAACAAAAAATCACCAGGCCTGCGCGGAAAGCGCATCACAGTCACAGCGAAAGCTGGAAGAGCGGCATTTCAGAGCTCGTTGTAAACTCTCTTGGGGCTACTAATACGAGTACACTAGGAAGGTACCCACTACGCCATAAATCACAATATTTGTGAAGTTGAGAAGCACCTACTAAGCGACTATTCGTCATTCTGCGGAGAAGCGAGGCACCATCACGTCTGTACACGTCTTAAGGCATTATGTGCACTTTGTGAACGCGACGATGAATAATTATGGCTGAGCTCTTTCTTCAGTTTGTTATTATTTGTTGAAAGTTTTAAACGACCCACTAGTTGCGCAATTCGCATTTTGTGACGCCTGGTCGTTATTTAACTCTCCCACCACGCTTTATAACATATGTTAACGTGATAAAGAAGAGAGAGAGATCTGCGTGCTAAAATCCCGGCCGCGTACTATCTTCTTGACGCTGCAAATCCCGAGGGAGCGCTGCGTGATATGAGCGGCATCTGGCATACGTCGGGAAACATGAGCTTGTGCAGAGTGTTTTCCTTCTTCCGTGGCAGAGGGCGTTCGTCGCCGTCATAGCGCTGCTTTTCAACGCAGCCACATTTTCAACGCAGCCATTAATTAAGAAACAGCGCAGCTTAATTAAGAATTACGTATCTATGGCCTTTAGTAAAGGAACCTATGTATTTTCTCGTAAAGATGTTGCACACCACAATTTACGTAGTGATGTTGCTTTTTGATCGTAATGTTTGCAACAATATACAAACTATGAACCTACACACCAGTTCAAGATGGCTGGCCTTTGGGCAAGTGGTCTAACTTTGGCCGGGTGGCTGATTCGGTTTGACAGACCAACAAAAAGACAGATAGACACCAAATTTCTGCGTTTAGGTCCCCCAGAAAGACTATCGTCTTTGAAAGAGGGAATTAGCTTTATTGAGACCATGATGAAATGCATCATGAGAGCCTTATGGCCTTTCTTGGCACCAATAGAAGTGTACTTGCGAGGAACGCACTACGCTATAAATCATAATTTTTGTGAAGTAGGGAAGCAGCCACTATGCAATTTTTCGTCTTTCTGCGGAGATCCGTGGTACCCGCTAAACACCCTTGAGACATTATGCGCACTTTGTTGATGCTGTGGCTGATGACGATGAAGAATTATGGCAGATCTCTTTGTATTGGGTTGGAAGCATTCAACAACCTACTCGTTGCGCAATTCGCATTGTATGAGGCCTGGTTACAGAACTCACGCCGTGGGACGCTGTTTGTTATTTCACTCTTCTATCACGCTATATTGCATAGAGTAGTTTGGTTCCTTCCGGACATGAAGCTTGTATAGCGCCTTTTTGCGAGGCAGTTTCAAGCAGTGGCATGGCTCTGAGGTAGAACACTGGGCTCCCACTCAGAGGACCCATGTTCGAACTCCGTTCCATCCTAGAATTTTTTTCTTCGTTTTTTTATTTCGAGCGATAGTGGTTATGGACACCGGCGGCGGCGGCGGCGGCGGACAACTACGGCGCCAATAACGGGCGTTGAAATGATCTCATGCCAGTTTTCGCTGTAAAAGCCCAAGAAAAATTACACCATCTCCCGCTAAAGGGGACCATGAGGCGATGCGAAGCCGGAGCACTTGCACGATCGGGTTCCGTTGGCGATCGTTGGGCATGCTACCGACCTCGCGTCGTGGAACGCGAAGAGGGACGCTACGCGCGTCGTATCTTCCATCTAGCCTGGCCGTTAATTCTCACAGGGCGAGCGGGGAACGCGGTCGACAGGCGGGCGAGAGGGGGGCAGCGTAGGAGAGGAGAGAGAAGGGGAGGGGACGCGCATGCGCTCGAGCTCACCGCGGCGTTGCGCAGGAGAGAATTTCGGCATGTCTAGCCTGCGTTTCAGAGGAAGAGTGGAAAGGGGGAGGGGAAGGGGAGAGGGGGAGGGGAGAGAGAAAGTGGAGCGGGGAAGGGGAGAGAGTGAGTGGAGAGGAGGTGTGTGGAGAGGGTATGCGCATGCGCAGTAAGGGTGGTCACGCCGCACACCACCACCACCACCACCACCGGATTAAGCTCCGCCTTAAGATACTTCGCATCTAAAATATTGAATGCCGGACCACGCCTGGTTACACTATATCACTGTGGTCACTCACGATTTATGTCAGGGACGCTCTCTCAGCGAAAGAGATGACCATTGTGAGTATGTTAAAAAACCACTGGCGTGCGCCACAGACATTGTGGGCTATGGCAAGAGAAGGCTAGAAACATGTTGAAATATGGCATTTCAATCTGAACGCAGTTACAGGAGATGCGCACTAAGTATACAGACAAAGCAGATATAACGACTGCAGCAGCGACATCTACATTAGCAAACGGGCTAGGGAGATCTGAGGCTGTGCGTACAGAATGGCGGCAGGGCGAGTTGTGCACGACAGTAATCGACCGCCACATGATGGGCAGAAAGAGAGTACCTGCCGAGAAGGATGTCATGCGCCAAATGGTAGAGGTCGACACATTTGACTCTGTAGGTTGTTCTTGAATCAAAACACGAGTATCCCCGTTGCCGAAGGCTTGACCTGCCGCGAAATCGCGGTGCATGGGGTACTATAAAGGTCGTCACTTTGTTCAGTTTGCGGCATATTGCTTTTGCGTAGCAGCTGACACAAGCAGCAATCGACAATAGTGTTTATCGCGACACCCTCTACAAACACTGTAATCTCAATAGCGGGTGAAAGAAGAGACCTCGAAAGTTTTCACAGCGGTGCAGCTTTGGCGTCAGAAACTGTGTCTAACAATTTTCTTTCTGTGTGTGGTGGAAACGGCGATGCATGAGAGAAGGGGAGCACCAGCGTGGCGTGGCGAAAGAGGTCGCCGTGAACTGAGTGCGGGATGACTTGAATACAAGCCGTCGCATCGTAACATGATGCGCCTGTTGTGCTGGTTGCTGAGAGATGTAGCCGAAGTTGGGAGCGACATCGCGAATATAGGGTCCACGACGGCTGCAAACGCGATGAACAAGCCCTGGAATACTGCAGGCATAGCAGCTGGGCCCGATATTCGGACTTGGACAAGGGTTCACAGAGTCTGAGAGATGAAAATGGTATGTGAACCAGCCATACCAGCGTGGCACGTGGATAAAGCTGGCGTCAGTTGGGCACAATATCAGGCAAGGGCGCCTGCATAAGAGAGCGATGCAGTAATGCCACTGGTGAAGCAGGCGGTGGGAGACGCTGAGTGATAGTGGATACAAGAGAAAGCTGACGTTGAACTTCTTCCTGAATATGTGGCAGCAAGGCGACATAGTTAGCACGATGTTTGAAAGCTATTGCAACCTGTGTAAATTCGCGTTTACATCATCATTTTGGAGCAGCGGAATTACTTGATTAGAGTTGTTGCATTTTTTTGCGGCCAGCATATGAAACGCGTCACCGTCTGTGCCTTCCAATATATGCCTCAATTTGTTAGCTTGCGCCATGCAGGCGTTCACGCGCCTTTAGGAGCCGATAACACTCTCCAAGTTATTGTGAATCTTTCACCGACTTATTGAGATCATCCCCGTAGGCTGTGTTCAACGTGAAGCTTGCGCCCAGCTGGACGGTTGAAAATGAAGCGATGAACACTCGAAAAGCCGACCGGGCGGTATCACCGGCTTCATGATTGCTGAACCAAAAGCTGGCCAGTTCAGTGAGGCGAAGGATGACGTTAGTAAGGTTGGCACGGTCATCCTACCCGGCATGCGCACAGACATGTTCATACTTTGCCAGCTAGTTTTGGACATCACGAGCGTCAGTGCCACTGATCGCGAGACGGTCACGCTGCGAGGCACATCAGAGCACACGACAGAAGGGGGGGGGGGGGTGAGCTGGCGAGAGACCGGCGTATTCGGTCACTGCCAAAGAAGGCGGTTGCGTGCGGCTTCGGAGTTTCAGAGCGTTGTAGCGAAAGGGCCGACCCAGTAACTCAGACAAATTCAGCAGTCGTGTTCTCCTATAGGAAGGCTTGGAATGAAACCCGACGAAACGCCATTTAAACAGGCTAGCTCAGGTGCTAAGCGAGCGCCAACACCCCCGACTGTCAGACTGTTCTTCCACACTGACGCAGCGTTGGTGGCGATGCGCTCTGATACACTATGTATTTATTAAGGCGAAAGCTTAGATGCCTCCTAAAATACGAAAGTGGGCCGTCGGCGTCGGTGCCGTCAACACGAGTTGAGAGAAATTATTACCACACGATGACCTCAACATATGACATCAAGGCATCAAAGATAGCAAGAAGGGCGTCATTACGAAGTCAGCATGACGTCGCTTAACGTGCTGTCACATGTAAAGTAATCACATGACTCAGTCACTTGTAGAAAGGTGGGCCGATGATGGAGGCAGTGCAAAACTTGGTGAGGGGCAGAAATCTTGTTACACTTTTAGAATGTCCTCATATGCTGATATCTTCAACTTACAGAAGCATGTTTTGTATTCACTACTGACGAGAAGTAACCACTTGTATTTGATATGTATATCATATTAAGTACGCATGGGTGTTTCAATATCCGAGCACGCGGGAATCAGCTATCCAGCATTTTGGATTTTCACTCTTGAAAACCAAACAAGCGTTGCATGTATGATATTTTATCGCAATATAGTGGGCAACATAATGCTTGTACGTACGGCAAATGTAGTGAACATGCTGTACATTGGCAAAACGTGAGGCATCCGTACAGTTGTTTGCCCTGTCGTGTATCACAACTACTGGGTTTGACATTTAGGTACAATATGCATATCCCAACTGCGCATGCTTCCTAGAGAATATGATATTAGGTCAAAACTCACCATTTGTATAATGGGCAACATGCTTTCTTTCTCGCGCCACCTTCGTCGACACGCAGCATGTGACACATGCTTCAATTTAAAATCAGTATTCTAGTATACCAATCTGTAAACAATTGTGAACCCACTTATCCTGTACGGCTTTCTAAACATGCAATCAATGCACCGGAACGACACGTAATTTTTTTAATACCGAAAGTTTACTGAGACCAATGATACAAGTGATGCCCCAGGAAAACATAGACACCTCATGTAAAGTGAGATTGCATTTTTTTACTAAGACATGATTCTTTACTCGGAAAGAGTAATGCAATTCATTTCACCGCCAGAAGTCGCTATATAAAACGCAGCTACTGCATGCTTTGTGCCGCCAAAGAGAAAATACATGAAAAGGAAGAAGTAGGCACAGTGCCGAACGAGAGCAAAGATGTACGGCGAATGACAAGGGGAAACATCCAGGCAGTCGATGTGATGAACCCGAGTGCGCTGAGCAGGCAGCAGCAAGTAACGCAACAGAGAAGCGTCACAGTCAGGTCCATCATGCCAAAATATGATTTCCTGTAGTATCTTGGCAGGTGTCGTTGTAACCTTGGAAGAATGTGGTATTTTTGCTGTACTCCTTAAGTTTGTCTTCACAGTCTTTAGGGATTGCCGACAGGGAATCGTTTCTGACCCGCAAGTCAAACCACTGTGAAGCAAGACCCAAATCTTGACGACCTAAAAAAGGCACATCGTTTGTTCAATCAAGCAGTGCACATGGAGTTCCCTTTTAAAAACGCTCTAACTGTTGAGCGAGCTAACAAGCTTTGTAAATTAATATTTCACATTTTGCAAAAATGACGACTTTTATTCTACAAGCACTGCAGATTGGGCAAGTTGGTGCATTATGATATTGTATTGGTATAGCGCAGCTCAGTTTAAGCATAAAGCGCTCATCCTGTTGTCTGTGGTTACTTTTATTCTACAACGAGGATGTCTAAGTGATAGAAATACAACAGTTCTCTCCGGATAAGCGCTTTACATTTGCAGTTACCTGCTGTCGTTGGCGTTTCCGGCGGTTGGAGCACATGAACACCAAATTAACGGCGGTACCCTTCCAGTGGTTCAAAACATTGTGAAGGATAGCAGATGACGTGCTGCTCTTCATTGTTTGTGAAAGCGGTCGCCTACCTCTTACAGACAAAACATTTGCAGCGCCGTTAGCTAACTCTAACAAGAGCACAAGCGAAAGTCTATGTCAACTTGTTCACTGGTTGATAATTCGCAGTTTATTCATCTTTAATTCACTCAATTCCCTTTAATATTTCATTTACTTTCATTCACATTAATTGAGTTTCATTACCTTCACAACTGACTTCACTTTCACAGACTTGCGATAGTTTTTTTCACATTCATTGACATTTGATTCATCTTGTGCACTTAGTTGTCACTTGTAAATTACCTGATACGGCCTTACTGGGCTGTTTCACTCCAACACGCTGCCGCACATGAGCACGCTGCCAAGTTTCATACACATTTAACTGACCTCAATTCCAGCTCATGGACTGTAGGTGTGTGCCACGCTGGCGCGTTTTCGTACATTCATGTTGGCGCAGCAAACGCGCCGCTTTTTTTTCTACCCGGGAGCCAGATAATGATCTCGCCTTAATGATTCATTATTAAAGCGAAACCTTCAGGGGCTCATGGGAAGCGTAATATGACCGTCCGGTGTACACCGTTGGTGAAAACACATGGTACTACGAGTATCACATGACCCATGGGGCTTCAGAGGGATCGATACAACTGACCATATATGCCGAGGATGAAGAGGAGGAGGAGGAATAAAACGAAGACGGCTTTCGTCTTCGTTCTTGGCCAATCCCCCAGTGTGGGTATGAGCCAGAGCTTCTAGGGTCTACTCTACTCTACTCTACTCGTATCGTCTCAGGTGATTGGCGCTGAGCCGTGCTCCCAATTAGGGTTGCAGAAGTTGCGCCTTTTCCTTTCCTCAACCTCTCCTCCTCCTCCTCCTCCTCCTCCTCAGGTGAATGCATAAGAGACGCTGTGAGTTTTCTCTTTCTGTAGCTGCTATTATAAGGCATCTCGCATCTGAAGTTCCTATAAATTTCGCACGTGTCCTCATGTAACGAATACTTAGTGCATGCCCCCTCCGGGAGCTGCATCGAGTAGCTTATCCTTTGGAAAA
Source organism: Rhipicephalus sanguineus (assembly GCF_013339695.2). Lineage (NCBI taxonomy): Eukaryota > Metazoa > Arthropoda > Arachnida > Ixodida > Ixodidae > Rhipicephalus > Rhipicephalus sanguineus. Next base: position 74,486,756 of record NC_051186.1, on the reverse strand, counting down.
GCTAGTTGCTGCAGCTCTAGGTAGTTACAGCTTTCCCAACTTTGACTAGCTTTTCCTTCCGGAAAGCACGCTGCCAAGTTAAGCGAAGGGCAGACGAGCACGCTGCCAAGTTAAGCTGGAACGGCTTTGTCAGCATACAGCGTTTTCGAATGCGTACTTATTTCTATCCCGACTAAGCGAGAAAATATCTGTCTGCATGTCGCGCAAGAGAAATCACCGTAGATAGTAAATGCATCAAACAAAATAAATTTTCTTGGCGGTCCTGGACTTTGTACGTAAGGCCCTACGCTCAGAAGAAGAGTACCTAACTACTGGGCTACACACCCTCGCTCGCAGAATGTGGGTTTTTCTGAACCATATATAAATGTGTTGTGCCGAGGTACAAATATGTGAAAGAACACTTTCATCAAGTTCTTGTTGAACTATATCCTGCTGGTGGAATGCTCTCTGTGTCAAGATGTAAACCCAATGTGGAGGATTGTGCGCATAAACAAAATTCTTATTTTGCTGAAATGAAATTCCGAAGACGCATTTTGGTTGTCACGGCATGGTCAGTGACAATGCCGCGACAACCAAAATGCGTCTTAAGAATTTCATTTTCGCGAAGTCAGAAGCTGAGGAACGCTAAAAAGGTGATGAATGACGCTGTGCCGATGACACCCGACAAGAACGTTGCTGTAAAGGCCGCTATCAGTTTTCCACAAAAAAACTTTACGCTTAAGCATTACATAGAAACTCCCAAACAACATTATGCGTGGAGTATTTCTTCTAGAAGGTGCGAATATTCGATCGCAATGCCTCAGCGCTCGCGAAATATCGTTAACAATCATTTTATTGTATTGTTTGCTATTGAAAAAGCATCGTAGGGACAGCCATTCGTTTCGCTTAACGCGGCGGAAAAAAATTGTTTTGAGCTTACAGAAGCTCCGTGAGACATCAAATATAACATGCTCACTTTTATACTAATGCTTTTGCCTAGTTTTCTAAGAAAAAATAGCGGCAAATTTGTCTTGGACTGTGCATGGCAAAACAATTGAAGCAGTTCCTGGAATGTAATATAGAAGGCGATTTTTTGCCTAAATGCAGTAAACAATATCACAAACAACTTTCATTTTTTGTAGATAGCCAGCATCTTATGTAAAGGCTTCTTTAATATAAAACTTTAGTTGAGTTTAGTTTAGTACCAAAGCCTCTACCTGCGCCCTCTCGCAATAATTGATGTTTAGAAAATGGGGCATACTACTTTTCGCACTTGCACATGGAAAAGCATGGCCTTGAATATCAGTTCACATCAATTGGCTGAATAATTTCCGATGTGAAGACGGAGGCAAAAGCACGGTGTTATTGCAATAATTACATGGACACTCTCGGCAAAGTTTTGCTGTCGTCGTCGGCGTCACTGTCGCCGTCATGCTCCGAATAATGATTGACTCGATACCATCGCTCCGTGCATCATATGTTCTACGTGCTAATAAAAGCGCGCGAGCGCTGGGAACGAGCGCGGTTGATATGCAAAGAGCGGGCCGCCTCCGCCGCACGAAGGCCATACACTCCTTTTTTGGACGGCCCGTCAAGCATAGAAGAAAAGCCCCGCCCGCGTCTCGTCTTGGGGGGGGGGGGGGGGGGGGGTGAGGGGGTTGCGTGGCTTGAGCAGCAGCTGCGAATTTTCCTCGTAAGGACGCGGTTGTCAAAAGGCGGTCACCAGCGCTGGCACGCACGTATCTCGATATAAATCATAGACGGCTCGTACTTCGTGTTGAAACCACAGACAGCACGAAAAGCGCTTCGCTCCCTAGAGCGACTGCGTTCGTTTACCCAGCGGTTTGTAGATACGAGAGATCCGAACGAACAGCGTGCGCTGCTAGCCATACTTCGTATACCACTCCAATTCGTTGCTATCTAGCTCATTCATTGTTTCGTCCTTCGGAGAAAGTGTACTTTTTTAAAACTCATTAATCAAAAGGTTGGCGCCAAGTAAACACAGACGGCTAATGTGGTGAGCCCACTTGCTGAGCCAATTTACATCTGTTGGTGCCGCCAAGTGCACAGCTCGTTCACTCGCCACATTTCTAAGTATGCGGTGTGCTCAACGCTCCAAATGCTCCAGAAGCGCTTGTTGAGCTTTTAGCAGTATCCATTCTAGTAGCTCGCACCTTCCGACCATCAAGTTTAAGCAAACAAGGAATGAATTGCGTTTAAAAGTTCAGAAGATTTCGCACGATGTCTTCACATTCCCGCTGCTGGCAGCTCCCCGGCGCGCACTCTCGCGAAACGCCCTCACTAGGGGATGAAGAGGCGGGACATATTTTTGCAGAGCTCTATTTACATATACTTCCTACGAATATATATTTAGCACTGGTATTTACCCTGTTATCACAACCACACGAATCAAAGGTAACTCGTCGTCATAATTTCAGTTAGACTATTTTTATGCCATTGGAGGACGAAGGCTCTACAAATGATCTCCAAGCAACGCTGTCTGACCGATTTCATTTTATGCCTGCGAACTTGCTAATTTTCTCAATCCATCTAACTCGCTGGTTTCAGTGGCACTTCACATCCGTTGCTCACCATGCCATTCCTATTAGTGACCACCGGTAGCCTGTTCTAAAAGTTACGTGGCCGGCTACTGTCCATATTCCTGCTTAATGCAAACTAGAATATCCGCTACGACTGTTATTTCGCACATTTTCCTGTCTTCCGATCTCGTACTGCTACGCATTTCATTTTCTATTTTATTGCACATTGTGCGATCCTTACTTTTTCTGTCGCGCAATTACTGAGTGCCACCACGACTTCCCAGACAACCCTGTCAAGAAATTGTAACCATCAAGCTCTAGCGAAAGCGCACGATATCATATATCAGTGGCTACCAGGACCGGTATTCAATCAGCCTACTCCGCTGCCCGCTGAGCCCGAAGGGGTTGAGATTCTCCTATCAAGGACTGTTGTATCAAGACAACTTTATTTGCTGGCTCTGAATCTTACACACACTTGTTTGGGCGTCCTAGCGAGAACCTGACCTTTCGTTGAAGTTGCAACTACCATCGCGAATTTCCCACGCTGACATGACGCTGTTATGCCGCCTTTGGATAGGTGTTGCATTCACAAAGGCCTACTCGTTTCGTGTCAGAAGGGCGAACACTTCTACATGCGGCTCCAGCGGCACCTAAAAGACAACTGAACACGTCCTGTGCAAGTGCGCTCGCTATGACACCTTTCGATGCCCGCTCCGGGTGTTTCTGGATCAACTGGACTCGAAACCATTTTCTGCAACGAAACTTCTACGAACGTGGACATCTGCCTCGATGGCACAGAAGGCAATGAAAGCGTAACTGACGTATCTAAAGTCAACAGGTTTGCTCTAGACTTGATGTAGTTCACACGTGCACACGGCGAGCGTGGCAGCGGTAGTCATTCTAGCAGCGGTCGGAGCACTGGCGGCGGGGGAGCGCGGCTTGAGACGAGTGTATCCGTTCTTCGCTTAAAGGCAACGCGGAGATACACACCGAAACTTGCTCAACTAAGCCTGTAAAGCTTTCGCTTTAAAACGTTACGCTTACACATCCCTAGACAACTACCATAGTATATCTTGCGCCGCAGAAAATCTCCTGCTCACCCATCTTCATAGAGAGTAATTGTACGGAGTTTTCTTTTAATTGCATTTTAAACACTTGCAATGAGCAAATCGTTTTAGTTTTGCGCACTACTGTAAAAGCCATTTTTTCTCAAGTGGTTGTACTTACCATTAGTTTGTGTCACTTGAAATACGCCACAGCTGTAGTTACTCGATGCGTACCAAAGTTTCTCTTCAGTGGTCGGATCGGCTCCTACATGTTACACAAAAATTGTCAAAAAGGAATTGATTAGGCAGTTGTTCTCTAAAGGAGCAAAAAAAAATCCTTGCGTTGCTTCAAAATTTTTATTGACCATTACGTTAATGGAAACTTACCAAAAATTTCGACATTCGTAGCACTGCGACAAACTGATATTCTACAACAATGATTAAAAGCCATGTGTTTTTGTTTTCAAATGCGGGCTTGTTCTACTTTGGTGCTGTGCCGACGACAAGGTCAAGTATATTTGTGACTTTTTTAATAGGCAACCACAGCTACGCTTTAAAATATATGACGCGGAAGACGGCCCAACCTATCAACACGTCATGTAGCTTGGAACGTAAGCTGTCGCACTCCTGATCTAGAAGCGCGGGTTCGATTCCCGTGCGCGACGGCAGCACGTCAACAGGGACGAATTGCAAGATGTTTGCTTAGATGTGCTTAGTTACTTGCACGTTACGAATCCCAGTTGGTCGGAATTAATCCGGCGTTCAAACCACTACGGAGTGCCTCGAAAAACATATCGGGGTTGTGGCACGCAAAATTAGCAGTAATTATGAGAAGCCGCCCCTGTGCTTCCCCAATAGTTTATAACCGGTTAATTGGTGAATACCACGCTAGAGGAAGAGAACGCAGCACTTTCCTCTCAATAAAGCGTAAACCTCATCCACTTAGCAACCTTGTTTTTCCTTCGGATTTGAAAACAGGTTTTAAGGTTGGGCATATGCTAAAAAATTCCGGCACAGAGCTCACGCATTAATATTCGCAGCGTCGTCTTGTTTATCCCGCCCTTTGCGAAAGCTCGAGTGGCTGCGTTAGAGTCGCTAATAACACTGTAGGTGAGCTCGAGTCTGTGGAGCTGTGCTATTGCTGCTTGTTCGGCTACCTCCGGCTCTGGTGTAAAGAGTTAGACAGTCGCGCGTTCGTCCGTGTCCGTCAATTACTACTACCGAGTAGGCGGACACAACATCCCCGATCATTCTATCGTATGGTGTTCCCGGCACACATGGGGAGCTTAGGGGGCGGCCTGCGGAATCTCAACGAGACCGCACACGAGGCGGCGCGAGGACTCATCGACCGCGTCACTCCGGTTTCACCCGATACACTGCATATTGAGTGCAGGGATCAACTATACACTTATAACGAGATCACTAAGCACCTTTATCTAGGCCGGCGACAGTTTCCCCTCCCGGATAAGAAATTTACGCGCAACCAGTCGGTAACGTTACGCGTGCTCCAGCCTAACTCATACCCCAACCCCTGGCGAATGACACGACGGACAACATGTATGTGAACAGTGTCGTGAACGTGTAGACTTGAACCATATGCTATGTGGTTGTGCATCGAATAACACTTACGCGAAGAACTTAAAGGAAAAGTGGGACAAAGTGCTGGAACGTGTTTCACTAGAAGATCAACTTCGGGCTGTCCAGGAGGCCCGTGAGGTGGCGGAGAGCTTTGGGCTCTCTGTTCCCACGTGGGAGACGCCCTCTGCACCTGGCACCTAGCCGACTGTGCTTCAGGATCCCTTTTTGGGCAATAAAGTTTCACCACCACCAGCTCACGCATTGTGGGAATCTGCTGCATGCGAAGCAGTCAGCGAGTAGCAGCCCACGCCGGAGTTTTCCTTTTGAGCAGAGCGTTACTAGTGAATGGACGTCTCTGTGTAAACGTAGCGGTAATGTGGATATCGTGGGCGTACCAGGCGATTCCACTACACTGTTCATGCGAAGAGTAGCTGATGCTCCGACGTAATGTCGGCACTAACGTTGGAGCAGCGAGGTATGCCAATTTTGGTACATGCGAAGTTGAGGCGACGACCACAAGAACACCCGTAAGTAGGCGGCTCGATAGATAGATAGATAGATAGATAGATAGATAGATAGATAGATAGATAGATAGATAGATAGATAGATAGATAGATAGATAGATAGATAGATAGATAGATAGATAGATAGATAGATAGATAAATAGATAGATAGATCTTAGTGTTCTTATTGTTAGCCTGAGACACATTTCGGCACACACCAAACGCCTTGTTGTGCGGGGTGTTCGTTTTTGCGGATATGTTCGATAAAGAGATCAGCAGAATTGAATTCCTCTATACCCCTCCGCCAATTGTACGCCACAGTATGTCTTCCGCAACCTGGATATGAATCTCTGATTTGGATTGACATTTGTAAATTCAGCAGTAACTCCACTGACCAGGTCCAGAAAAAAATTCTAAACATCCATTGTCTTCCACTTCCAGAAAGGACTCGATATCTTGTTCTGGCACTGTTGTATTATTGTCATTGCCATCACCTCACAGGCCGACGAAATCATGCTCATCTACAATTGCTTTTGAAACTTGTTCACGGGATCGCAACGTGCCCTGAACTGCTCGGTAGTAATTACATTTCAATTCCGCGCAAGATAACTAGAGAGCATAGACAGTTTCGCGCACCTGCTGCCTCCGCAAACAGTCAACCATCGGCAGGAATAAATGTCCTTATAATGCTTATTTTGTTGATCTGGATGTTTTCTCATAGCTCGCAGTCATTGTTCTCCTCCGAGCTTCGCGCTTTTTTGAAAGGGTTCTGAACCACTCTTTGAAGTAATCATTGATTGACATCAAGGTAGGAGTTTATTGCTTTACGAGTTGACTGCCGCAAAAATGTTTCGAATCCGCCAAGAACAAGCGGAGTTACAGGGATTTGTCGCACTCTTAAAGCGCTCTCTCTGTTTTCTCATCCCGACGAGCGCGTTGGGAGCTACACAGGGAGGGATGGCACGGGGGGAAAGAAACTACGGCAGCGTGCGTCATGACATTGAGCGTGCTTGATTAAAAACGATCACGCTCTTGCGTTGTGATTCGTGTACGCGCTTTTGTGGCTGACTGTGTAATTGAAGGAGACTATGGAGCGCGGTGCCGGCACGTGGCGACACCCCTTCGCAAGAAGCCCATCTGATTTAAAAGCTCTTGAATTATGTCGGATATAGGCCTATAATAGCAAGCTATCTGTTGTGTGACGCCAAAAAGCAGGCGCCTGCCACTCCGAAGAGAGAGAGCACAGGCATCTGTATGGAAACAGTGTGCTTCAGAAGAAGGAACTTCGCGACCCACTTCTAAAATTTCCTACCCTCGCATGACTGCAAGATTTGGCCGGGCTCTTCAGAATGATGCCTGAGTTCTGCAGTATGTGTATTTCGCCAAGCCCGATGGGTTGTTCCTGACCCTTTACCCTTGTGTCGCATATTGTGCAAATCTCTTTTCCCCTTTGTCTTTCACGCTGCATCGCGCATTGTTAAGTGTAATTTTATTTTCATTGGCTTTCTATATTTCTCGCGTTCTGTTGTGCACTTTTTCCTGTTGTCCTAAATTGTGTTTTTACATGCTTGCTGTTTTTTATATATTCTGCTGTAAACTGTTTAGTTTATTAGGAGTATTTATCTTCTGTAAACCAGCACAAAGAACTAACGCTTTTTGGCACATTCATAAATATAATTGAACAGTTTATTATTAATTTTAGTAGTAGCATTATTGATATTTCAAGTTGGGGTGTGCGAATACTGAAATTTCATCTCGAATGAATTCGTAATCGAATAGTGCAAATAGCCCAAAATATCGAATATCGAAGAATTAATAGTATATTTACGAAATGTGTACCGCCAGTTTTTACACATTCAACGCACCTGTTTTGGGAGTGGCTTTTGTTTCAGCTAATGAGCGTGAAGCAGTTGATAGAGGAGCCGCCATTCCAGCCAGCGGCGCCACTCCTAATTAACAGAGGTGGGTACGGTAGCTAGTAGTAGCATTATTGCGTATTTCTCCGGGCCCACTTTCCCGTTCAGAGCGTTTGAACTGCGCGCTGGAACGATGGGACTGAACAGTGGTGCTGCGGCATGGTGACTGCAAGCGTGAACAAGTTTTACATGCAAAGCCAATTTTTCGCAGGCCAAAATAAGGTCGTTTTACGCCGCTCGCGGGCATTGCGACCGAACTCGCAGGCCGTCACTTCGTTTCTGGAGCGATATTGTGTGCTCATGCGTTTTTCTATAAAATGACATAATATCTTTTAGGATGAACTCCGCTCGCTTTTGAACCAAGACGTGTGAAAGTTTAACGACCGGCGACGTTAGCGTTAGTTGCAGCGACCTCTCATAACAGTTGCACCATTGGCCTTCGTCGCGTTTTATTTTCGTCCTGTTTATTCGAAACTTCGAATACACATTCGAAAGTGAATCATAATATTCCATTAGGAACTATTCGTTCGAATTCGAAACATGATATTCGCACACCCCTAATTTCCGGAACAGCACCACTCAGCCATTGCTTTCAGAGGATTTTGTCAGGCACTCGTGTGCTCTGTAGACACGGCTTAGATTTTCCATATCAAGGCTTACCGCGCGAAAACACGAGGACACAAGTAGGGCACGAGGACACAGCGCTGCGTCCTCGTCCAGTTTTGCGTCCTCGTGTTCTCGTGCGCTAAGTTCGATATGCTGTACCAACTAGCCCAGCAGTCTGTTTTACTGAACTTCGATTATTCCTTCATCAGTAAATTTTCGGGTCATAACACACTGTCTTCTCGCAGCAATGTTCATTAAAGTTATATTTTATCACAGCTAAAATATATACCCCATTGGAAAATATAAATACTCGCATTTCTAATGCTAATGCGATGACACTGTTTACCATATTCATGGCTCTAGCTGCAATAACAACGAAACAAAACAACGGTTTAGATCCCACAGAATGAAGCCAGTGTGTCTTCAAGGTACACTTGCAAAACGGAATTCCGCGAGAGCCACAATACCACTTCACTTCGCTTGAACATGGCTGTTCTTTATAACACCAGACATAACGTTTGAGTGCTGTCTGGGCAGCTTCATCTGATGAACTACCAACATATCTTCGAGTAAAATGAATTCAGTAACGAAAATATTGCAGCAAAGACATGCTCATTTCAACTTTCACTTTAGCTTTAAGACACATCGTTGAAACCAATAACTAGTTATACTAATTACAGGAAAGTTTTGATGGCATTATGTCCATTCAAAAAGAGCCTTATAGCATCTATGAAGAAGCTGTGGAAAACAAGAAAGGAGCTCCTTTGTGGAAGAACATGTTCATAAATATGCAGACCTTGTCGACTTGGTGGCGAGAAGTTGCACGAGTGGTGATAATCTTTCACTTACAGCTTTAATCTTCGCTTTTAATGAAAACAGACTGTTACTAGGCCTTCCGAATTTTCCGCCCGTTCTCAGGGTTTATAAATCTTTCATGCTATGATATATTTATAAATAAATATTTTTAAAATTATAGTTATAGTGTTTCAAATTCTGATTGAAAAAGTACCTTGGAAGGTACTGCACGCAAGGAAGCAGCTAAAAAGAAAAGAATGCATGTAAAATGAGAGCTTATGGATCAGTTCTTTCACGGAACCGATGGTAGAGACCGTTAGTGACAGTTTCGAGACATTTCTCTCCAACAACGATATCTTGCATGAGCTACTTGCACGCGGTAACACCTGTCGACGTCACGTACACACATTTGTTACTTGCATTTTGCAACGTACCTTGAAGTCCTACAAGCATGGTGGCATTTTCAGTACTTGAGACGTTTCCTTGATACCGCTCGTCCACCCATCTGAATTGGTAAAGGAATATCTCTCAGAAAAAAATACTAACCATCACAACAAATACTTACGTTCCATTGCCGTTGATAAAAGAACGGTTAAAGTAAATCATGTTGCCTGTAATGTTGTCCGTCCTGTCTACCATGCACCAAACTGAGTGCTGTTCGCAGTAGAATTTACAGTCCATATTCCATCACTATAGTTCATAAACTGAAAAAAAGAATGGCAATATTTCGGTCACTCTTACCGGCTTTGGTCTAGTCATGCAGCTCTAAAATACCTTAAGGGGGTGTGACAAATAAGTTTTTGTAGGAATCTTACAATACACGAATGCAGATATAGTACCGTTCAATTCAGCTTATTAATCCTTGGTTGATCGCGGGATGAATCCCGGCCGCGGCGGCTTTTTCGATGGAGGCATGTTTGAGGTTACTTAGATTTAGTCACCCAGCTCTAAATAAAGTAAAGAACCCCAGGTGGTCCAAATTTCCGAGGCGTCTCTCATAATCATATCGGGTTTTGGGACTGATACTACTACTACTACAATCCTTTGGTTGCAGGTTACTTGGGTTGCTGTTAGAGGAGGCGTACCTCAGAATCTTTCTAGTACACCAATACTACAGTCATGCTTAGCTTGGGGAAACACAGCGCAAAAAAAAAGGCCTAGCCGAAGGAACACAGTACACTGTGCGAGCGTTGTACTCACAACTGTAACTGTATTCCCTCGCCCTCGTAATATTATTTTTTGCGCTGTGTTTCCCCACCTAAGCATGTACCAACTCGCCCAAAACAAAGTCTTACTAGAATCATACCTTGTGCGTAATATATAGAGACCTTGCTACTGTACTCTTCATTATTCCACTTAAGTTTCAACGATCATTCTATTGAATGGGCGGAAATACGTGCAGGACTGTATAAAAACTCTCTGCAACTATGTTAAGTTGGCAGCTCGCATCACCAGCGGTTCCATGTATACTAGAAGAAAGTTATTGTTTACGTACTGCAAGCGCGCCATATAATAACGGATATTATGCACCGTATAAGAGTTTTCGACTTATAAAATACACAAAAAGGACGTTCAAAACGCTGTTGAAAAGAAGAATTGATTATTTGTCTGAAGATCACCGATCACTTCGCTTGGAATGGAACCTCCGACGTATGTGTAAACTGGTAGCGAAACCTCCATAGAAAACCTTGTGTCATGTCGATCGCGGCTCGTTGCCCCCGTAGCGATCCACGTATCGTGGGGACGAACTAACAGCAAAGGAAAAAATAAAAATAAAATATGACGTCACAACAGGAAGCGGTCGCGACATTTGCGCTACGTGGTGCGAAATTGGACTTTTTTTTTCAAATTGCTGTTCTTTTACATGCTTTCGATAACTGCGTAATATTATCGCGTCTCTACAGCTCGCCAATGGCGTTTGCGAGAGAAAAGATAGATCAACTAGAAATATTCGCAAAGCAAGCTCGTTTTATTATCCAAATAGTGTACTTGCACTATACACCAAAACAATTTGCAGATGAAAAAAATATGATTCAACAGCTCACGAGCACAATAGCACAACAGTTCGAAAATTCACGTAGCCCAATCGAAGAAAACCACTGGAGCGATAGCATTGTGCAGTCACAGGAGCGGTTATCTACATATTCTGTGAGCTTGTTTAGGTTCTCTCAACTGTAACGCCAGTAAACAACACACAAGCATATCAAAAATTATATAAATAAATATAATAATAGGATACGCACGAAACAACTGCGCAATAGTGAGCGATTTCTCGCTGACCCGGCAGCGCGCCTAACTAAACACAAGCACATATAGCAAATGCCTGCATACCCCCCCCCCCACCCTATTTCTGGTGCTTTGAGCAAACAAATTAGGTAGCCAAATATTTAGCCAAGTGCCAGATAAACCATAAAGTTAATTGCTAGTTTACTATGGCGTATTGAAAATTAACAATATCCGCAAAAAAATTCTATTGCGCTTTTCTGTTTATTTTTTTTCGTGATTTGTCCCCACCTCACCTAGTCGCGCTTCAATCATACCGCATGTGTTGGTGACAGCGTTTCGTTCCATGTTTCGGGACCAATATTAATTGACCTTGGTAAGCTCAGTACGTGGCTTTCAGACGCTATACAGCGAAAGCTGTTATGAGATCACAACAGCCGATTTTGGTGATGTAGTTGTCCGCCGGCGCCGCCACCATGGCTGTCCGTAACCGCGGCCGCAGACATTGAAAAAAAATATATCCAGGTCCGAATGGGATTCAAACCCAGGTCTCTCACATTGGTACGTGTCTCCTTAAATATTTCTTGAAATTGCGCAACGGATTACATGGACATTCCGACTACTCCTGTTCTTCCATACAATAACAAAGGAAACGTCCTGTTTAAAAAAATATAACTGCATCAGCAATGCCTTGACCTCATGTTTTATCCTGCGAAAAATTCCTAATTCTCAACCACCCTGAGATATACCTGCGCGTTGGTGAGCCTCGCAAATTCGCCAGGCATACTTTCTCGCTGCCAGTGTACCAACTTGAAAATGTATGCATTAAAACATGTGGAAACCACGCACACCGGCTATCTCGAGATAGCGCTACGTGCTGCGCAGTGGCGATGCGCGCGGCCCACCTGCACAGTTTAAAAACTTGCAGGGCGCTAGAGCTTCGCCTTCAAGTGTAGAACGCAATTAGCTTATTCGGGCCCCGTGCGCATCGCCTTGCCGATCGATAGCCTGGCTTCGGTTCTAGGAGCCTTAACCATGCTGCAAAGAAAGAAACGTCTGCGCGAGTAACCTCGGCCGTTTAAAACTATCATAGGATGCCAACTGCAAGTGCAGTTGCGAAGTGCTCACTACACCACAATTCTTCCTTTTCTGAATTTGAGAAATGCAGACTATGCGCCTGTCAGGCAATATTCGCTCCAGCGCAGTTGCACACATTCTTGACGATGCTTCTGCTCCTGATGTGATCATTATGGCTGAGCGCTTTGTGATTGGTGGGCCTTTAAACCATCAAACTGTTTGCACATTTCACATGTTTTTACAATGGTGCGATTCTATGCTTCTGTCACGAAATATTACATGCATTAAGGAGACTCCTTGCATTAAATGGTATTCATTTTTTTTCTGAAGCAGTTCTGAGCGAAGGCGTGGCTCTTAGGTAGAACGCCTGCTACCTAGGTCGAAACGCACATTTCCGTCTCTTCGAGCGCGACAGCCAAACAGCAGATAGCCCAATTGTTCGTTATGTGCTGCTCAGGATGATAACGTTGACCTGGCAGGTTCTGCAGTAACATATAAAATCCAAACCGAAGATGTGTGCAGCATTCGCACTGACTCCCTAAGTGGTTACTGATTTCTACATGGAAAACACTATACTTCTAAACTGCGTAATGAACACTTCAGCTTTCGTCACTCGCTTGGACATAAGTCTGTCCTTCTTGTTCACGTGACACGTAGTGCTACCGTAGTACTTCCCACCAGCCGAACAGACCATGAGGGTTATAGCTGTGACACTCCGGGCGCGACGTTCGCTGTAAGGAGGACGGATATTGAACATAGGAGAATTTATTAGCCTTCGAATATATTAGAACTGAACGTGATTATATTTGCTTATTAGACTACACATATCAGAAGGTAAAAACGCGGACACTGAGTGTTGTCAACAAATCTTCCTTCACAGCGGCTAAGTGCTGCCGCTGTTGTGATCGACCTCCCTGACATGGCGCCGTTTAGACGTGAGACGGTTGCTGGACAGCGCTCGCAGAGGTGAATCAAAAGCGACAACAAAGCAAGCCGTACTTGGAATTTTGCGGCGCATGCCGCCTCTCCTCGTAGAACCCTTGAAACTTACCCGACCGACTGGCGCCCTATGAAAGGCTGTTTACCGTCAACACGGCTTAAAAAGGGTGGTTATCTCGGTACGTCTCTGTCGTCGGAGTGCCGCGGACAATGAGCCAAGCGACTGAGAACAGTCTGGGGATGCATTTCCCACGTTCTCCGTGGTGCCTAATACCGCTGTTTCCACAAGTCGTGGTCTGCCTGGCGCCGTTGACTCCTCATTGCAACGGATTACGGAATTGATTTCTACGTAGAACCCAACATCTTCGCGCTGCGCTGTGTCATGCGCCTGGTGAAGTGTTTGTGCAGTGTTTTTCCCCTCGCCATGGTACGAACTGGGCGTGCCTCTTCCGCTTTCCCTCGGTTGGGAAGAAGGCGGTGTTTCACGCTCCCATATCGAGGGCGGAGGTGAAGAGCACATTTTGATTGGACAATCCTGGGTTCCATGTTTCCCCAGCAAGGGATCCTGGGAAGACGTGGACTTTAAACAACCGAGCGCAGAGACGCTCGAGGGATGCTACCAGAAACATTGAAGTAGCACGCTACCTTGAACCTGTATATAAATGTAAATAACACTCCTGTCAACCGCACCGGCTCCTCTCCTCGACATCTCCCCGGGACTTTGGCTGGTCTCCGGTCTTATGGGCAGACCCCCGACTACATCACCACTGACATACGGATATTAGCGGCACGCGCCCACTTAGAAGGTACGAGCCCAGACTGAGGGCTAGAGTTGACTGATGCTAATTATGAGACAAATACTAATGCAATTGTGTGTTGCGAATGATATATCATCTCGATGCAGTTATGCGAAACTGAATTCACAGTGCTCGACCACACACTTCTGAGAAAGTGCGCGCGTTTCATAGATTGTTGTTTTAGCTCATACATATGTCCCTCACCTAATTATAATCTATAAACCTGATTAGTCTAGGCACAGAATACAACATTACTTACAAAACTGTGCCATTAGTTATGCGCTCAACAGTTCGCGGTGAAATACGAAATCTCATACAAAGCCCACTTTTCTACAATCTGCTGCCATTCTTCACAGTACGTGAGCAGACACCGTACAGTGTATTCAGTGCCTCCGAGTACGCTGTGAAACAGTGACCCCACCTTACAGTATTTCCAGTGCCACGCAGTGCGCTGAAATGCACCGGGAGGCAATGAAAACACTGTTCTTTGTTTTTTTTTGACAGAGGAGAGGTAGAACCTGTAGTGTCTCGCCATGTAAAATGCTGACTGAATACAACTTCTCAAGCAGTTTATATGACACAGGGCTTCGTTTAGCCTGAGGGCGCTGTCCTTTGTCGTCACTGAATGGTAATTGTTGTGCTTATTCAGAATTTTTCGAGTCCTTGTCGTTGTCAGAAATATCCAAAAGTGCGCGAAAGTTATGTTCCTTCAAGGAAGGACGCCCACGGGTTACATGAATTGGTAAAAATATATTTAAAAAAACAGCAATAAAACGGAACAGAGGACGAAGAAGCACGAAATGTAAGCGCTGGCTTGTGAATCCCAATCTTAGATACCTGTACAGATGCGATAATTACTTGATATGCTTCATCACCAGAGGAAACGTTAACTAAAAGCGTTAATTGAAAGCCGTAGTCGACCGTGGTAGCTGCACACGAACTAAAGAAGAATCGCCAAGAGGCGCGGGCCTGGCGCGCCTAGGGTACTCTTCAATGACGTTCTGTAGGCCTAATAACCGCAAAATTCCATGCGAAATGCCGGAAAGGGGAATAGAACGCATACGTAGGCGGATAACGCGCGCTCATAAAGTGCGACATTGCCATATTTTTTGTTATGCTTCTGTTCAAGAATTATTACACTGTACTTGCAAACAAAGATGAATTGGCTGAAGTAAATTTGAAAAGAGTTAATGTTATGTTTTTCTTTGGCAGTTCAACCAGCTATGAAAAATAGTATTTTTGCTTAGCAGCAGGTACAATTGGTTCAGTTTACAGAAATGGCGCTATATAGTCACATGGAAGTAGTACACCTCACCCGTGGCACTAAATTACCAATGTGCCTCTTGTGCTGCTACGAATGGGCAATAAAGAAATGTCTTAATTTCAACTAAGATCCGCATTACAAATTATTTTCACTTGATGTTCTCTCCGCGTGTTTTTGTTGCGCAGGAGATATTTCACAACCACATAAAGGTAGAAAATATACTACCATCTTAACATCGTAGGTGGAAGGTTTAGGAGTCTTGGTGGTGGTTTCTATTTCCGCGGACCGCACTTCGTATGTCTTGGAAAGTAGAAGGACAATCGCTGAAATAATCAGTTTGTTCATCTTTCTTGAGACTGGATTGTCAGATGCGAATCGGCATTAGATATGTGCGTCCTTATATATACCGGCGCTGATTCTTTTGACGTAAAAGTGATGTATCTCTATGCCCTTTAGGCGTTCGGTTGATACTAGCAATTTAATCATTTATTATTTCCACTCAGAATCTCCTTCTGTTTTCTCAGAAATCAAACGAACGCTGCCACATCGAACGCGATTGTCAAACTCGTCGAACGTCAACGAGTTGCCTGCTGCTCGTTGTGCAGCGCCGAAAAGGTCTTAGGTCCTTGATTTTCAGATCCGTACCTCAAACAAATACTATTTGCAGCTATTCTCAGCTCTCATGCTGCGATTTACTGAGCAAGCAGTCTAGAAAACTGCGGTCGATTTTTAAAATTCACCTGCAGAAGTTTTACTTTAAAAAAACTAAATTTTGGGCACATAATCTGGAAAGGAGGGCGATCAGAACATACCACTCTGAAGTATTCAAGACTTACACACCTAAAATATTAAAACATGGGGCGTGGTAATATTGAGACAACACTTTCTGCCGAGAAAGGAGAGTTGTTGCTGGAAAATAGAAGCTTCCGGATAATGCCACTGATGCATAACCAAGGAGTAGTTTACCGCTTACGTGAACATATATTGCAATGTGCGAATAACCGATTGTCCACTATTCATGCTACATGAGACAGCATCATAATATGACATTTCAATTTATGTTTATTAGGACAATTCTTTGGGCAAGTCAGTGGTTTATGTTGAAGGGGCGGCGGACCGCGTGCTCGGAAGCCGCTTTAGCCGTTTAACTCGGCACACTCCAAACTAGTGAAACGGGGCATGTGTAAGCTTTGTATAAAAATTGTTCTCTAGAAGAAATGCGTACATTCATTCAATGACTTGCTCAAACAGCGAGTCGTCCGACTTGAAAAAGCTGGGTACCCAGGGCACGTGGTTGTGTCTGTTGCCAAGGCTGTACAAAAATATGCGAAGTCCCGTCAGTGCCAGGCTGAGCTGAGAAACGCCGCTTCGGAGAGCAGAAGAACGAAAGCAGCCGTTTCGGGCGGCCAAGAACCGGGGAAATGCGTTGAGCGACACCGCGCCCATAAGAAGGCAGCAACACGAGAACGCCGCGGACTAGAGGGCTGACGCATGTTATGTCAAAGTTAACACCACATTTTATTCACGCACTGCTCAGAAACAATAGGCCGTGTGCCGGATCCCATGGTTGAATTGCGCTTCTCTCTCCCGGTCCCCGTGCCCGTTCTTCAGTAAAAGACCACCGGGCTGGGTATTGTGCAAGTGGCGACCTTTTGCACAGTGCAGACGTGCCAACGACACTTGAACGCGCGTTCTGTATGCACAGAGCACACTACTAAGAGCGAGCGTCGTAAGCCAAGCAGAAATGGTGTCCTCAGAGGCAGAATGAAGTTGTTAATGTAAACATATCGAACACCAAGCTATGACATCCTCATTTAGTCTTGCGGGGCACAAATGTTTCGTCCCCTGTCACAAGTACAAGCAGTGCGCAACCGTCACTGACCTTTAAGGCGTTCATTGTGCAAATTCTGTAGCAAAGTGGCTCTGCTTCAAATTCTTCATCTGCTTTATCCACTGAACGGCATCGAGGATGCGATGTCGCTCCACGCATTCTTCAGAGCCCGTGGCTACCAACAGGTTTTATCAACGTAGCTGGGTACAATACCCGCCGAGACAACACTGAGGAACTCACAACGCGGCACAACGACTACATACGGTCCGCCACGATTTCGTACGACACCTACGGAAGCGCGTACGGAAGCGAACATGCCGCCTCTGCTACACAGCAAGGCGTGCTTCGTTCCTATAGCAACGTCCCCATTAAGCCCAGCGGACTTCATTTCTAAGACGTCATTTCCTACGCACTTTTCTCCCAGCGCGCGGGCTGGGAAGTGCCTCTCCTCAGTTCTTTCCTTCCTCCATGCACGTGTCACGACAGGACCAGCCGAGTTGCGACCAGCTCTGCTCTGCCCATGCCTCGTGGGACTCAGTTCAAGCTGGGCAAATTTTGTTATCAATAGTCTTCAATGTTGTCTAGTGAAGCTCCTTCTCAGTGTTTCCTTCCTTCACGCTGACAGCGGTGTTCTTCGACCGCACCACTGTCGTTCCGCCAGCTCTCACTATGTTGTCAGAGGAAAACTTGCTTTATCACGTTTACTAAAACATTGCCGTGTAATTTTACATGAGTGCACAGCAAATATAGTAAATATACCTTAGGTATGGTGTGTTGGTAAATTCATTGAAAATTCATTGCTTGCATAATTTATCAAGCACCTTACAAAACACATAGTCACAGCAGACCCAGTGTGCAGTAAAATGCCTGAATACAGGCTCAATGTGTTACAGTATATTGCAGTCCTGGGCTGTCGTGGCATAATCGGCACGTTGACCACACATGCACAAGAAGACTCACAGGGTCTCCTAAGCATACGCCCAGGACGGCTGGATGGCGAAATCCATAATGTTCTTTTTCTCTCAGTCGATGTTCTCATACCCCCCTGCGAAAGCTTTCTGCGCCCAATGTGATTCTGCACTGCCTCCAGCATCGCATGCATTCAAAGGTTTCTTCACCTGACCTCGTTTTGCACTGCCTCCGCGATCGGCCCACGTTTGACAAAGCGACGTACGACGTCGTGTTGTGACGTCACAGTAGCGCCACAAGGATGATTCTTTCCATCGCTCGTATTGACACCGCCGACGTGGAAGGCCAATTTTCTCGTTTTATGAGGGATTCATGCATTTCGCCTTAACAATCTGAAGAACGTTACGATATGCTGCCTGCATCCCGTACATTTATTTTTTCATAGACCGTACGGTCCCCCAAGGTAACCTGATAGCAGAGTGGCTCAAGCTATCCTGTATTTTGGAACAGTGGGCTCAAATTTTGGATATATCACTGCAAAACGAATCAAATTAGCTTAGGAGATCGATCGAGTTTCACATGGCAGCTATGCTGGTAAATATTTGCGCTGAAGCGTGGGAACGCCGGTTTGATTTCCGTAAACGGGCCGTTAGCATTTTGCCTCCATCGAAATGCGGCCGCAACCCGCGGGATTCGTTCACAAATGTAAACTAAACAGAGAACTCTTTTTATAAAGGCTTTGTTGAATTTTGTGTTGATAGAATAACGCACTCTGTAGGACGTGCAAAACCGACAGGGAGAATTGTACAAACCGGGGAAATTGCGCCTTAGCGAAATTTTGTTGCCAAGCATGTGTTTCGGTGGTCCGCGATGCGCCCTTGAATGGGCCGTTCAATAGGCTGTCGAATGGTAGAAAGAAGACGCCATGCCGATACCGCTCCAAAGAGTTGTTCTAGCCACTTCACTCCCAACAATGGAAGTCTTTGCTCAGCCGTCTCTTAGCAATGCCCAAAGGACATGCATTGGCCGATAGCTCCGTTGGTCGCGACATTCACTGAGTGGAATGGTGTCATTATTTTCCCTAATTTACCATGTTGTAGAAGTGAGCGTTATGAGGTAGAAGTTTTTGCGGAATTTGTTGTTTGCAGATTTTCGAATGAGTTCATTTCCAGTAATTTTCCAGCCATGCAACTTGGCGCCTTCTCTGAAGGACGACATGTGTACTCCATAAAACCACGCCGTACACCATTTTGCGTAGAGTTTAAACAAGGCATTGCGCACTTTATCCAACTCATGAGGACATTTTAACATCGAGGTTTAAGAAGAACATTACGACGCGCTTTAGAACAAATTCGAAATAGCTGCAGCAGTGGTTACGGTGCTGGGTTCGTGACCCGAACGATGTGGGTTCGATCCCCTGATGGTGGTCGCACTTCTATGGAACTGAATTGTTCGAGACCCGTGTACAGGGTGATGTTAGTACACGTTAAAGAATCACACGTGCTTGAACTTATCCTGAGCCCTCCACTATGACGTCTCTCGTAGGCTTAGTCGTTCTAGCATGCTAGCACCCATAAACCAACCAACCATTTGGCAAATCGCTGACGCACCTAATTCTTACCGGTGCATTGTCCTTTGTGAATACGTATCTGAAATTTCCTTTGAAGCTTGTAGCAAAAACCCTTGCTTAACTCACGCATGCGCTGTCTATGAAAAATCAGAAACCTTAAAACAATGCTATATTGCCCTTTTGCTGTATTTTTTTTTCGGGAAACGCGCTTACGGAACGGTGAACTTGGTTACTAAACCTCTGAGGTTGTATTCCTTATGTATTTGTTCATCTTTAGCTGTTGTGACACGTCATCAATTTTCCCTTTAGCGTCACAAGAGATCGACTGCCACGAACGTTTTCACCCTTAAATACCAAAGTGCGTATTGGGTGTTATGAGATTTGAGAGTGTTCGTGCACAGTTTTCAATATTTTGCGTACTTAACTCTTCATGCATTCATATATAGGATTCCCTGACGAGCACTAATAAATAATTATTAATTAATGAATGAATGAGATAATAAATTTAGTACGCTTCGGTGAAAGAGCGGTTATGGTGCTGGGCTGCCGACCCGAAGGTCGCGGGTTCGATCCCGGCCGCAGCGGTCGTGTTGTGATGGACGCGAAATGCTAGAGGCCCGTGTACTGTGCGAATTAGTGCACGTTAAAGAACACCATACGGTAGAAATTTTCGCAGCCCTCCATTACGGCCTTTCTCGTGCTTTTGGGACGTGAAACCTGAGATGTTAATAATAATATTATTATTAGTAGTAGCAGTAGTAGAAGCAGTAGTTGTAGTGGTAGTTTATTTGCTTATTCATATTACCCCAGACAACCGATAGAAGCAATGGGTAGGGGAGATTGCAGAACAAAGATAATAGATAAAAGCATAAAAGGGACTACGTTCGAAAAAGAAACAAAGAAATTTGTAACAAGGGTGGATTATTGGCACTGTAGATGCGACATATTCATATCTTTAAGCTCGGAACTGAAACGACGAGGACGGGACAGGGAGTTCGCGCTCGTGTGTGTTACCCCTCTCCAGTCCCCGTCGTTTCAGCTGCGAGCTTAAATATATCAAGAAATTTCTACATTAGAAGGAGCAAAAAAAATAATAAGTACATGTAGTAAAAGCCACAACGAAAACAAAAAGGAAAACATCGTTATACAAAGTCAAGGCAACATACAAACTTGCAATCGTTGACCATATTTGGGAGGATCTTTTAGGGACACAATGTTATCTGGAAGGTTACTCTATGGTGCGATGGCGCGCAGTAACGCACACTGTTGATTGACTGCGTGAGGCCGAAAATGCGCCTTAAACTGAGATGATTACGAGGTGAACGAGATATACGTGAAGGAAGTTCAAGCAAGAGACGACTGGCCCACGAGTTATAGTAGTAATTATGAAAGAGGCATAGAAAAGTAATGGATCGGCAAAAATACAAGTCAGTAAGAAAACCACCACGTTGAATTTGGGTTACACTAGAATCACGATTATAATTAGAAGTTGTGAAGCGTGTTGCATGATTTTGGTTAGGTTCCAGTTTATCTATTAGGTATTTTTGATGAGAGGAGCAGATCGATGAAGCATATTCCAGTTGTTGGCGTACAATTGATTACGCCTATGCCTATTAGTTTTGAAACTGTTATAGTGAACGCGTGCCTCATCTCACAAATTCGCTGTCTGCAGCGGACAAGCTTTAAATGCGTGCATTTTCTTGCGTTAACCCAACGAGGTCTGTCAACGGTACAGATACCATTTATAAATAATGCGTTCTGTACGCTTCGATAGCGCCTCTAAGCGTTGGTAGGATCCTTTTCATCGCGGCCTTTAGGATAATATATCGAAGGCAATGACCTGCATTTCAGACTGGTGGCTGCGTTAGGATTGAGACCAAAAAAAAAAAAAATATCGGTAATGTTAGGCAGGTTACAGTAAGGGGCAACGATTGGCTTGTAATTTGTGGCTTATTTTTTTGCTAAAACAGCCAAATCCAGAAAACGAAACTCGGCTCAATATCACGGGAACGTAAAGCACGCCTATGTGTCGTTCACTTTAAAAACATCCGTATTCAAAATGGGGCTCATTCTAATTGTGTGTTGAACTCAAGAACGCACTTTGGAATAAAAAAATGAGCCAAATCCTTCACTTATTTTAATCAAACTCAGCCAGATTCATTAAAGCAGTGCTCCATCAACAATCGTATCCAAAACACCCTACATGGCCTCATGCAACGTTTCATTTTTGGCCTAATTTGCTTTGGTCTCGTGCTTTTGCTCCACAAGTGCAACGCGGTCAGCACAGCTGCCTTTTGTATCCGGGCTCATACTTGCAGGCGTGTCACAGCCGATGCCCAGATCAAGATGTTGTCTGCATATATAGATACATGGAGTGCATTGGCCAAACATTTGGTGAGGCCAACGAGCACAAGGTTGAATAGTGTCGGGCTTAACACACCACCTTGTGGCACTCCACGTCCTGTTTGATGGTAAGACGTGGGACCGTCCGCAGTGACCATGAAAAAACTTCTACCAGTCAGTCAGCTGCATATCCACTCAAATGTGCGGCCGCCAATTCCGACTTCAATAAATGCGTCTATAATAGCGCCATGCGTAACATAGTCATAGGAGCCTTTATGTCGAGGAACAATGCAGCTCAGATGCGTTGCGGACGTTTCTGATGTCGGACAAACGTAACTAAGTCGATGACGTTGTCAATGGAGAAGCGCCCACGTCGGGAGCCTGCCATAGCGCCTGGGCAAACGTGTTACCATTCCAGATACCACTCCCAGCGTGTCGGCACCATCCTTTCAATAACCTTCCGAATGCAGCTGGCTAGAGCAATGGGTCTGTATGATGACAGATTTAGCTGCGATTTGCCAGGTTTAAGAAGCGGGACCAAGAAGTGCTGCCTTGTCGCATTTACACGCAAGACAATGCGGCAATACACAATAACGATCAATGGGCAAGAAGTTGCCCACGATCGGACGCACCGCTGTCTAGGCGTAATCATCTACCGCCATTTGTCGTGGACGCCACACGTTTTGTACCTAAAGAGACGGCTGACTATCATAGCTCACCTTCTCAAGTTACTGCGTCAAACGTCGTGAGGTTCATCAGCACGGTCTTGAGCGCGAGCCGCTCTGAGTGCGTTGTTGCTGTTTCTTCAAGCAACCGGACTAAATGACAAACTGTGACTGTTGACAGAAAATGGTGCTGTGTAGTACTTGGACTACGGTAATGATTTCGTTTTTTGTTGTATTCTGTTGTCTCGTGCTGTTGTCACAAACTCTTCTTGTTCTCTCATTCTTTTACATTCCCTTTCCCCTTCCCACTTACAGGGTAGCAAACCAGAGACTTCATCTGGTAAATCTGCCTGTTGTTCCTCTGTCTGTCTCTATTTTCTTAAGAATTGGTTTTCTCGGGCGAGCTGGTGCTTAATAAAGGGCGCGATATTTTAGGGCAATATTCGAGTGTTAAAAGTAAGAGGCCTACTTTCTTACTCTTTCTTCCCCTTTGTGTTTGTTTACGAGTATGGCGCAATTTTCTGCAGCAGTTTCCAGGTCAAGTAGCATGGCACCTTCTCTGGACAGCACCTTGAACGCCACATAAAGGCACCCCGGACACCGTTTTTGCGCAGAGATTGAGCAAGTCGATCTGTACTTTGTCCTGACGCTAATAACTTTGCAACATGCAGTTCTAACATTAATTTGAACATACGTTTTACAGCAAAGTCGAGATAGCTGCGGCGGTTGCTAAATGGTTACGGTGTCCGACTGGTTATCCGACCTACGCAGGTTCGATCCCGCCCATGCTGGTCGCACATCAATGGAGTCTTATTGTTAGATGCCCGTGTACTGCGGGGTATCATTACACGTTAAGGAACACCAGATGGTTGAAATTGTCCGGAGTCCTCCAGTACGGCATTTTTTCATAGCCTGAGCCTCTTTGGGACATTGAACCCTGTGAACTAAAACTTATGTTTACGATCAGGAATCAGAGCCACTGACGTATTGAGTTCGAGACACGTGTAGTATATTGACGCTTGTGAACACGTTTGCGAAATTTCTATAGAACTTATGGCCTATCTGTAGAAACTACATCAATGGAAAAAGAATGTTCGCTTGCATCTTTCAAGTGTTGTTTATAATGGGAAACATGCCTACGAAAACGGAAATCTACTTTCTAAAGAAGTGAGGTGTGTATTGCTTTTGACGTCCCGACAGATCGACCACTCACTCGGACAGTTTTAAAGTTTCTGATTTCTATAAAACGTGTAAGCTGACCATTGGCGTCGGCGTCCCGTGGCGTCGGCGGCAACAGGAGTGATGAAAAAAAATTATCATCACGTCCTGACGTGACCACATGACGTCCTAAAGGCACCAGAAATCCTCAAATCTTGTCACGTTATCCTGACGCCATCATGACGCCTCTATGACGTGGCACAACGTGATGTTACATGATGACGTCATGACATTGCATTGTTTCTGGGCCAAACGTGGGCTGATCACGGAGGCAGTGCAAAACCAAGGGAGGTGAGGAAAGCTTGCAATGCCTCTGATCATGGAGGCAGTTCGAAACCATACATTAGGTACAAAAAATTTTCGAATATGGGAAGGGGGATCAAGACATTGACTGAGAAGAAGAAAAAGAAACAATTCGGCTTTCGCGTTCGATTCGTCTTAGGCGAATGCTTGAGAGACCCTGGGGTTTTTTAAGGTACAAAAAATATACAGCATCGCATGAGGATTCGAGAATGTTCGTGCACAGTTTCGGTGAAGTTTTGTGTAAAATATTCTTGATGCAGTGATCTGAATATTTTCCAACAGGAATTTCCTACTACCACAAGTATTAATTTTTGAAATGTTACAGGGAAGACGTGACTCATCAGTGGCAGATTCACTGTCTGCGCTGGAGAAGTTGTAAATTTTCGCATTTTCTTGTGCAAACCTAACGACGTGTCTTCTAATACTGCTACTACTATGTTGCCGTATATGTCACTTCTGAATTCGTAAGAGATGATATCTCTTATGTTGCCGCTCACAAAGAATACGTATAATACATTTTCGTAGGTGCTCTGTATGTTGTATATCTTTCACATTGCGACTTTTATGAATATAATATCGAAGCCAATGTGCTGTTTACAGATTTTAGGGTTTTGAGAGACAAAAATGTAACCCGGGCAAAGTTGGGCAGGTTGAGGTAACCAGCAAGAATTGGCCATTATTAGTTTTACTTTGAGATCGCATGGCAGCCCAGGTTGTCCAGAAAGCAAGCAGTGCATAGGGTATCCGCTTGATAGAAGTTCAATCATACATCTTTTCTTGTTACCGTGCGCTGTGTGAAACACCCATGCACTTCATACGTCATGCATTGCGGAATGGCAGAATAAACTTTTAATTTCCTCACTACCAAACAAAGATGCAGGCAAGAATGAGAAATGCACTTTGCAAAATCTTATATCAAATGGTAAGTCAGAAAGCAAGAACATTTAAGCAAAACTTTCATCTGCAAAGGGCAAAATCGGGTGTCTACGAATGGAAATATTCGCTGCTATTATGGGAAAAACACCACGCATAAATGCGAATACTGGCTTTTAGTGCTTCAAATATTCTTCAAATGATTCCCAACGATCTATAGCCTTAATTTTGCTCAACCTGCTTTGTATTAAAAAAGTACCAATTGCAAAGATTTCAGAAGATAGACGATATGGCCCGCCATTTTGTTTTGTTCGCACAACCGCCGGTAATGCTGAGTTCTGCCGCTCACTCTTTGAGTATGGGTAAAGGGCTGTCGGGTGACAAACGCGCGAGTTTTCAATGATAGCTTTATGAGGCACACCCTAGTGGAGGGCTTCGGAAATTTCGAATACCTGGGGTTTAACGTGTACCTAATCTAAATGCACGGGCCTCCAAGATTTTTGCCTCCAACGAAAATGCAACCCACCGCGGCCGTGATTCGATCGCGCGACCTGTGGGTCAGCTGTCGAGAACTATAACCAATAGAGCACTGTGACGGGAAACATGTTTCTCTCAGAAACGACGGTTGGGACCACTGCTATTACTGCACTTCGAATGCTACATCTTTTGCCGGGCACATATTAGCCCACACGAGAGCTTTCAGTTGTACCTGCTCGTGTCCTGCGCACTTCACCGTCACAACCAGGTGAGAATATTGAGATTTCGGAATGTTTCGTAATATGCCGAAGAAACGCCACCACACAAACGCATTCGTACATTGACAAAGTAGAGCACATGTTGAACTTCTGTCTTTATAAAATTCAGTGTGATTGGGTCGTTATACGCAGTTGAATAGAAAGAGCGAGAGAAACAGAATGAGAAAGAATAAAGGAAAGCCAGGGAGGTTAAGTAAACTATGTGCCGTTTTGCTTTCCAACACATGTTGAGGAGAACGAGGGGTTAAACGAGAGAGAGAAAGTCAGAAAACGTCAGGGCGGACAAGTTATCATTAAAAAAGATTACATGTGCTGTTGTGGCAGCAAAGAAACTATTTTTTTTCTTCGACCCACTAAAGCAACTACATTTTAGTCTCCACTGAAATATACAAAATAATAAATATTCGCCACAATTTTTTTATTCAATCAATCAGCTTTAATCCAAAATTATATATCATTTGAAGGTATGCGGTATTTTAACTTGTAACTCTGGGCAGCATACAAATAAAAAATTACTTTTATACCCCCGGCCACGGACAGATGTAAGAAATTGCTTACTTCTTGATTATATTGGTAGAAATATATGGTTCTTTCGATAATATCAAAGGTTCATAAGCTCTGCGGTCTGTCGATGGATTGGCGCGAGAGCAGGAAAAAGAAAATGTTGCAACCAACGAGAGTCATTGGCATCAAAATTTTTGCTTTATATGCATGTCACATCGAAAACCTAGAACCACAATATATAAACAAAAGACCATTCAACATCCATTTACTGCGTCAAAGCAACTTCTACAGATATTCCTAATAACCAAATAAATTCACGACAGGAAACATCACATGGAGAGCACAAACTTAAATGATTGAATGAGGCTGACACCTGGAAAGTTTTCCAAACCATGTATCAGCGTAATATAGCCGTGTGACTGGCTATCACGTGACTAACATGACCTAGTCTCAAACACTTGTGGCTCTACAGGGGGCCTTGCAATGTAGGGTCGGACAACGTGACGAAAGTGACCCACCTTCACATGTGATGGGATGCACTCACCTCTGAAGGTCACCTTGATGCAACGAGAGTTGCCGGGCCGGCATGCTTGCAATATGTCCGTAGCCTCAGTAGCTGGCTTGATAAGCAGAGGAAGGTCTGCATTTGGGATAGAAACGTCCACGTCATGGATGACGCCCGTCGTCGTGTCTCTATCTTGCTGGATGTAACCGCCGAGTCTGATCTCTGCAAGGCCCGCAACATTTCGCAACGTATGTACCGCCGTAAGCAACGTAACATATTAGACAGAGTCCAATATCTTTTATCTAATTCTCACGATATGTTCCCATCGTGCCGATATCTCTTGACTGCTTATGTTCTTCAGGTTCGCCGAAGGAAGAGTCAACGGGAACAAACAGCAGGGTGTGACGTTTTTGAACTGCAGGCAGCCTTCACGGTAGAGGTCCTTGCTGGCGAAGACGCACCGACAATTCTACTTTTAGTCTTGCGCTTCACTGCAGGTACGGAATTGTCGTCGCTGTCTTGACTACTCGTCGTATACAGTTAAGTGCCGTCACTGGCGGTGTCGTCATCTCGCCTGTTGCGCCTCCTTGAGGTTGACGTCGAAGGCGACGCCAAGTCCGGAATGCGTACTCTGGGGTCTAGATCCATCGCTACTTCCTTACAAAAAATCTTATTGAAAAATTATTGAAAAATCTTTGGTCAATGTTGACATATAATATTGAAAGGTCATCGTCTGTCCATTGAATAATCAATGACTTCAATGTTGACACCTATAAAAAATTGGCCACCGAAATTTTACAACAACTTTAATGACAAAGTTGTTGAATAGTGGTGGACTTGTTATTGAAAGTCCTGTTGAATAATTATTGAGCTACAATTGAAGCAGCATTGAAATTTCATTATGTATTGAAACTACATCTACAGTACCTTTTCATAGTTGTTGAATTTTTGTAGACATACAAATGAAATATGCTACCTCAGTACAAGCAATGCCAACTGAGGCACGTGCCTGAGTAGGCACTGTTCAAAAGGTCTCACATAGAACCTCTTGTAGAATGCCTACTAAGACAGTTGGTTACAATATATATTGTAATTCCCTATTGTATGTTTGGGATTCATATACACTTTTTGTAACTTGAATAAAAGCGGCTGGGTGCACTTTCGTGGCTTTATATGATCACACAGCTGTCTGTACATGTGCCCTACTGGTGTATATATGCTTGATTAAAGAACTATAGGAGGCCTGCACAGCTCGAGTGTTATTGTGAGAGGCTGTGCCAACTCACTCTGGATTGGGACACAGCAAGCTACATGTACACAAAAAGCAATATACCCTAAATCAGGTCCAGTTTACTTTCACACAGCTGAATCACAGTAGGTAAGGCACAACAACACGCAGGCCAGATCTCGCTTTCAATACCTGCAATAGCAGAACTTTATCACCTGCTATAACGCTTTCATTCTCAAAACGCGCGTAAACTTGAAAACAATGTAATCTGGGCGAGAAATACAATACCAGGACTCCGGCCATAAGTCACTGAATGACACGAAGCAGCACTGGGAGAAGTCTACTCGTAAGTTTGTAAGTTCTGCGACCTTTAGTTTTATTTCAAGAGCCCAAGGAAAAGAAGAAAACTGCAATGTGCGGACATCTATCTTTATTTATGCAAAAAGTGCAAATAACCCTACCATCAGAGATGAAAGCCATAATTTGTTTGGTGTAACACTTCTTTCAAATATTAAGGGTGAGTCCCACCTGTAAAAAATATAGAAAAAGGAATTGTTGTATAAGTTCGTACCGAGAAGAGGACGGTGCGAACAGGCGAAAACTGGATAAACAGTTAACCAGGCTGCAGCGACACGTGGGAGAACTACAACTTTGAAGGCGCGCGTCGAAACAGTCAAGGCAAAGTAACATCATGGCACTAGAAAGACGCCCAACTTCGGTCCCTAAAACACGATTTTAAACACTCAAACACCCACACATTTGAAAATATTAAAAAAAATATTGGCCCCGTATCTGCGTGCTTCGCAGCGTCGAAACACGACAGTCTTTTGCCGGCCGTACTAAATGAGTCCTCCTCCTCTATGTTCAATCGCCGCATCTGGCTCATAGCGTCCCATTTGCAGCACAGCCTAAAAAAACTAGCATTTTCAGCGCAGCCTAAGAAACACCAGGGTCTTGAGAATTACTTATCTACGTATTTTCTATTAAAGGAACACACCACCTAATACTTGCGTATTGATATTTGCGCCTCAGATATGCGTATAACACTTGCTTTTTGATCGACAATGTTCACAAGTATGAACGGCGCTACCAATTCAAGATGGCAGAGCGTTCAGCGAGTGGTTAAACATTGGCCGTGTGGTTGAATCGGGTGACAGACAGACAAACAGAAAGAGAGACAGACAGATCAAAATTCCTGCGTTTAATTTCCCCAAGGAAGACTATCGTCTTTAATAGCGCAAAGTAGCTTTGCAGAGTCAGAATAGTAGTACAAGCGCTGGAGCGTGAACGTCAATGTATACCTTAGAAAGAGCTCTATTAAGCGCGGCCAATAAAAGACAGTACGTTCGAAAGTGAAGGGTAATCGTAACGTATATTTATATTACGGCAGTGTAATAATGCACGCCGCAAAAATTACGCAATCACGTACTTCTGAAACACGTCGCGCATGTAGCCCGTGATGCAACAAAACACGCATTTTCATTTTTCATAGTTTTCGAATAAAATTGTGCACAGGCAAAGAAAATGAACTTACCTTGAACAAGGACAGAGGCCTGTAGTTTAAAGAGTCCGCAAATCCAAGCAATGGTAAACGCAGATCAAGACGATTTCGTCCGTCCCTCCATCTAAGCGGAAATTAAGCTGCGAGAGTCGCACTCAAACTGAGACGTCCTTTCCACAGCAGGAAATATCACGGGACTAGGCCTACCTCCAATCCACGTGTAACAGCCACTAACAGTCACTCCAGAGGAACGTAGCGTAGAACTTGCATGCAGGTACACGAATGCTGAGCATGCCGCGAAGTGCCTTCTTCATAGCTGCGTACATAATTTCCGTGAATCACGGCACTCACAGAGCACGAAACAAAGCGAGAGGAGACGAGCGCGGCGAACACGTCCGGCGCGTCCGAATTCAGCGTACTCGACTGCCGTCACACAACGGCCGCGCGCCGTGGATGGACAGAACCAGATACAGCACCAGCGCTACCAAGCCCGTAACGACGTTAGGCGGTAATCGCTGTTATTAAGTTACGTAAAGCGCGCGGATATCGCTATCACGTTCAGCTTAACGGTTACCAATTTTTTACTGGCATGCGTCCACGGCGGGACATGAATGATGCCTATCCTTAAACACTGCTTATGACCGATATATCCTCAAACGAATCTTCTTTTGGGGCCGCCGCGGTGGTACAGTGGTTACGGTGCTCGGCTGCTGACCCGAAGATATAGGGCCGCCAAGCCAAACTTGAGGGCCCGATCGCATGCGCTGTGGAAGCCAGGGTTTGACATTGAGTTCGGGGCTTCGCAAGCCTCATGCGCTTCTGAAGATCAGTTGCCATTGCTTCATCTCTGCATTACTGTACAAGGTTGCGTAAAATGTAGAGTCGTATTTAAAAAAATTGTGTTTTTTGTAATTTATTACATTACCCGCCGCATCAAGTTCTGCATATGCTTAAAAGAAAATTTTGCTTTACATCAGCTGACACATAAAGAGCGTCCATGATGCAAGTAGTGCTGTAGTGTTGATTGTGTGGCAAGAGTATTTGTTGCTTGCTGGAAATTAAATGTCGTGTATGCCGTCTACCAAAAAGGGAAAATAAACCTACTATATGCACATGTGTGTCCGGATTTCTTGATAAGATGGCAGGAGTGCTCGTGATATTACCTAAAATAAGTTACACGTCCACCTTCATACGTAGGCCGGCCGGTCCTAAATTCAACTACCGTACAACGTAAGATCAACAAAAGATCAATACATCTTTGAACGTGTAATTTTTGTTGAAGAAAATCAATAACAATTTCGTTGACCAGTCATTGAAAAATTTCAACGACAATTGACATTTATTCGAAAATTCATTGATTCCACCACTCCTCAATTAATTGTCAACATTCAATTGTCATTTTTATAAGGGCCTGCAGGATAGCGATGATCCCCGGAAAGTTTGAAAATTCACAAATAAATAGCAAACGGAAATGAGCAGCGTTCTGCAAGAGAAAGTCTTCATCGTAGGTTTTCTTTTCTGACAAGGAATGACACACAGGACCTAAGCGGGTAGGTTATAGTGCCATTAGGTTGCGGAAAGTCCTTTTCTACTTTGAGTTCCTGTGAGCATTTGGTGCAATGAAACCATGAGAGAATTAATGTAAGGAAGGTATAGGGGACATTATGTATATGTTTTAACTCTAGTATAATATGTATGACACAGATGGAAAGGTATTAATGTGGACGAAAAATCATCTTGCTGCAGGCAGAAAACGAACCTACAACCTTCGGGTAACGCGTCTGATGCTCTGCCAATTGAGCTACAGCGGCAGTCTCTTTTATTTGCACTTTATAAAAAGTCACAGTTTCGCCGCAAGGGCGAAGCAATGAATGCGATAGCAAGGAACTAATGCTATACGAAGTGAGGCTCGCCAATGGATACTCTCAGTTTGAACAGCGCTTCTGTTGCAAAGGCGGCCGAAGCAGCGAAGGAAACTAGCGTGCTTCAAGTGTCGAGCTGCGACACTTGATAGTTCGCGCTCATCTTCTGTTTGTTCGTTTGGCGGCGTCCCTGAGCTCGAGTGACATTCGTACGCGCCGTAACATGTGCGCGGACATCACGGTGAAAGCGTGAAACATTCCTCTACCCCTCGCCACGAGAAAACCGCGCGAGCAGACAGCGGAAGGGCAAGCTTCTCCCATGCGCAAGTATAAGAAGAAGCGAGCGAGCTCGCCGACGACTTTTAAATGCGCCCGTCGGGCTCCTAGCGCCACCTCGCTGGTAATGAAGAAACGCTTATTATCGCCTTCTGTCTCTGAGTCCGTCCAGCGCTAAATGGTGTGTATATAACGCTCGCCGTTAGCTACGTGGAGGATCTGCGTTTCGTGGCGTAGTGGATAGCGCCGCTCGCTGCGGAGCAAAAGGTCCCTGGTTCGATTCCGCGCTTCGGAAACATTTTTCTGAGTTATTTTTCTTTGGGGCCTTTATATATATATATATACATACTTATGCATATACGGTGCATGACGGCGGCGACGGCGACGGCAAAATCCAGCCGAGACTGTCCATATAATTGCTATCGCAATAAAAAAATTGTTTTCCGTGTCGGAGTGTTAGCCAGCACTGTTCGCAGCCATGAAGGTATGTGTGGAACACTTCTTTCTTGCCAGCTGAGGTCACGCAACACGTGAGCCTGTTACGAGCCCGAAGCTGACCAATAAATCCTCGTGTATTACTAAAGGGGTGTTGAAGGTATTGGTATATGCGTTGGCCACAGTAAGTGCCAGCTCCTTTTTTGCATAAAGCTTTACGTAAATTTTTCGCGTAAAGCTTTTTCGCGTAAAGCGCACCGGCATTTATTGACCATAAGGTGCACAAAAATATCGGTTAGATGTGCCAGTCCTTTTGCACTTTTTCGTGTACCCAGTAGCGAAGAAACAAAAAAGAGGGTGGAAATATGAGATAGGGAAGGATACAGTCAGCGTGGTTCTTGCGCTTGAGAGAGTGAAAGGTTTACTTGTGGAAAGGAGGAGAGACACGGAAAAGATTGTCCTATAGGCTTATCGGAGTGTGCCTATGCACGCACGGTGATGTGAGAAAGATCATTACAACCACTTGTCGCTCTATTGGTTCTTGTTTAAAACTTTTTGTAGCGCGCACAAAAGACAGGGGACACAGAAACAAGGTACAACCAGCGCTACTCACAACTGATTTATCATTTGAAAGGGACTAAACTATATGCATTCGGCCCACAATGTGAAATGGAAGAAGGGACCCTCTAAAACTTGCCAGCCTCCCTTTTTTTTATTAGCTGGTTATGTAGACGGATAGTTGCGAACGCACTTAAACTAGTCTAAACAATGATATCAAATTATTTGGTGCATTTTAACCATCCAGAGCAATCGCTACGTCAGTGCCAACTGCATCAGCGGGTAGGGGCACTCGTCAGGGGCATTTCTGACGGAGACATCGTCCACTGGGCAATCTTGCGTAATTGCTTAAGGACACAGTTGAAGATAAACGGTTTAGTGACAAAAATCTTGCTTATATGCGGGCTTAGTTTTTCGCGATGTACTTTTCGTCTTGACCCAACTACATATTGTCGTAAAATAAGAAGCACTACAACGATGAAACATGGTTGGGATGTGCCTGCCTTTTAGCCTTGGGCTTGCGAGCATAGATAAAAACGCGCACATGAGATGCGTACATATGCAAATGCTTCTCTTTCGCGTTGCTTATCTTTTTCAAGCAGCGTCGTTTCGTACGTCGTGCCGCAGCCGTAATTCGTTTTCAAGCGGTGAATGTTTTCCATTCTTGCGCATAATTGTGGACTTATCCTATTTTATTGGGTACGGCTTTCATTATCCACGTTATCAGAGAGCGGGCGCCGATGTGCTCTGATGCAATCACTCTCCGCGTAGAAAGGAATCGACCTGACGACCTCGAGAGATGACACCACGAGAGCGTCGTAGCATGCCTCGAGGTGAGCTGTGTGAACTGGTTCACACCCATGGTCGCTTAGTAATTCATTGTACACCAAATCGCAAAACTGTCGAAGAACGAAGAAAGTGGCGTCTTTCGCGATGTCATATGGTAGCGTCAGATTGTTTCAGCGTAGCGTGTGGGGAATTGTCCTACGGCGACAGTGATCCATCCGGTTAGCTTCGGAAGTGTTTTGCGAGCGGACAGTAAAGATGAATTTAGACGCAATCTTATGGTCGTGCAGGGCAGGGGTGAAAGTCTAGAGACCAGAGTTTCTGTGTGGGGTGACTTGCTGCGTTGCCAGGCAAGACATGACCGAACGTACTGCAGAACGTTCGATACGTGCAGCGCCAGTAATACCTTAGGCGAACGCTGGAATAGGTCTTGCATACCCATGTGTGGTCGCACTAAGGGTCATCGTCTAAGGCAGTACTTATGTCCAAGCGCAAATGACAATGGATGACAAACAGCGACATGCGGATATTATTCGGGTTTTTTTCAGTGACCGAACGAGCCTTAACGCTCGCCACTGCTTTGCTAGATGAGCAAAGGAGCGTGAGATAGATATAGGTGAAAGCTGAGAGAGAATGCCAAGTGGAGAAGCGTTTCGGGGATCCT
This sequence comes from Rhipicephalus sanguineus, assembly GCF_013339695.2. NCBI lineage: Eukaryota > Metazoa > Arthropoda > Arachnida > Ixodida > Ixodidae > Rhipicephalus > Rhipicephalus sanguineus. Next base: position 74,452,707 of record NC_051186.1, on the reverse strand, counting down.
TGCGCTTCTAGGCCGGCATGTCGGTGAAGCTGGGAGGTGATGATTCGCAGGCGGAAGTTGGTAAGAAAACAGGGCCAAAAGCAGCGAGAATGGTTTCGGCATTGTTGTTTGAATGCGTCTCGAGCGATAACTGACACGTGTCTTATTCTTGAATTGCGTAAAGCACAGCGAACGAAGCGGCCGGTAGGCTATGTCATAGAAGATATTCAGCATAAAGCATGGTGATCAGTCACATCAAACTGGCGTCCCTGAAGGTAAGCGCCGAATTTCCCGATAGCCGAACAATTACCAAGCATTCGTTTCTATTACAGAATTTTTATCGTTGCCTTTGTTGAGGTGCGGCTGATATTGAGATGCGGCTGGTTGTTGAGATGCGGCACGCTGGCAGAGAAGAGAATAGCCTTGCATAGTATAGTACAGCAAACTGGTGGGAAAGAAAAGTGAAGGGGAGGAAAAGAGACGTGAGAGTCAGTAAAAGGAACAGGAATGCAGAGAGAGAGAAAGGAAGAGATAAAGAGATAGAGATAGAAAGAAATAGACAGAAAAATTTCACCATCTCCTAATAACGGGAACCATGTGGGGATACGAAGGAGCGCATAGGTCGACTTAAAGTTCCGTTCATCACGGGCACCTTGCCCTATGTTAACGCGTCTTTGCATGTGGAGCACACCATGAATTCACTGTAGTTGCCGCTACTGTTACTCGTCCCGAACGGGGAGAGCACGCCACGCGGGTTCATCGCGCGTCTGCAGAATCTCGTTCCCCGACGACATCACGTGATTGCTGAGAGAGTGTATGGGGAGAGGCCACAGCGTCGTACCCAGCCCCTTACACAGGCATGAACGCGCTAGCGCGTGCCAGCACACGTGGTTTCGTCTGCGTTACGCCAAGCTAGGACATCATACGGCAGCCTGGGCCCCTAAAGTGCTCTGCACATATCATCATCAAGGCGGTCGAAGAACAAGATGAAGAAGACTCCTCCATGGCGCGAGCGCGCGCTCTGCACATATCATCATCAACGAGTTCGAAGAACAAGACGAAGAAGACTTGGAGTGAGCGCGCGCTCAATGTGTTACAGATGGCTATGGTAGTTTTAGAAAGCGGACGGTCGCCAATGGAACTACAGACAAAGCCCGGCGGAAAAGCTGCTTCGCATCTAAAAAGAAAGAGTTACAATGCGAGGGATGAACAGAGAAAAAGATAGAAAGCGAGGGAGACAGGCTACAGGGAGTTAGAGATGGAGAAAGAAACAACAAGTGCAAGAAACAGTTAAATAAACAGAAGGCGAGAGACCGACTACGCAGAGAGAGATAGAGTAACGAAGACATACAGAGAAAGAGAAAAAAGAGAAGGGAAGAATAAGAGCAAAAGACAGAAAGATATAGGCAAGGTCGAAGACAGAGGGAGAAAGAGATTGAATGCAACATGCACGAAATAGATGGCAGGAAGGAAGAGAGAAAGCATAGCCATGTATAGTGCAGTACAGTAAGCATGCTTTGCCGTGTGACTATCATCTATCATCTACATGACACGGCACGCGGTATCTTCGACATTTTTTTCACCTTCGTGCTCTTCTTCCTGTTCTGCTTGGCTCCCAGAACATGTCCACCGATTTGTACACCACTAGACCACCCTATCTGCTGTCACCAAGGCTCGCGCGGCTTTGTGCAAGCCACGCGTATATTTTTTAGATGACTTCGCCTAGAATAGTAAGTTCGAGCGCCCTAATATGGCACTTTCTTCTTTTTAATTACAACAAAGCGTTCTCGCGATACTAAGGGACTTGCTCAAGGCGAGCGCTACGACACTCCAAATTTGCAGAAAGCGCTACTTGCGTAGGCTAAGTTACAAACACGGTGCGCCATCTAAGTCCCCTGTGAAAAGAGTCCATAACCCTCTGGAATGATGTAGGCGCTTCGCAAATGCTGTATTGCGTTACATTCATATAATACTATCAGTATTCGCAAAAGTTATTTTCAGATGGTCTGCTTCAGCCAAGAGTATCCGGAGCGCCGATCCAGCGAAGGGAAAAGTTCGGCAGATCCCACGTACCGTGGGAGTCGATGTTATGCGAAGCATGCGGCGGGTATGTGACAGTGGCGTAACTTTTTGCCGAGCGACACGTTACAAAATGACGCTAAAGATGTGTGTAAATTTATACGCACACATATATAGGTTGAAGAGCCGCATATGTGTTATATAACCAGTTGTTTACGGTTGGGTAACGCTGCCAATGGCAACGTGGGTATTACCAACACCAGAAGCGGTAAGCTGATATGTAGTACTTATACGTGTCCCGAGAACGCATGCACGTTTCACGAACCTGTATGCATGCGTGCAAGAAGTTCTTGGACAGTTCTTGAACAAGGACATCATCACCGTGAATTAGTAAGCACCAGCAGCTGGTCATGACCTGTTATGGATCCGGTCGGTGATCGTGGTGACGAGGGGTACATGTGTAGTGAAGTATGTGGTATAGTAGAGGTGTTGGAATTCGTGGATGCCTCGGGCATTTCGTCGACACATTGTCTGTCGACAGAGGCGGCGACATGTCGGAACCTGAAGCCACCCTTCGCGTTGGTGAGGTATAGGCCGTCGAGGTGGGTAGTGCTACGTAGACCAACATGAGTGGGTGGTGTTTGTCGTATTCGTAGACTACCTGGGCGCATGTGGCCTATGTAGCCGACTCTACAAAGCGTCTGTCAATCAATCTGGCATCATCCTCGGTTAGAATGAGGCCATCGACCAGCCTCGTAAGAAATGAAGAGGACACTGCGTCGTTCTGGTGGACGAAGTGCACTTTACCGTACGGTGATGTGGATATCATAGTAACTTTCGTTAATCTATTCCTGCGGGGTCGAGCAATGCTTCAATATAGCTTGCTGAATCATAGGAATACAAACGTTATGTTTATTAGACTGCTATGAAAGCGGAGCCAACACTGGAACTACAGACGTTAATCTGATATGGCGCGTGTATCGTAGGAGAACACATCGTAAGAGTATCATGTAGTGTTTATTGCTTTCTTGTGAAATTAGAAAGCTAGCACCACAACCACAATTGACGTTGCACCGCTATTAAGCCTGCGTAGGCTGTTTTTCCAAACCAGTTTATAGACCTGGAGTAGCTCAGTGGTAGAATACCTGATTGCCATGCAGAATGCTTGGGTTCGATTCCTGCTGGGATCCTAATTTTCATTCTTTCCATTCGTTGAGTCAACGCTGCCGATGTTGGTTTTCCTTAACGCTCTAGCATTTAAGTTACCAATGTCTGTTCTCGCCGTTCCTGGGTAGATATAAACTGTCATTCGCCTGTGGCGCATACCCGTACACCGCGGCCCGTGGTAAACGGGTATGTGCCACACGTGTCTAGTGGAAAGGGTTTTGACGACGTACGCGACAGGATTTTAACGTTATTCATGTCATGACCCGGCAATCATATTCGTCAAATCTTCTTACCCTCCTATGCAAATTTTGGTCTACACCAAGTTAAAGAGGCGATCATGAGAGCACCCAGACGTAGGCGGCTAGATAGATAGATAGATAGATAGATAGATACGTAGATAGAAAACGCTTAAAGTGCCAGAGGTTCGCTAAGAAATGCTTCGCATTTAAAAACTTGGCACCCTGAAGGCAATCCAGGTCATCGTCTGGGAGTGTTAACATATAAATATCCTTGCATGCTATCTTGTCTAGTCGCCGCTAATCCCCCAAAATTTTCTTTAGCCTTCTTTTTTTGCGCCCAGTACAACAACAAAAAAATCACCAGGCCTGCGCGGAAAGCGCATCACAGTCACAGCGAAAGCTGGAAGAGCGGCATTTCAAGAGCTCGTTGTAAACTCTCTTGGGGCTACTAATACGAGTACACTAGGAAGGTACCCACTACGCCATAAATCACAATATTTGTGAAGTTGAGAAGCACCTACTAAGCGACTATTCGTCATTCTGCGGAGAAGCGAGGCACCAGCTACACGTCTGTAAGGCATTATGTGCACTTTGTGAACGCGACGATGAATAATTATGGCTGAGCTCTTTCTTCAGTTTGTTATTAGTTGAAAGTTTTAAACGACCCACTAGTTGCGCAATTCGCATTTTGTGACGCCTGGTCGTTATTTAACTCTCCCACCACGCTTTATAACATATGTTAACGTGATAAAGAGAGAGAGAGAGAAAACCTTGGCCGCGTATCTGCGTGCTACGCTGCAAATCCCGCCGAAAAACGATAGACGAGCGCTGCGTGAGATATGAGCGGCATCTGGCATACGTCGGGAAACATGAGCTTGTGCAGAGTGTTTCCTTCTTCCGTGGCAGAGGGCGTTCGTCGCCGTCATAGCGCTGCATTTTCAACGCAGCCACATTTTCAGCGCAGCTTAATTAAGAAACTAGGGCCTTTAGAATTACGTATCTATGTATTTTCTCGTAAAGGAACACACCACCTAATACTTACGTAGTGATGTTGCGCCTCAGATATGCGTAATGTTTGCTTTTTGATCGACAATATACACAACTATGAACCTACACACCAGTTCAAGATGGCTGGCCTTTGGGCAAGTGGTCTAACTTTGGCCGGGTGGCTGATTCGGTTGACAGACAAACAAAAAGACAGATAGACACCAAAATTTCTGCGTTTAGGTCCCCCAGAAAGACTATCGTCTTTGAAAGAGGGAATTAGCTTTATTGAGACCATGAGGAAATGCATCATGAGAGCCTTATGGCCTTTCTTGGCAACCAATAGAAGTGTACTTGCGAGGAACGCACTACGCTATAAATCATAATTTTTGTGAAGTAGGGAAGCAGCCACTATGCAATTTTTCGTCTTTCTGCGGAGATCCGTGGTACCCGCTAAACACCCTTGAGACATTATGCGCACTTTGTGATGCTGTGGCTGAACGATGAAGAATTATGGCAGATCTTTTGTATTGGGTTGGAAGCATTCAACAACCTACTCGTTGCGCAATTCGCATGTATGAGGCCGTTACAGAACTCACGCGTGGACGCTGTTTGTTATTTCACTCTTCTATCACGCTATATTGCATAGAGTAGTTTGGTTCCTCCGGACATGAAGCGTGTATAGCGCCTTTTTGCGAGGCAGTTTCAAGCAGTGGCATGGCTCTGAGGTAGAACACTGGGGCCCACTCAGAGGACCAATGTTCGAACGAAACCGTTCCATCCTAGAATTTTTTTCTTCGTTTTTTTATTTCGAGCGATAGTGGTTATGGACACCGCGCGGCGGCGGCGGCGGAGGACAACTACGGCGCCAATACGGGCGTTGAAATGATCTCATGCCAGTTTTCGCTGTAAAAGCCCAAGAAAAATTACACCATCTCCCGCTAAAGGGGACCATGAGGCGATGCGAAGCCGGAGCACTTGCACGATCGGGTTCCGTTGGCGATCGTTGGGCATTGCTACCGACCTCGCGTCGTGGAACGCGAAGAGGACGCTACGCGCGTCGTATCTTCCATCTAGCCTGGCCGTTAATTCTCACAGGGCGAGCGGGGAACGCGGTCGACAGGCGGGCGAGAGGGGGGCAGCGTAGGAGAGGAGAGAGAAGGGGAGGGGGACGCGCATGCGCTCGAGCTCACCGCGGCGTTGCGCAGGAGAGAATTTCGGCATGTCTAGCCTGCGTTTCAGAGGAAGAGTGGAAAGGGGGAGGGGAAGGGGAGAGGGGGAGGGAGGGAGGAGAGAGAGATAGAGCGGGAGAGGGGGAGAGAGTGAGGAGAGGAGGTGTGTGGAGAGGTATGCGCATGCGCGTAGTAAGGTGTGTGTCGCAGCGCAACGTCACGCCCCACCACCCACCACCACCACCGGATTAAGCGCCTTAAGATACTTCGCATCTAAAATATTGAATGCCGGACCACGCCTGGTTACACTATATCACTGTGGTCACTCACGATTTATGTCAGGGACGCTCTCTCAGCGAAAGAGATGACCATTGTGAGTATGTTAAAAAACACTGGCGTGCGCCACAGACATTGTGGGCTATGGCAAGAGAAGGCTAGAACATGTTGAAATATGGCATTTCAATCTGAACGCAGTTACAGGAGATGCGCACTAAGTATACAGACAAAGCAGATATAACGACTGCAGCAGCGACATCTACATTAGCAAACGGGCTAGGGATCTGAGGCTGTGCGTACAGAATGCGGCAGGGCGAGTTGTGCACGACAGTAATCGACCGCCACATTGGGCAGAAAGAGAGTACCTGCCGAGAAGGATGTCATGCGCCAAATGGTAGAGGTCGACACATTTGACTCTGTAGGTTGTTCTTGAATCAAACACGAGTATCCCCGTGCCGAAGGCTTGACCTGCCGCGAAATCGCGGTGCATGGGGTACTATAAAGGTCGTCACTTTGTTCAGTTTGCGGCATATTGCTTTTGCGTAGCAGCTGACACAAGCAGCAATCGAAATAGTGTTTATCGCGACACCCTCTACAAACACTGTAATCCAATAGCGGGAAAAGAAGAGACTCGAAAGTTTTCACATCGTGTGTGCAGTCTGTTGGCG